>NC_042621.1:97443054-97745554 GCF_901001135.1 Rhinatrema bivittatum
GCAGGGCCGCCATCAGGGCAGTATTCTTGGGCCTGCAGTATGGGGCCCCAGGATCTACTGCCACATATGGGGGCCCGCAGCCGCCAGGCGGCAGGTGCGCTTGGGGGATGTATTAGTTCATGGCAAAGAGGCCCACTGAGGCTCTCTCCGACAGTCTGTCGCCCAGGGGCCTACTGAAACCTGGAGCCGGCCCTGGGTGCGGGCCCCAGAGAAGGGAGAGAATCAATGCTATGCGTGTCTTTTAGACACACATAGCATTGATTTACAGAGCACCGCAGACAGAGACTCGTCCGCGCGCTCTGTCCTGCCAGCGTTCACTGTCTGACGCGGCTGTGACGTCACCGCCGCGTCAGACAGTATGCGCCGGCAAAGCGCGCGGGCCGTCGCTGTCTGCTTGCTAGCTGGAGGCCGAGGAGCCGCGGAGTCCCCGGAGCGCAAAGGGTAAGTAACAAGTTTGTTTTGCCGGTGCATTATCTATTTATTACTGGGGGGACGTCTGGTGCATTATCTATTTATTACTGGGGGGAGCTGGTGCATTATCTATTTATTACTGGGGGGACGTCTGGTGTATTATCTATTTATTACTGGGGGGCTGGTGCATTATCTATTTATTAGTGTGAACTAGGCCTAACAAGTCAACCGCTGAATGAATGGCCACATGAGGGAGGGTTTACATTGAATTTTCGGCTTCCGTAATCAAGCACATAATGTGTATGATCGGGAAGGCCCAAAGCATAGTAAGACAGTTTTTTATGTGCGAGAAGCACTTTTTTTCTCTTTTCTTGATTAAATGCATTTTTTTATTATAAGCAGCAGCTACTAAAATGATTTTGCAACAGACTTTCTTTGTTATATAGAACACAGTTGGAACACGGCCTTATACATAGTAAGCAGTTTATCATAGACCTTGATTACTAGCAAATGTTCATTATTTGTCTCTAGTAAATTCTGATAACCCCAAAGAATGTACCATCACAAATCTGGCTCTCAAAAACGGAAGGTGTAAGAGCCAAAATCCAGGAGACATACCCAACAGCTATTTTTTGTCCCTGTGCTGCACATTCTTTAAACCTTGTGGGAATGCATGCAGCCGCAAGCTGCCCTGAAATGAAGACCTTTTTTGGAAGTGTTAACAGGTTATATGTTCTGTTCAGTAGCAGCCCTGCAAGATGGAACACATTGATTGAAGAAGTTGGAAGGTCCCTGCATGGTTTAAGTGACACTCGGTGGAGTTCAAGAATAGAGGCTGTACGTCCAATTGCGCAGAATCTGCCAAGCATTTTAAAGGCTCTGGAAAAAGTTCTTGCATCCAGAAAACTCACAAATGATGCGCATTCAGATGCCCAAGGTCTATATGACTATTTTTTATCCTTTCGGGCAGTGGTTTTAGCAACATTCTGGGTAAAAGTGCTTACCAGCTTCGAGGAGAGAAACAAAATACTTCAATCAAGGTCTATTTCTATGGAAATTGGTGTCGCTAACATTAAAGCTCTCTCTGAAGAGATGAAACTGCTTCGAGAAAAGTGGCCTGTTTTACTTTCTGAAGCTAAAGCTGTGGCAGATTGCATGGAGATTCCCAAGGAACTACTGAACCCTCAACAATTGCGGCAAATAAAGTCAAGGCATCATGATGCAATAGATCCTGAAGATCATTTTAAAGCTAATGTCTTCCTTGTGGCAATGGACACAATAATTTCTGACCTTCATCAACGCTTCCAGTCTATGGAGGAAGTCTGCAAGCTATTTTCTCCAATCTTAAAAGTGAGAACAATGAGTGAAGAAGATCTGATGGCATCGACTGAGGAATTGATCTCAGCATACCCTGAAGATTTTACATCATCTTTACTCAGTGAGCTGCAACATCTTCGGAAAGTGTACGAAGCTACATTTCCAGAAGACATGGGTCCCTTAGATTTGCTTAACTCAATCTACAAACTAGAGCTTCAAGGAATATTCGGAGAGGTGTGTATTGCTCTTCGGATTTTCACCACTCTCCCACTTTCAGTGGCGGAAGGAGAGAGGGCATTTAGCAAACTTTCATCAATCAAGAACTATCTGCGTTCTACAATGAGTGAACAACGTCTAAACGGCCTGGCAATTCTCTCTATTGAGCATGAGCTTGCCAGACAACTCAGTTACAAAGACTTAATTAAAGATTTTGCAAATCAGAAAGTAAGAAGACTGATTGCTTCATAAACCTGAATTTGCTGTTATTTCCACTATGAGTCGAGATGGACACAATTCAGTACTCACACTGAACTTCTTTATTGGATAGAACCCACTGGATTTCTCAGATACTGTGCATTTATCTAAGTGATTTGAGTTTGTTGACTTGTTTTTATTTTTTTACACCTATGGTGGAGTTTACACATAGGTATAAACATTGTTGCATATACTTTATCCACTGAATGCTTGTGGCCCAGACATTTTGGCTGTATGGGGCCTCAAAATTCCTGATGGCGGCCCTGGGCAGCAGCACCAACTAGGAAGATAAATCACTGCAGGGCATCCCATGTCCCTTTCATGCTGACAGACCCCGAGGCATCCTACCTCTCTCATAGGATTCCCAAGTAACAGGAAGCCCCATGGAAGGAGGAAGGGGGCGAAGCACTGCAGAGTCTGTCAGTGCGGAAAGACTATGAAAGGCCCCGCGCTGATTTATCTTCCTACCTAGTCTGTGCTGCTGCCGCCATCAAGGCCGGCAATGCAACGTAAAAGTGAAGGGGCATGGACGGGTGACTGATAACCGAATTTGGGCATGAGGAATCAATGCCCTTCCCCTCCCCGGCAGGGATGAGGAAAACGTCAGCTCACCCCATCGCCTAAGGGTGCATACTGACTTATTCCAGCCCTGGTCCCACATGAGAGACTCCTGAGGAAAATAAAAAGTCTTGGGATGGGGGCAATATCCTATTGTGGATTGAAAACTGGTTAAAAGATAGGAAACTAAGAGTATGAATAAATGGACAATTTTCTCAGTGGAAGGGAGTGGGCAGTGGAGTGCCTCAGGGATCTGTTTTGGGACCCTTACTTTTCAATATATTTATAAATGATCTGGAAAGAAATATGACGAGTGAGATAATCAAATTTGCAGATGATACAAAATTGTTCAGAGTAGTTAAATCACAAGCAAATTGTGATAAATTGCAGAAGACCTTGTGAAACTGGAAAATTGGACATCGAAATGGCAGATGAAATTTAATGTGGATAAGTGCAAGGTGATGCATATAGGGAAAATTAACCCATGCTATAGTTACACAATGTTAGGTTCCAAGAAAGAGATCTAGGCGTCATAGTGGATAACACATTGAAATAGTCGGTTCAGTGTGCTGCGGCAGTCAAAAAAAGCAAAGAGAATGTTGGGAATTATTAGAAAGGGAATGGTGAATAAAACAGAAAATGTCACAATGCCTCTCTATCGCTCCATGGTGAGACCACACCTTGAATACTGTGTACAATTCTGGTCGCCGCATCTCAAAAAAGATATAATTGCGATGGAGAAGGTACAGAGAAGGGCTACCAAAATGATAAAGGGGATGGAACAGCTCCCCTATGAGGAAAGACTAAAGAGGTTAGGACTTTTCAGCTTGAAGAAGAGATGACTGAGGGGGGATATGATAGAGGTGTTTAAAATCATGAGAGGTCTAGAACAGGTGAATGTGAATCAGTTATTTACTCTTTCAGATAATAGAAAGACTAGGGGGCACTCCATGAAGTTAGCATGTGACACATTTGAAACCAAATCGGAGAAAGTTCTTTTTCTCTCAACGCACAATTAAGCTTGGGAATTTGTTGCCAGAGGATGTGGTTAGTGCAGTTAGTATAGCTGCGTTTAAAAAAGGATTGGATAAGTTCTTGGAGGAGAAGTCCATTACCTGCTATTAATTAAGTTGACTTAGAAAATAGCCACTGCTAATACTAGCAACAGTAACATGGAATAGACTTAGTTTTTGGGTACTTGCCAGGTTCTTATGGCCTGGATTGGCCACTGTTGGAAACAGGATGCTGGGCTTGATGGACCCTTGGTCTGACCAGTATGGCATGTTCTTATTCATATAAATGACTTTTTTTTTTTTTTTTTAATTGCTTCGATAGTATGTTACACTTATCAGTGTCACTCCTTTGAAAATGACCTTCTAAGACATTATTTATGGATAAGAGGACAGCTAGCAGGGCCTAGACCTGTTTGCCTACTGCCCACCCACTTAACCTTGGGCACCTCAAAAAAATCAGTTCAGGCTACATCACTGTTACACTCTGTTGCTTGAAGATGAGCAATCTCTCTGCTGCTGGCCAAATCTGAAATGCCAGGAGGAGGAGAGGACATATACAATGCACATTTCCAACTGGATACTACACAGGGGAAATATGCAAATGGATATTTCGCTGCAAGGTCGCTGGGCACTTTTTACCCGTGAATATTCCATCAAATTTCAAAAGGGAAAGAGGACATCTGTCTACCCTTTGAAACCTGCAGGCTTTTGCATCTGGGTAGATTTTTCCTGTAACATAATGGATGTAGATTTGAAAATCCAACTTTCATGCACTATTTTCCAATCTTGCCGAAACACCATACATATTTTTAGGTGAATTAAGGGAAGGGGTGGGGGGAAGAATGGTCAGACAGTCTGTTTCCATGGGTAAACAGTTATTTATTCGTGAAATGGTTTTAAAAATTACCTTTCATATGACAGATATTAGAACTCACCTATGATCGAATGGACTCTCACTGACAGCTGAGTTCGGAGGATAAGGGACGGCTTTCTTCCGATGCTGAAAAAAAATAATCAAGGCAAGTTAGTAGGTCGGTATGTGTGCGCGACATCTGTGATGACCAAACACATAAAACAGGTAACTGGCACTGCAGGCGCCACATCCTGAGGAGAAAGAGAATGGTCACATGGGAAAAAATAAAAATCTTAAAACAGTTAAATTCCTTTGCCTATATTATCTTAGATTGTCCTCTGTGTACGTGTGTGTGCGAGAAAGGGATTTAACAAATACTGAGCCAGACGTAATAAGTCAGAAGTAAACCATGCGCCCCAAATTTCAGCACACCTTTTCTTTTTTAAATGCGCTTGCTATAAAAAAAATATTAACATCCAATGCAGTAAGCTAATCGTATACAAATACATTGAAAGTTTTAAAAAAAAACCCCATAAATTTATACTAAAATATAAACAGCATGCATAAATCACATTTCATGCACATAAACCGTGATTTAAGAGCACAGAACATTATTTCTGCACATAACCCATATTTTGCATATGTAAATCATGGTTAATATGCGCAGAACATGTTTTAGGGGCATAAGCATGGTTTATGCGCATAAAACGTAGTGCGCCTATAATTTGTATGCACAAAATATGAGATAGGAACACAAGTTATGCACAAAAAATATGAGTTAAGAGCATAACGTTTGTGCTTATGGGCTGGGCGCAGAAAATCTGCACAAATCATTTTATGCTTACAAATCCCAAGTAAAGACCCTGGCACCATAAACTCCAAATTCAGCCCCATAGACCACCACTAGCCCCAGAAAAGTTTCTCCTCCTCTGATGAGGAGTTACATTTCTAGCATTAAGAAAACATGAGTGAAGCCTACACACCTCTCTGCGCTGAGGAGTAGCTTATTCCTTGATTAACATGGGTCTTGCAGCACACATTGTGTGTGTAAGACTCCTTGCTGTATCAGGAGTAAAATTCTGCACACAAAAACGTGCACACATGAGGAGCAGCCTGGGAGGCCTTGGGTACCTTTGCAAGCCGGCCTGCTGAAGTCCCGTGCTCCCCTTTCATACGCTGCATTTTACCTGCTACGCAGCGGTCTATTTAATGTTTACCTGAGCGCTTCTACGGTTGCTTTATCCCCTCCATTGAGACAGCCCTTTGGCGAAACACGGCTTGTGACAGGGTTGGGGTTTTTGCCCTAACAACCTTTCTGAATATTTCCTTCATTCAAGATATCTACAAGACCTCTGGACCAAATATAAGAAATAAATAATTTCTTTTATAAGACTTCTACCGTAAAATGACTCGTTCATGATATCCCACCTCCTTTTTTGTTCCTGGTGCAATGCGATGAACCCCAATTATCTCTGGCGTTCAATTCACATCCTCAAAACTAGCGATCCTCGGTTTTTTGTACGCTCTTTACTGTTTCAGACTTCCACTAGTAGGCCATTCCCATGTATGACGAGGCAGGCACAAGATCGGGATCAGGAACGCAGGAAGAGCAGTAACTCACACTACATCCTGGATGCAGGGGACCCATTGCTGAGGCACAGGGAGGAAGTCCTGGAAAGGCCCTTTTATAGTGCTGAGCAGGTGATGTCATCGAAAGGCACCATGAACATTTTCTAGCCACGGGCCCTTTAAGGCCTGCACGGTCCAGATCGGGACCGCGCGGAAAGGAACGTTGGGGAGGGCGTGATGATGGCAGCTTCCCGCCACAAGTGAGGGGCCGAGAGCTTGGTGGCATCGGGTAACTGTGTCGGCTCGCGAGACCTATCCACGAGCCACAAAACCTAAGGTTATAATCCCCAAATAAATCAATAGAGATGAAGGATCTTGGGGGGTTGTCACTTTAGTAAAGCACACACATGACTGTGTATACACGGAGTTCCCTTTCACAGTAGGAAAGTAGGTTAGGCTGAAGGGACACCACAGACTATAATAATTAACTTTCTTTTACCGTCTCTGGCAGCTTCCACTGGTGATCCAGAAGAATGAAGGCACAATTAATGAAGAAAACGCACAGAACAAGAAACGCTAAGGCCAACTGCCGGAACTGTCTGATTTTGAAAGAAAAATGTATTTCTACTTGCCTTCTTACCTTTTTACCTTACAAACAAGAAAGAAACAGAGGTTGTGGAGTAGAGTGGGGGTGTGGGTAGAGGGAGTGGACCCCTAAGGCTAAAGAGAAACAGACTTCAGCGCGCTCAGAAAAAGGTGGTAAATCGTGGGATATCAGAGACAATCGGGACTGCAACGGAAAACTGGACAAGACTTTGGATGGTGTAAAAGATATTGGCTGATATGACTATGCAGGGAAACATTTATTTTTAAAATATTTCTAGACTGCTTTCCCAGTTCGAGAATCACCCAAAGTGGTCTACAAACAAATATATTACAATCAACAAATAATCATAAACCCCAACCCAGGCCAACAGACATTGCTGATTACGGAGCCCAAGTTGATTGCCATAATGACATCCATGTGTGATCTTAGAAAAATAATCACCTCCTTCCCTCCCTCTGGACTGAAACTCTGTGCTTTCCCTTCCCCAAATCCATATGTTAGCAATGACAAAGGGAAACCATATTCCGTATGAAATAGTTTTCTGCGAGCAATTACATTTTTGCTAGAAGGTAGGAGAAAGTAAACAAAGGAAGCCAACATCTGCGCATTCTTCAGGCAGAGCTGCCTGAGAGAAGCCCCAGGTCCTGATAGAACCATATAAGCTATTCGTCTCCAGACACACGTGTGAATTTATTGCTCAGATTTGCTTACCTGCCTTCCTATCCCAGGAATCTCAAGGCAAGATACAAATTTAAAAAGATAAACGTGATGAGGCACAACTGGGAGGAGCTGAGTTATCTGGCTAACTCTGGCTAGTCCGGTATTCAGCCGCTATGCAGCCTGGCTAGTTAGCCGCATAAACTTATCTAACTAACTAAGCCTATATGGTTCATTGACGCAGCCCTGCACTGAATATATCCAGCTGGCTTAAAAGTTAGCCAGATTTAGGGTAGATGTAACCACATCGAACAAAGTTAGCCAGATTAGTAATCTGGCTAACTCAGCTTCTCCCAGGTACGCCCCCAGAATGCCCCCTGACTTATCTGGTCAAATTTTAGCTGGATAAAAAGTTATCCAGTGAGGATTTAACTGCTCATTTAGACAGATAACTTCTGAGTTATCCGGTTAAATGCTTCTGAATATGCACCTTAATGCAACCAAATTTCAAACCAACTTAAAATTCAATTAAAACAAATGTTTGACATAATCAAACAGACCGACCTACATACCCATCCCCCAGCTCCAATGCCACACAATCTTGAGATTCAACAGCCAGAGCAACTTTCACCTAAGACATGACCCGGGGTTGAGGTCCATCAGGAGTCACTGGGAAATGAATTAAAAGGCCTAGGTAAAGAGTCATGCTTCTAAATATTTCCGAAAAGTTTGAATAAGCTAGTCTTGGTACCAGGTTTCTGCAGTCTGGATCCCACAATACTAAATGCAGATCTGAGAGTCACAGCAAGTTTTGCTGCTGATAGGGTCAGAACAACCAACAGATCTTACTATGAGGAAAGCAGAACCCTACTTACATTATTCTCTGGGAAATCAACCAACAGATCTTACTATGAGGAAAGCAGAACCCTACTTACATTATTCTCTGGGAAATCAACCAACAGATCTTACTATGAGGAAAGCAGAACCCTACTTACATTATTCTCTGGGAAATCATCATAAAAATACTGGATATCAAACCACACAGAAAATTATTTTAAGTGACAAATTGTAATAAGATGGCATCAAAATGCAAACTATGATATTACATTATTGATTTATAGGCTGTCCTCCAAAAGGGACTCACAGCAGTTTATAACATTAACAGAAATAATCAGAATACATCACAAAAATACAACAGTATTTATCAAAATATAAACAAAGCAACCACTAGATCAGCACCTTGCTATATATTCCCTGCTAAGCCCCTGTGTGTGGTGGGCTAAGATTGAAACATTTAGGAGATGATGTCCAGAGAAAGGACCCGCGGCTATTCTCTATGTCCTTGATGGGCTCATACTCCGAAGGTATAGGAGATGATGCCCCGGGTAGTGTATCACTGCTCTCTCTCTCTACTCCCTGAAGTGGACTCAAAATAAGAAAGCATAGGGCTTCTTGCTGTACTCCCAGTGGGGTCTGCATCTCTGAGACTTGAAAGTTTAAAATATTGATGTCAGAGGTACTATAGCATGCAGTGACAGTCAGCCTCTCATACATGATTGTCCCACCAGATCCAGGACATTGACCAGAATCTGTTCCCGCGTCACCTTCGGTTCTTGCTTCAGCTCCATGCAGTCCCTAGGGCCCAGATCCTGATACCGGGAGGAGTTCAGGTCGAAACATTGACCAATGCCATCAGGTCCCTTAGGCAGCTGGATTATTGAGACAATCATATAATATCCTTGACTCTCAAAGCAGGAAGATCGAATACCAGTGACAGCATTGGCGACCTGTGCACAAATCCCTCCCAAGATCTAATAGAGCCAGGAGAAAGCAGTCTGTACCATCTGTACTTTGTTTCCTCTTTTACAGCAGGGACATCTGCTAGGTAAGGTGAACCGCACTGTCCTGCATCTTTCAGTTGCATGGCAGACATTTTTTCCCACTTCAAGTTGGCCAACCGGCAGTCTGAACTGAGTGGTCATGCAGTAACTTCCAGATCTGGAATCAAAGTCATGCCCCCCATCTACAAGACTGATTGACAGAATAAAGTACTGAACCTGCAAATTACAGAAAGCCTCCAAGTTTTAAGTGCACAAATGTGCTATTTTAATTGTTTTGGTTGTGTATTTAAGAGTTTATCATGCCTGCATATTTTAACACGAGAATAATTAGTTCTATAAATATTTTTCAACTCTGTTAAATATCAGTTTACTTCAGCTACTCACTAGGCTAAGAATATCATGTTATTGTATGTCTTAAAATGGACAGTAAAATCAGTTCAGTACTGCCAAGGTTCTTGCTACTTGCTTGGAGGGGCTGTCAACAGTATAGTGGCACAAGGCAATCTTTGAGGGAATTGCAAATCAGTGTCCAGGCCCCCCTTGGTCCTGACTATGAATTATCCCTATGCTTAGGGTGGGGAGTACCACATGAGAAATTATATTTACTAATATGATTTATCTTTGGGTTCATAGCTTCTGGTGGATGAGACAGGGTCCTGGTCACCCCGATCCCACAATTCTGTGCCCCTCCCAAATAACCTCTCACTTGTGGCACCACAGACTGATCAGATAAAATCACACCAGAATAAAACAGTAATTAACCCTTTTACTAGTACCTTGTAAGAAGACAGTAACTCCAACCAGAACATTAAATGGGAAAAGTATAGTAAGTAGTGAAGTCTAATTTAACTTGCTGTTTTCTTATTTTGTTTAAATATCTTTATTGCTGAATAACAGCATATGCATAACAGAGAAAAGAAATAACTGTATAATTACAAAACAATAAACACCATTACTAGCACTACAGGCAGTCCCAGGGTACAACAGTATTACACCCATCACAAAAGACAATCAGTCAAATACTTCTTTCATTAATTTTTCTCCCCTCCCCTTCTTATGCCCAAGTCAAACTGCAGTAATAATCAGTACAAAGTGGTTCAGATGTTTTATTCTTGTACATCGGAACCTCGCATTTGAACAGAACAAAACAACAAAAAGAAACCCCCAAAATCCCCATCCCATTCCCCGCCCTACTCCCTTCTCCTATCCTCTACCCAATAAAATTGAACTCCGAGCTCTGCTGTAAAGACTCTGAATACATGAATCTCAAATATTCAAGAATGTAGTCTTGGATCTAAAGGACGTTTGTACAATTTTATATCAAGCAATGCAAAAAGAACACAGAGTATGGCCTGTTTGCCAGGGCAACCAACATACTCATATGGATAGTAAAAAAAAAAAAAGGAATACTAATAAAGAAAGTTGCAGGGGGCAGGAGAAACAGTGAAGTACACAGCTTTTAAAAACTGTCTTTACCCCTCACTACTCAAAAAATGGGGGAGGGAACAGATCCACGCCGATGTCACCAATTTGTAAAGGGTACATCCTGTCCCAAACACAAAATTGTGTGGTGAAAAAAACCAATCAAGTAAATGAAGAAGTCCCTCCTGATGGTGGAGCTGGCTAGATGACAAACCAAATAGATGAGCACTGCAGTGTGTGAAAGGTCTCTCTCTCTCCTGGGAAACCTCCCTAAATGGTTTACTTGGTACTAAATATAAAGCTGGCCTGGTTTCAGTCTTTTACAGAAAGACCACGGTCCATCAGCTTCTTTTTCCCAACCCTATCTCATGTGGCTGTACCTGCCAGCAAGGGTTTATACTTAACTTTGGCTGAAAGGCTGAAGCAGTTAAGATGAGATACTAAGTTTATGACAAAAGGCAAGGAGATCAACATTCTCCCTCCTCTGCTAAGATACTCTCTGTGCAAAGTTTAGGTTTCTTAACACAGTCTCTTAAAAGGATGATCCAGCCATGGGCTCCTAGGCCTGGATATTTTAGTCTCTCAGCTCCTGGCACCTCATCCCTTGTTGGGATGTACATGTAGCTCAGCTATGAAGCAAGAATAGCTGTCTATCTCTCTATTTCCTCAGAGCACAGACTTCTGTTTCTCCCTCTTGATATTTAGCTCTTCAAGAGAAGAACTGATTGCAGGATTGTCAGATGCACTGATCTCTTCCTGGTTCCAAGCTCCTGGCCATCCCTGCCTCACACACACAGAGCAAGCCAAACTGCACGCTTTCTACCTTAAATGGTTTCCCAGCATTCCTTTGGCTTCTTCCTCTGTTGTCTATGTAGTGCTGTTCTCTGGACAAGCTAAAAAGTAGAGCACTTTCCCCAAATTGTTAACACTGAGTGCTGAATGCTGATTCTGGCAGAACATTTGTCATTCACAGGAGAGCACACAGGGGGTTTTGATGTATTTTTATATTCCTTCACTTTGGCTATGGCAGCTTGCAGTCTCTGCATGGCTGAAAAACCCTTTTTGGCAAGTCCAGATACAGAAGCAGCTCAGTCCACACTGAAAAGCTCCAACACATAAGGTCTTTGGGGCAGGAACGAGGTTTATAATAGCTAGATATACCAGCTTAAAGAAATCTGTTCCATGTACCTATCACTAGAGTCACCTGTCTGATACCAGGGGTTCACATCAGCAAGCATGCAGGAGTGTAACAGGCCATCATTGTCTTCTATGACTGACTTGCTTGCTAGTAACTAGACTCCCCAAACCCTCCTGAGTTATTAAAAGTTTAAGATCCTCCAAGTCTGAGAATCACTCACATGTTTCTTCTGAATCAATAATTTCTCCAAGTATTTGCTGTAGATATTGCTCAGGAGAAAATAGGTGGGAGTGCTGGCTGCTTTTGGGTGCACCACTCCTTGAGTCCCTACCCCTCTACTGATTCTTGATTTTCTTCTCAACTGCACCATAGGAACAGAGATCAGAGCAGGAAACAGATGCTCTATCAGCTTGAGCTTCTTCTTGCCCAACCCTGCCTCTGGATTTCCCCTTGCTAAAAACAAAATCTATCTTGGGCAAGGGACGCCTGGTCTTTTCACTAGTGCTATTATCAACACTGGTCCTTGGTGTCTGTGGAGGACAAGCCTGGTCTGTTTCTTTGCCATTGTTGTTGACAGTACTACATCTACCCTTTCCTCCCAGTGACATGATGGAATTTGAAACAATCGTTAATAGTGGCTAAGGGATTTTAATGTTATAAGGAGATAATAAACATGTAGATAAAGGTGAACCAGTAGATGTAGTATATTTGGATTTTCAGAAGGCGTTTGATAAAGTTCCTCATGAGAGGCTTCTAGAAAAAGTAAAAAGTCATTGGACAGATGGCGATGTCCTTTCATGGATTGCAAACTGGCTAAAAGACAGGAAACAGAGAGTAGGATTAAATGGACAATTTTCTCAGTGGAAGGGAGTGGGCAGTGGCGTGCCTTAGGGATCTGAATTGGGGCTCTTACTTTTCAATATATTTATAAATGATCTGGAAAGAAATACGACAAGTGAGGTAATCAAATTTGCAGATGATACAAAATTGTTCAGAGTAGTTAAATCACAAGCAGATTGTGATGAATTGCAGGAAGACCTTGTGAGACTGGAAAATTGGGCATCCAAATGGCAGATGAAATTTAATGTGGATAAGTGCAAGGTGATGCATATAGGGAAAAATAACCCATGCTATAGTTACACAATGTTAGGTTCCATATTAGGTGCTACCATCCAAGAAAGATCTAGGTGTCATAGTGGATAACACATTGAAATCGTCGGTTCAGTGTGCTGCGGCAGTCAAAAAAGCAAACAGAATGTTGGGAATTATTAGAAAGGGAACGGTGAATAAAATGGAAAATGTCATAATGCCTCTGTATTGCTCCATGGTGAGACCGCACCTTGAATACGGTGTACAATTATGGTCGCCGCATCTCAAAAAAGATATACCAGTAGTTGCGATGGAGAAGGTACTGAGAAGGGCGACCAAAATGATAAAGAAAATGATAAAGAATGGAACAGCTTCCCTATGAGGAAAGACTAAAGAGGTTAGGACTTTTCAGCTTGGAGAAGAGATGGCTGAGGGGGGATATGATAGAGGTCTTTAAAATCATGAGAGATCTAGAATGGGTTAATGTGAATCGGTTATTTACTCTTTCAGATAATAGAAAGACTAGGGGGCACTCCATGAAGTTACAAGTAGCACATTTAAAACTAATCGGAGAAAGTTTTTTTTCACTCAACGCACAATTAAACTCTGGAATTTTTGCCAGGGGATGTGGTTAGTGCAGTTAGTGTAGCTGTGTTTAAAAAAGGATTGGATAAGTTCTTGGAGGAGAAGTCCATTACCTGCTATTAATTGACTTAGAAAATAGCCACTGTATTACTAGCAACAGTTACATGGAATAGACTTAGTTTTTTGGGTACTTGCCAGGTTCTTATGGCCTGGATTGGCCACTGTTGGAAACAGGATGCTGGGCTTGATGGACCCTTGTTCTGATCCAGTATAGCATGTTCTTATGTTTTTAATGTAGTATGCTATACTGTGTATACCAGTACTAATGTGGACAAACACAGAACGCAGAAAAGACAACAGTCATTTCTGTTACAAAGTGTGCCACACACTGAGGTAGATTTTAAAAGGGTTACACGCATAACTTATGCGCGTAACCCTTTCAAAGCCCCCCTGCGCGCGCCGAGTGTATTTTGCATAGGCTCGGCGGCGCGCGCAAGCCCGGGGATGTGCGTAAGTTCCGGGGCATTCCTGGGAGGGCGTGTCGGGGTGTGTGTCATGGCGGTGTGTCATTCGGGGGCGTTCCGGGGGCGTGGCCGCGGGCGTGGTTCCGGCCCGGGGGCATTTTGGGGGCATGGCCAAGGCCTCCGAAATCGCTCCTGCGCTGGGGAATCGCGCGGCGGCGGCCAGCCAGTGCAGGCGTAACTTTCGCGATAAAGGTAGGGGGAGGGAAGGGAAGGTGGGGGGAGGCCGAAGGAAAGTTCCCTCCGAGCCGCTCCGATTTCAGAGCGTCCTCGGAGGGAATGGGCAGCACGCGCAAGGTGCACAAATGTGCACCCCCTTGCGCGCGCCAAGCCAGGATTTTATAAGATACGCGTGTATCTTATAAAATCCGGCGTACTTTTGTTTGCATGGGCGTAGTTTTATAAAATCTACCCCACAGTCTGCTTGCTCTCTATGACTCTATAGGCTTACACTAGTAAGTGGCACAATTTGTGGAAAGAGATTCATACACAATATTGTTAGTACATTCGGACGTCTTTTTCCACATGCTGAAAGTCAGAGAGAACAAAGAAAATAAAGGCTGATGTTCTGCCTGGTCAGAGTCATAGCAGCTGTTTGTACACCACTGCTATTAAACATAGATCACGCTCTCCCCTGCAGACAAGACACACTTTTACCCTTGTCTGCTCTATGATACAGTGGCCAGATTAAATTACAGTGTTTCCTTGCACACAGTGACTACATTTAACAGCCCAGCCCACCTTGCTCAGTCTCTCCTTCCTTTCCAAATCTCTTTTTTAATCTTTTACTTTGGCTCAGAGAGTGAGCTTCAGAATCACCACCTCTCTGTTTGAATCCCAACAGAGAAATGAGGGAACTAAATGGTGACTGCTTAAAGTTACATTTTGCTTTCAGTTTCAGGTTAAGAAGAAAATAAGGAGATGCGTGGTTGAAAACGTGGTTCACTGAGACTGGTCCTCCTTCTTCCTTGTCCCTTCCCATCCTGGCTCCGATCTGTCTGGCTTGCCTTGAAGTAAAAAAAGTGCAGTTTTCTTTGCCCCGTAGACTTTAATGAGTCCATAAACAAATATAAATGCAAATTTTTGCTATTTTTTGAGGCACTATCCATTCATTTTGATGGAATAAAACAAGTCGAAAATGGCTTTTTTTTTTGGTTCAGATTACTCACTCATTCCAAATGAACGAACATTCCTAGTGAGGATTCCTCCTCAGACTGCAATGCCTATGGCAGCCATATGGAACAGGGTAAGCAAGATCTCCCTCCTCAGAGAGCAGCACCAGTGATAGCCACATGAAGTAGAGAGACCAGGTGGGTCTATGCTTAAGGCGGCAGCACAAGCAACAATCGCATGGAGCAAAGGATCACCATTATACCTTAGGGAGCAACATCAGTGACAAAAATGATAAATGATGTTAGTGTTCACATGATGGCCTCGGTCAATACATCCGAGAAAGGGAACATCATAGGGGCAGAAGCAATAGTTGGGCTGCTGCTGGCGCTGTTATACCCCCCACCCCGCACCCCTCCCTGTTCTGCATGTGTGTGCCTAATGCCGAGAATATTTGAGCCAGTACAGCACATTATTTTAAACGTTTACAGGCCAGCCGTGCTGATCTTCTGCATCGCGAGATTAGCACAGCTAGTTAAGAGTTTAAAAATACACAGCTCAGGCCAGCTTAGCCTCCCCAAATAAAAGATTTACGCACTACCTATCGCCTTCAGTAATAATGCCTACGTTTAAGACGGGGAGAAGCCATGGCTAAACCTACTTTGCAAAAAGTCTCATCACCCATCCTTGAAACCCACATTTGTCTAATTTTAAGAACTGATACCTGTGGCAGGATGCTTTACTGTTCAGACACTTTTTTCAAGTCAGGCAGCCTTTTCTCTCTCTAAGTACTGAAACTGAACAATACGGCAGTGATTCTCAACCCAGGGTACTTGGAAACCTATTGAGGGTACACAGCCAGTATATTACTGCCATATGAGGGGAGCCTTTACTGCAAGAGGAAATCACCTGCCACTGAGCAGGAAGAGCCAACCTTGTTACTCTCAGTGATCCCTTATCGGCAGTGATCTGAATTCCTACCTAGAATATGCCATAAACTAGTTTTGGCACTTTTTTTTTTTAAATCTTAAAAGCATTTTACTCTTGTTCTGTCTAATACTCCCTCCACCTGGCTTTAGCTTCTTCCATTTTTCGCCCAAGCTTCAAACCAGTGCCCATCTGTTGGAAAGAGATAAAGCACCATGAGAAATGTGCCCTCCAACTATCTCAGCACTGCTGGATCAGCTGCACCAATGTCACTTCCCACTAGATTCTGAATTCAACAACGTTGGCATGTGTGTGCTAATTGAAAAACAGGCCCAAAATATCGCACTGAAATATAAATATAGCACTTTTTGAGTAATTTTGAATGTTTGCCACACAGGAGGGTACAGTAGTCAAAGTTGTTGTGACCCACTGCAATAAGGTATCTTAGCATAACTTAGATTGCTTTGACTCATGATCACAAGCATAGAGTTGACATGGTGCTTATAATAAAACATCAGTCTATACACACACACACATAAACCAGGGCACATGCAATAAATTATACAAAACAGTCAAAGAAACAAATCAGCAGTACTCTGATTTGCACAACAATAATCTTTATTCTTATAGATCAACATTCTCACAATAGCACAAAGGACAGACAGTACCCCAGTGTGAATAAGAACATGTCTTGCCAGACGCTATCTCTGCCTGATAGGTGAGGTTTGTCCGATCTAATCCCTTTACATATCCATAGTTACTAACTCCTGTGCATATAGCCCCCAACCAGGTCTGGTTTTCAGGGTATCCAAAACGAATATGCATGAGCCACATTTACAAACATTTGATCCAAGAACCAGCATATTTATTAATTTGAAAACTGGACTTGTTTGGGATTCCTGAAAACTCTTACTTTATATATTCCCAAGTGGAGAGCTTCCCCCATAATGAACATTTGACAAATCTTGAGTATTAAGCATTAAGTTAATATCTTGAGAAGTATCTACATCTTGGCTCAAATGTATTTGTTAGAAAATCATCCTGTATTTTATCTCCTTTATAATAAAAAACAATGTATGCACAGTATTGAAACACCAATGTATGCTTTCCAAAAGTTATATTTGCTGGAAGATGATTTCAGGGTTGGGGAAACCAGTTCTCCTTCAGCTGGCAATATCTGATTTCAGATCATAAGTTATTGTTCCCCACTGTTAGGTTTCCTTGTGGCTTAAAAGGATGGGGAGGTTAAAGGCAATTGTTCTGATCCCTACCTTCTAACTAATTGGGGAAAGAAAGCCCCAAATATCATTGCAATCATATGAAAAATTCTATCGTTAACATTTGTTTGCATTTGCAGCTCCCGAAATAATTAAAGGCGTTTTTTTAGCAAACAAGATATACTTGTTTGCTTAGTAAACAAAAATGTGCTCATCCAAATATCTTTCTTCCAGATCATTATAATCTGGATCTTTCTCTCAGTTCCTGCTTTGTGCATTGCTTCTCTCTTTTGCTTGACTCATATTTCTTCTGCTACTTTTATCCACCTCTGCCAGTTTCTTAGTTCTACACTTGTCTGTTGAAGATCTTTTCCTGTTTGTTGTTTCTTATATCTTAGTCCAGCTTTCCCCAAGCCGAATCTGCTCCCTCTTATCAAAACCTTGTTCACTACGTTTTCTGAGCTTCCTGCTAATTGTTTTCTCTTTCCAGTCAAACCCTTCCAAAAAAAAAAAAAAAGTCTTCGTAATGCCCTCTACCCCTGCTACTCTTCCCTCAGTACCTCCTCTGCACGATTGTGATTCCTTTGTGCTGATCGGGGTCCCATACCCTGAGCCCCAAGCATGCTGTATCTTTCTCCTCCCTTTGTGGCTTCCATTTCATCATTACTTGATGACAGATCCAGTAGGTGATAACCAACAATGTTTGCAATTCCTCTCAAACATCAAAGTACACTATTCTTCCAGTTCTCCAGCAGGGGTCAGGGAGGTAAATAATTTTGCATCTGGTGCTAGAAGAGGAAAGCAACTCTCATAAAGTCATCTCATAAAGTACACTGCTGCATGTCACTGTAGCTGTGATATTCAGGCATCATCTATAGGCAGTAAAGGGGAGGGGCTCCTAGCTGACTATTCTATTTCACTGATTGATTCAGTTCTCTCTTTACCCCAGTACATAATGGAACCTGCAGGTCTGCTTTTCTTACTAAAAAAAAAAATAAATAAAAAAAAAAATACAAGTCAGTGCATACAAAGGTGGTAAAACCCAGGACTGGATTAGTCTATCAGTAAAAACTGGAGTCAGTTGGCAACCCTATGAATTGCAATACCATTAAAAAACTTGTTTTCCAGTTGCAAATTCTCAAAGTTTAAAGGTGTTCTCATGTCTACATTACGCTATTACTCAGGATTCTAAAATTAAACCATGTAACAGGCCAAAACATTTAGTAATCTGAAACTTCCATCCTTTTTTGAGATCTGTAATTCCCTTGTGATCATTTGAAATGTTCTGTATATGGAAGCAAAGCAGTTACTTTGCTAGAAGGAAATCAATGCATGTGCCAGCCAAAAACCAGCTACTTACAACTTAAACACATAAAAAGATAACATTACCCTGAACCTAGCTCATGTGAATAAATTAAATAGAAATGTTGCTGGAAATTAGTGTGTATTGCACCCACCAGCATTAAAGGAGCAGATGTTGTGTTTAAAGAATCAACTTCTATTAAAAAATCATTAACGTACAGAATCAGAACGCAGCGCTCTCATAGGCAAAACACTGAAAGCAAGGATCAAAACATCCCAGCAGCATTTCAAGTGACTTTGGCAAAGAGGCGGTCACGCAAACTAACACTGGGGTATTGTGTCTGTTGCCCCTTCCCTTTCAAGGATAGCTGTAATGATTTTGTAAAATGAGGATTCTACGATAAGATATTCTAAGATATTCTTAGGGAATGGCCTCTGCTATTACTGGCATCAGTAGCATGGGATCTTCTTGGTGTTTGGGTATTTGCCAGGTTCTTGTGGCCTGGTTTGGCCTCTGTTGGAAACAGGATGCTGGGCTTGATGGGCCCTTGGTCTGACCCAGCATGGCAATTTCTTATGTAAAAAAAGATTGAAGTCTTTTCTTTCTGATCTCTGGTGCCTATGCTAGGCAGTGATTTCAGTTACTGGTGAGTAAATGTTTGTGTATATTTCTTCGACATCCCAGGGCAACTTCCCTGTGAAAACTTGCACTTGAAGTAAATGTTAATGTTATAATGCAAATTCACAAAAGCCATGAAACGCCATGTAACAACTACTTTGGGAATAACCATTTAGTAATCCTGTGCGCTGCTCAGATATCATACATGGGAATTATATGAAATACATGTCAGGCTGCAGAAACAGGATGAGAGCAGGCATTGGGAATACATGCCTGCACCAAAAGCCCCATGAAATAAGACTAATGGGCTTAAATAGAAGAAAATAAGATATGTTAGGCTGAATCAGACCAATGGTCCATCGAGCCCAGAATCCTGTCTCCAACAATTGCTAATCTGAGTCCCAAAGAGTATCCGTTCCTTGTTGTTTGCTACCAGGGATAAACAGTGGCTTCTCATGTTTATCTGGCTGATACTGGTTTATGGATTTTATTTTATTTATAAAATTTATAAACCACAATATCGACACTTCTAGGCAATTTTTCCTCCAGAAAATTATAATAACCTCCACAGGACTATGATATATAAACTAAACTAGAGGAGATAAGAAAGAAGGGAATATGATAGAAAGACACTCAAAGCAAATATTCCTACCTCCAACTTTGGCAGGTCCACCTCAATTGCCAGCCACCACAGAAAAATAAGAACATAAGAAATTGCCATGCTGGGTCAGACCAAGGGCCCATCAAGCCCGGCATCCTGTTTCCAACAGAGGCCAAACCAGTGCACAAGAACCTGGCAATTACCCAAACACTAAGAAGATCCCATGCTACTGATGCAATTAATAGCAGTGGCTATTTCCTAAGTAAACTTGATTAATAGCCATTAATGGACTTCTCCTCCAAGAACTTATCCAAACCTTTTCTGAACCCAGCTACATTAACTGCACTAACCACATCCTCTGGCAACAAATTCCAGAGCTTTATTGTGCATAGAAATGACGGCAGAAAAGGACCAAATGATCCATCCAGTCTGCCCAACAAGCCCATGGTAGCACCAGCTGCACCATACAGGTCTCCTCCATAAAGGTATCATCGGGGGTGGTGGCAACTGCCGTGCCATACAAGTTACCCCTATACTTAGCTTCCCAAGCCATTAAGTCAGGGCCCTAGTTGGTTCCTGTCTGAGTCCAATCCCCTGTCATCTCCTGCCGTTTGAAGCAAAGAGCAATGCTGGAGCTACATCACAAGTATAAGTCTTACTAGATAAGGGTAGTAACAGTCGCATCAATAAGTTACCTCCATGCTTATTTGTTTTCCAGACCCTAGAATACATGTCCTTGTTGGTTGCTGTCCGTAACTAATTCCCCTTTTCCTCTTTTCCCCCTGCAGTTAAAGCAAAGAACAATAGTGAGTTGCATCAACAGTTTGAAGGTTTGTTGGTTAAGGGTAGTAATTGCCACACCAGCAAGTTACTCCCATGCGCTCTTTTTTCTCATTTCCATTCTCTAGCCTTTAGGGATCCACAGTGTTTATCCTATGCCTCTTTGAAATCTTTCACCATTTTTGCCTTCACCACCTCCTCCGGAAGGGCATCAGGCATCCACCACCCTCGCCAAGAAGAAATATTTCCTGATGTTGGTCTGAGTCATCCTTCCTGGAGTTTCATTTCATGACTCCCTACTGATTTCTTTCCAACAGAGGTGGTTTGTCAAATGTGCATCATTAAAACCTTTCAGGTATCTGAAGGTCTATATCATATCTCCACTGCACCTCCTCTCCTCCAGGGTATACATATTTAGATCCTTCAACTTCTCCTCATAAGTCATTTGATGGGGACCCCCCTATAATTTTGGTCACCCTTCTTTGGAACACCTCCATCCTGTCTCTGTCCCTTTTGAGATATGGTCTCCAGGACTGAACACAATACTCCAGGTGAGGCCTCACCAAGGTCCTGTACAAGGGGATTATCACCTCCTTTTTCTTATTGTTAATTCCTCTCTCTATGCAACCCAACATTCTTCTGGCTTTAGCTATCACCTTGTCACATTGCTTCACCCATCTTCAGATCGCTAGACATTATCACCCCAAAGTCTCTCTTGCTCCATGCACAACAGCCCTTCACCCCCCATCCCATACAGCTCTTTTGGATTACCACATCGCAGATGCATGACTCTGTACTTCTTGGCACTGAATCCCAGCTACCAAATCTTCGACCACCGTTCAAGCTTCCTTAAATCACATCTCATTCTCTCTACTCCTTCCGGCATTTCCACTCTGTTGCAGATCTTAGGACCATCCGCAAAAAGACAAACTTTAATCTTCTACCCCTTCCGCAATGTCGCTCACAAAGATGTTGAACAAGACCTGTCCCAACACCGATCATTGCGGCTCTCCACTTAACACCGTTCTCTCTTCAGAGTAGGATCCATTTACCATCACACGCTGTCTTCTATCCATCAACCAGTCTGTAATCCATGTCTCCACTTTGGCACTCACTTGCAAGTTTCTCATTTTATTCACAAGCCTCCTATGCGGGACCGTATCAAAAGCTTTGGTGAAATTCAAGTAAATCACATTGAACGCTCTTCCTCAATCCAATTCTTTAGTCATCCAATCAAAAAAAAAATCAGTCAGATTTGTCTGACAGGACATTCCCCTGGTGAATCCATGCAGCCTTGGGTCCAGCAATCCTCCTGACTGTAGATAGTTCACTATTCTTTCCACTATCCTTTCCTTCAGCAGAGTCTCCATTACTTTTCCCACCACCGAGGTGAGGCTAACTAGCCTGTAGTTTCCAGCTTCCTCTCTGCTCCCACTCTTGTGAAGCGGGACCACCACCACTTTTCTCCAAACACTCGGCACCACTCCCGTTTCCAGGGATCTATTGAACAGGTCACGCAGCGGAGCCGCCAGCACATCTCTGAGCTCCTTCAGTATCCTGGGATGAACCTCATCAGGCCCCACGGCTTTGTCCACTTTCAGTTTTTCTAGCTCTTCCCATACATTCTCTTCTGTAAACTGAGTTTCTTCTACTCCACCCCCCTCCAATGTCTTGTTAACTAGCGATGGTTCTTCTCCAGGATCTTCTTTAGTGAACCCCGAACTGAAGTATTTGTTTAATATTTCTGCCTTTTCTTCATCTTTCTCCACACATTGATCCTTTTCACCTTTCAATTTCACTACACCACTTCAGACCTTTCTCCTTTCTCTGATGTATCTCTGTTTACCCTCTCTGGCAATCCTTTCTTCTGCCTGACGTTTTGCTTTCTTGATTACATTCGTCTCACTCAGTTTCACCAGATATTCTTCCTTATGGTCCTCTTTTTGGGATCCTTTATATTTCTTGAAATCTGTTCTTTTTGTTTTTATTTTATCAGCCATCTCCTTTGAGAACCAGGTAGGTTTCTTATTTCTCTTGCTTTTGTTTACTTTTCTAGTATATAGATTACTTGCATTTGTAATTGATCCTTTTAGTTTGACCCACTGGTGCACCACCTCTCTTATTTTTTCCCAGTCTTTTAGTTCTATCTCCAGGTACTTCCCCATTTCAACAAAGTCCATATTTTTGAAGTTTGAAACTCGGGTCTTCATGTGACTTATCCGGATCATATTTGTGATATCAAACCATACCGTTTGATTATGATCACTGGTGCTAAAGTGGGCTCCCACCCGGACATTAGACACACTATCCCCATTAGTGAGTACTAAGTTGAGCATAACTCCTTCCCTTGTGATTTCCATTACCATTTGTTTGACCAGAGCCCTTATCTGACTTCATAACTACTAATCCCCAAGAAATTGAAAAAATTCTCCACAGGCTCAGTCAATCTACAAGCCCTTTAGACCCACTTGTCCCCAGATTTATCTGCAGCCTGAAACAGGACCTTGCCCTTTGGCTATTCTCCATAATCAATGCCATTATATCTCAAGGCTCCCTACTGAACTCACTAAAGGTGATCATCAAATCTATCCTAAAGCAAACAGGCTCTGATAAAAAAAATAATTGACTATTAACCCCAAACTCCAGTCTCCCTTCCTATTCAAACTATTTTTTTAAAAAGTGGTTTATTTCCAACTCCTTGACCAACTTGAAGGAAGAGAATATCATCCTACATCTTCACCAATCTGGTTTCAGGAAAGCCATGGAACTGAATCAGTGGCTATCACCAACATACTTCTTAATGAAGATCAAGGAGGAGACTCCATCCTAGTTCTATTAGACCTTTCTGCTGTCTTTGTCACAGTCTATCTTTCTGCTGATCCAACACTTAAGAAACATTGGTATTGTAGGCACTGCCCTCAAATGGTTTCAGCCTTTTTTTCCTGACAGAACTCAAACTGCATCTTGTGCCAACAAAATATCCATTCCTAAAGACCTCAATTGTAAAGTGCCTCAGAGCTCCGTTCTCTCTCCTATCCTCTTCAGTATGCATATTCAATCAATCTGCAACCTTATCCCAGTCCTTTGACATTGAATGTCACCTATTTGCAGATGACATTTAATGCTTCATCAAAATCGGATCCAATGAAGCTTCTTCCATTGCTAATCTTAACAACTGTCTAACTGCAGTAGCCCAGTGGCTTAGCAACCAGAAACAACTAAACCCCTCTAAATCAGAACTCCTATGGTTCTCCAGGCTGATCCCCTGCTTTCTCTACCTTTGCAGTCAGGAACCCTGCTTCATCTTAAAGAAATGGTACAAAGCCTTGGAGTTAAACTCCATCCAAAATCTCAAAGGCAGTAAAATCTTTCATCATGTATTTATGCCAGATCTGCCAACTAAGGTATTACCTTGACCAACACAACATAGTTACCATAATCCATGTTCTTATCATCTGTTGACTGACTATTGCAACTCTCTTCTGAATCATCTCCCAGTATAGAATGAACTGCTTCCACCTCCTGAAAAACACTGCAGCCAGAATCTTAGTAAGGGCCAAACCAGCAGAACACATAATACCTATATTGAATAAACTTTACTGGCTCCCAATTGAAAACTGGATTAGATTTAAAACCTTTTGCTTCATCTTTAAATGTATATATAAGCAAGCCCCTGAATACCTTTCCCATCTTCTTACCTTCTACACCACCTCAAGGAAACTCTAATCTTACAAAAAAAAGCACTTCTCACTTCCCACCTCTAAAATCCATGAAATTGGTCAGTACAAGACCAATATCTTATTCCAGAAAAAGAAGGAAAAAAAGGAAGGAAAGCCTGTTCATTCAGCCCTTTCCACAATCTATTTCCTAGTGGTAGAAATACCTACTATGTTGAGTGACTCAGTGAATATCACTTGTATTCCCTACTAGGCATCCTATCTTTGGACAAAGATTTCACTGTATGCCTAGCAGCCATCCCATTTTGATTGTAATGCATTTGCAGGCCAATTTGAAAAAATGCAGAATATCAAATGTCTGGAAATACATATTTTTCAGTGGGAAAGGAAATTTCTAGAATAAGGTAGTAGACTCAGGAGTAACAATAGAAAATATTTATTCACAGCAGTGGTAGTTGATACACTATATCAACTGGCTCACACTTGTCCACAGGTTTATTTACAACAATATAGCAAATTTGTGAGGCCCTGAATACCTTTCCCCTGAATACCTTTCCCATCTTCTTACCTTCTACACCACCTCAAGGAAACTCTAATCTTACAAAAAAAAAGCACTTCTCACTTCCCACCTCTAAAATCCATGAAATTGGTCAGTACAAGACCAATATCTTATTCCAGAAAAAGAAGGAAAAAAAGGAAGGAAAGCCTGTTCATTCAGCCCTTTCCACAATCTATTTCCTAGTGGTAGAAATACCTACTATGTTGAGTGACTCAGTGAATATCACTTGTATTCCCTACTAGGCATCCTATCTTTGGACAAAGATTTCACTGTATGCCTAGCAGCCATCCCATTTTGATTGTAATGCATTTGCAGGCCAATTTGAAAAAATGCAGAATATCAAATGTCTGGAAATACATATTTTTCAGTGGGAAAGGAAATTTCTAGAATAAGGTAGTAGACTCAGGAGTAACAATAGAAAATATTTATTCACAGCAGTGGTAGTTGATACACTATATCAACTGGCTCACACTTGTCCACAGGTTTATTTACAACAATATAGCAAATTTGTGAGGCAAGACTTCCCTTGGTTAAAGCTGTGTTGGATTTGTCCCATTAAACTATGCTTATCTATGTGTTCTGTAATTTTGTTCTTTATGATGGAAAAAATTATTTTGCATGACACAAACATCAGACTTCATGGACTGCAGTTTACTGGATCACCCCTGGATTCCTTTTTAAAAACTGGTGTTACCTTGGCAGCCCTCCTGTCCTCAGGTACCACAGACAATTTTAATGATAGTTTACAAATTACCAATAGCACAATTTCATTTTTCAGTTCTTTCAACACTCTGGGATGTATACCATCTGCTCCAAGTGATTTGCTACTCTTTAGTTTGTCCATTTGCCCTATTACATCTTCCAGATACACTGAATTTGTTTCAGTTCTGTTGAATCAACACCTTTGAATATCATTTCTAACATGGATCTCTCTCTTACATCACCTCAGGGAATACTGAAGCAAAGAATTCATTTACTCTGTCTACTATAGCTTTGTCATCCCTAAGTGCCTTTTTTACCCCTTGATCATCTAATGGTTCAACTGACTCCCTTGCAGGCTTTTTTCTTTGACTGTACCTGAAAAAGTTTTTATTATGAGTTTTAACTTCCATGGTAAACTTCTTTTCAAATTCTCTCTCCTTCTTCCTTATCACTGCTTTGTAACTAACTTGCCACTGTCTATGCTCTCTCTCCTGTTTTCTTCATTCGGATTCCTTTTCCATTTCTTGAAAAATGTTTTTTCCAGCTATTATAGCCTCTCTCACCTCACCTTATAACCAAGCTGGCAGTCATTTAGTGTTCCTCCCACTTGTCTAATGTGTGGATCCTTAGTTGTGATGCGAAGGGAAGCCAGAGATTAAGTGAGGTGTTATGTCATGGTTTTGTTTACAAGGTCTCCAGCTAGAGTTCTCAACTGCCTGGTTTTGAATTGGACAGTCTAGTTATAAGTGAATCTGTATAGTGTTTGGTCAGAAGTACTGAGCAGGAACTAAAAGTCCAGTTCCTGTGGCAGGGGATGGATAACTGTGCTTACCCATAACTTCCAGTGACAGGAATTATGTTTACTTTTTATGGATCTAGGAGTCTTGGGTGACCCTTTCCAGGCATATTACAGATCCAAACTAAGAGGTGTGAAGATTACAGCTAGTTTTGACTATAATTGCAAAACTTAGAGGATAACATTCAAAACTGCTAGCGTCTGCCCACTTACACATGTGTCTAAAGGTGCATGCAAAGTTGCTACTGTATTTTATAACCTGTGAAGAAATGATAGGCGCAGGTTATAAAATACAAGTATATGTGTGCACACAAATACTCGTGCATGTAAACACCACGAGCCGGGCAAGTTTAGACTTAGACAAATAGCGCTTTTTGGACTTATCTGGCTAAGTAATGCCTGCTACTAATTAGCTGTATGAATTGCAATATAGCTGGATAATTGCCACTACTTATCCGGAGAAGTTTAAATAAGTCTAAGTAGTGGCAAAGGCAGTATTTGGCCGAATAAGTTGGAATTTAGCTGGATAAGTGTGTGCAATGATATACCCATGTATTTGTACTTCAAATTTTAAAAGAATATGCAAGTAGATTCTACTCGTGTTAAGTAGATGCTTTTACCCCCTTATGTCTGTTTTTACATGGATAAGGCAGGGGATTTTTATAAAAATGTGCACGGCAATGAAATAACCAGTTTTACCAATTAGTCAATCAGTTTGCCCAGTCCATCTGCAGGCCATGAAGACCTTCCTGGCTCTTCAGCATGAAGTCCCCCCATTTCACCAAGACCCCCTATCCAGACATTTTTTCACTTTTAAGATGTTTACGGTCACTTGCACCAGATTTTGAGCAGGAGTAAATATATATACGCACGTAAGAGACTTACACACGTCACTTTGGCAGGTTGTAAAATAGCAACTTACTTGCATAAATGTTGGCCCCTCCCCAGAACACCCCTGGCCTGCCCCTTTTTACACATGCAAATTTGCTTGCGGACCCTGATTTACATGTGTATGTTGTGGTTAGAAAATATATAAAAAATAACATTTAAAGCCATTTACATATGTGGCTACAGATCTACAGCTTTACACTTAGGGAACTCTTTGCATAGAAGTGACGTCAAACACAGACGCGTTTTCCACTGGCTCCGATTTGCGGTGCGACTTAAAAAGCTTTTGAACTTACGCGCATGCACGGCGTTTTTCCCGACGGTGCATTGAGATTCCCATTACCGGTAGTCTATGGACTTTATACCATGCAAGGTTAGTTTTGTATTATTTGAGGGATGCAATGCAGGTTTCGATTTTAGCTTATAATCAATTCTAAGTTGGTTTAACTCATTTTTTTATAGATACTTTATTGAAATGCATTCGGTTGTTCCAAGGGGTAGTTTTTTTCACACACTGCTATATTATGGATATTGATAAGTATTCTTTGTAAACATTAGCATGTTTTTTCTATATGTTTTCATGTGCATTCAATTCTTTATATTGATTTCTTCTAATAAGTTGTTATATATGTTTGTAGTTCATTATTAAATTTGGATTCCTTTCTTTCAATATTGTGGGGTGTTTTTTTGTTTTTTTTTTAAATAGCATGCATTCACGTATGCGCTATTATATGCGCACAAGTGCTAATTTTTACATGTGCGTTTGAAAATTCACCTTTTATCGAATATATGTTTAAAATGCACTGAAAATATACCTGGATGTACTTTGAAACTTCATTAGCTACATTATGTCTTCCTAGCTTTTTTAGCCATGTATACAACCTTTTTTTTTTTTCTTTTTTTTTTTTACAGCAAACATTTTATATTTGCTTTTATATATTTTTCATTTGTCAATAGGCCAAAACAATATTTCCAAATACCTTCCTGTACAGCTGCAACTCCATCTACAATATTAAATATATTTTTAATATTCAAATACAAATGAAATATTATCAAATCTAGTTTACAAACAAATTAAACCTTACATTTTTCTGGGCTACTTAAACTGTACAAAATCCATATCTCATTTTACTTGGAAGGAAAAACCTACTGTAGAGATTTACATTTTCCCAATATTTCAATTTTTTTCCTTACAAGAAGTTTCCCTTGTGTCTGCAACATTTCTGGAAAAAATTACATTGCCTGTCATATTAAACAGGAAATAAAACCAACATATGCACATTTCTATCCACTACCTACTGAATGTTTGCAACTAGACTCTTAATGTTGGACCAAATCAAACTTTTTTGTCACATATACAAGCAGGACTTGACTCACCCAATTACTTTTGGCCATAAAGAAACAAATAGGGAAGAGATTTCAGTGTTTCCTAATAGCAATTGAGAAAAAAAAGTTGCTTGTATGCAGCTTTGAGGTATTTGCCAAGCAGCTGGTAAAAATGTTTATAGATGGTATAGCATCTTTGACTACCTATTCATTTACCCACATTTGAATGCATCTTTCATAGGTCCTGTAGGGAGATATCTCATGTTTAACACTGAATCACAAAAATTAATCATAATAGCCAAGAAATGTACAGGCCAGTGTACGGACAGGTCTCAGGCACTATCACAGCGAGAGAAAGAACTTTTGCCCAGATGAACTTAAACAACATTGTCTCAGAACTTTCTTCAGGGAAAACTGTGCGTATAATGTTTAACAATGCGGTATAAAGGAGTCTGAATTTGCTTGATAAAATAAATGCAGGTGTGTCAGTAACGTGGATTTTCTCTTTTTGGAGAACAAATTATGATGTCTAAATTTAATTACTGTTCATGTATTTGGACTATTATGATATGGAATCACCATTTATTTATGGTATTTGTTATTTAGTTTCTGTGAAACTAAATGTGTCATTTGTATTTAGTTAATTTTTACTATGTATGTATTTTATGTACATCGCCTAGGCCTTTTAGTGTTAGGCGATTAATAAATTTTAATAAATGAAAAAAATGAAATGAAAACTGGTGCTTAGTGGCCAGGATGTTAGCGACAGGAATAATTGTTATTTTCTAAATGCTATGACCTGTCAAATCTGTAAAATAAAAGTCTGTTTCTGAGGAGAATACACGTTGTCTTTTCCTGACTTAGGATCGCAGTAAGGTAGGAGGGCAGCTGGCAGTGTCCCATATAAGGCAGATCCCTGGACCCCTAAAACTGCTTACAGTCCCATGGAGATTTCTGCGCTGAATAAATGTAATCCTGCCTCCAGTCGAAATAAATCCAACTCTGATGGTTTCCAGCACTGCATAGTGCCAGTCAAGCCACAGAGTTTTTCTGCTCTTCACACTTTTCCTCTTTCTTCCTTGAAACTCTCTCATCTCCTCTTAAGCTTTCAAAAATGAATTTCATTTGAATTTTCACTAATCAAACTGCAAGCACCTACATGGTAACAAAGTGCCAAGAATCAGTCAGAAGTGATTTACAAAGAAAAAAATCTTTTGCCAAACCAACAGTTTTATTCTGTGATAGAATAACAAGCCTGGTATAGAACGGGGAGGCAGCAGATGTAATATACCTTGATTTCACTAATTTAGCTGGCTGTGCCTTATCACAAGATGATATAACAGGTCACTCTGTGTTTCCAGACTAATCCTCTGTAACCACTGTGCACACTTTCATAAATGAAGTATCCCTAAAAGCTCATTATATCTACATTCCTGCCCATGGTTCAGAAGATCACAAAATTGTATCCTTAATGTCAAATTGAAAAATGATAGAATAGTTGCAGCATCACATGCTACCTTTGCAGCTGCTCAGAAACATCATAACCCAGTTTCATATATTGTGTGAATGCTGCAAAAGATTTGCATGAGCCAGAATTCAGTAAAATGCGCTCAAATATGGAAACACATTGGGGTAAATTTTTGAAGAGATACATATTTACCATTTATTCATGTACATGCTATTTTATAAACCTCACACACATGTATTTTCGCTTTCGTGCATACATCGCACATATATATACATAAAAAAGGGGCGGTCTAGGGGTATGATGGGACGGGGACAACAATTATGGGTGTAAGTTATTTTAAAAACAATAGGAATCGGATGATCAAAAGAAGCCCTTTATTTCAATGCTTGGACTTGGACTCTCTCTGCTTGTAGTCAAGGTAGATACCCGGATCTTTCCGTGCGGCACTTCGGTTACCTTACCAAACAAGAGTCCATACCGCCTATAGTCAGTCCGAAAGGGCTTATGGATTGGCTGGAGGGCTACCCCCCGACACCAGCAAGGGCTGCCTTCTTTACAGGTGGCAAGGCTGGTTGAACTGGGGGGAATTCAAGCTAAAGAACCAGGAGGGTCTCAATGACATGGAGAAGCACTGCGTAAACTGGTGGACTAATCAGTAAAACTGGTAATGTCAATTTATGAGAGCAAGTCCTACTTCATTTTCATGCATAAAACATATTATGGTAACTTTTACACAGGCACATGGATGTATTGGCCCACACCCAGGGAAATGGTCATTTTATAACAAACGCGCGCATATGAATACATGTTATAAAATAGTCTGACAGACTGCACATATGCATGCAACTTTAAGTGGTCGGGCGCCTATGCATACAAATGTTACTTCTAATGCATAAGTGAGGGGATTTTAATAGACAAGCGCGCCAATGCCATTACCAGTTTTCCAAGTTCATTCCCAGTTCACCCAAGTAAAGACTTCCAAACTCCACTAGTTTAATAGCCTCCCTTCTCCCTGTTAGCCCTGACCTTTAAAATCTGCTGATCTACCTAGAATGTTTTGTTTTACAACTTATACATCCATCCATAGCAGAAATAAAGTTAAGCGGCAGGGAGCCTGTCACACGCCTATGTGAGTAACTAATTTCAATGTAAAATTCTTCCCCACCCAGACCTTGCAATGCTCCGCCCCTTTTTTGGAACTTTTCATTTGTGCATGTAGCGCTACGTGCTCAGGTACTCGGGCGGCTTCTAAACCCCGCTCAGCATGCACTGGACTGACTTGTGTGCGTATCTTCCAGGTTTTGGTACACACCAGGTTTTCAAAATTCACCTTTATGCACATAGGGGTATATTTTAAAAGGAGCACGTGTGGTGTACATGTGTGCGCGCTACCTTACCTGTTCCCTTCCCCCTAACCTAATCTTCCCATTCCTTCCCCTAACCTTCCCCCCCAGCCCTACTCTACCCCCTCCCCAAATTATCTTACCTTTTGTGCGCGCCGGCAGCCTCTGGCCCCGCCCCCGGACCATCCCTTTAGTAAAGCCCCGGGGCTTTATGCGCGTCGCCGAGCCTTTTTAAATTAGGGCCGGCGCGCGTAAGGCCATTTATGCACGTAACCTTTTGAAAACCTGGCCCATATGTTTTTAACACAGGTAGGAAAAGTATGCACATTTAATGCACTGAAATACTCACTTTCAGTACATTGCATTTATTCGCACATGTTATGGGGTAGAGATATATGAATTTTGTGATATGCGTGGATTATAAAATGGCCATATATGTGCATATATGACACCATCCGCAGTTGTTTGAAGTTATCCTCCATATTTCTGGCAAATATTTTATTATATTCCTTCAATGTCCCTTTGGTTTTCCCAGCTAGATCTTTTGTCTATGCAAGGATTTTGTGAAATGAGGCTGGAAAGATACAAATCCAGAGCATTCTCAGTTGTTTCTCCAAAACTCTGGATTGAACTTCTGTTAGAAATCAAATCACTTGGGTGAATTACTGTATTTTCAAAAGTCAAAGGCTTTTTTTTTTTGTTTTGTTTTTTCTCAAGCCTTTCACTTATTTGTGTAATTTGATCTTTCTCCCCTTGGGTATTTTGAGATGGCTGTGGGGATGGATTTGACTGGGTTATTACATTTTTATTTTTAGTTCTATTTTTAACTGTATGGTTTGTTTTTTACATTTGTTATAAGTGTATTTGTTTTATCAACTTTGTTTGTGAATTATATTTTTATTTATAAACCATCATTCCAGAAGTAGATCACAACGGTTTACAAATATAGCACTGAATAACATTGTAGAAAGATAATACATTTCAAACTGCATTAATATAAAAGTAAGAAAAGATATAAGAATAAGAGAATTATTAATTACTTCAACAATGAATAATATTTCCAAGAAATTATTTAAATAGAAGATTTAATAAATTATATAAATTAAAGAAAATTAAGTGTGAAATCAGTCATTTTATTTAAACAGATCTGAAAAATTTCAGGTGAGTTCATAGGAATTGTATTGGGGATTATCTTAGACAGATTTTATGATTTGTATATTCTGTTTATTTTTATTGAATATTTTACATTGGAAATCACATTGGGATTTTGATAAAATGTGATTAATAAATATAATGGTAATAATAATAATAATAAAGTAATCTCGATAGGCTGCTCTAGTTTTCTCCCCACCCACACTTAGCCAGTCAGCAATGAATCTCAGCACTGATTGGCTAATATTTTATGGAGCCCCCATGGAACCCTCGCATCCTGCCTCTTTTTTATACAAGTAAATTGTGTGCATGCAAAAATCTTATGAGATAAAAATTTAACACCCACCCCACCCCCCTGTACATGAGGGTGGGAATTTAAATTTAAACCTTGAAGATTTGTCAGGCTAGCACCAAAAGTTAGCCTGACAAATCTTTTGAATATGGACCTCACAGCCTAAATATTAAATTATACAAGATTATAAAAAGGTCAGTAATGACATCAAATATACAAGTAAAAGAGGGGCTTAAATAATAAAAAAAAAAAAAAAGATCTTGGTATTTAGAAAAATCAGTCGGAATGTAACAGCATGAAATACAAGGGCCAGGGTAAGGTTGTAGTCATAAGAAGGAAAAATTAAATGCACAAATATAATGCTAAACAGCAGTACTATAGAAAAAGAGCTGGGATTTACAGCAGACCAAAAGCTGAATGTGCTGGCAATACAGAACTGTTTAAAAAAAAAAAAAAAGCTAAAGGTAATATACCGGGATACGCTAAGAAATATTACATGCTATAAACTCCACTAGGCTCCAACGTGGCCATTCTTGGAATGCTGTATTTGATTTTAAACCCCTACACTTCAAGGAGGATGTGGAAAAACTGGAGAACGCCCACAGGAAAACAACAAAATGAAAAGAATGTGATCCATGAGGATGGGCTGAAGGAGTCAGGTTTAGACAGTCTGGAACAGAAAGGTTTGAGGGGGTAGCAGCAGCAGCCTTCAAATATATAAAGAGAAATTGCAATGAGGAAAGTTGCTCCACTGATAGGAGGATAAGTAGTATTAGACTTAAAGAGAGGTCAGACACGAGGAAGAACCTCAAAATGTTCGGGGAGTCGAGCACTGCAACATGTTAACTGGGGAAGTGGGGAAATCTCTCTCATTGGACTGTGAGGAGTACGTTGGCAAGGCTGGTATATCTGTTCAGAAGGATACGAGACATCTATAACGAATATCTGCATATTCTGGGCACCCCATATATGAAAATATATTTCATGCACATTAATTGTGGCCAGCCAGAAACCCAAACAAGTTAGGTGTGCCCCTAAGACCAGAGCTGGGAAGAGATGTAGAAAATGAGACATCAGCTGGTACAGCCGTGGCCCAGAGGCACCAAAACGACAACTACTCAGTATCTCAGCTGAATAACTTAAAGAAGGTGTAAAGCTGACCAAAATCCAAGAAATGAAACTGGAGATAATTGATTTGCATCCAAAACGTGGATGTTGCAATACAGATTGTCTTTTTTGGCATGCTTCGCAGAAGCGAGAGCCCCTATTGTCGAAGATCTGATTGTTTGTCCATTTGCATGCATAAGGGTGCATATACAGCCAAACACACTTAGGGCCGGATTTTAAAATCCCTACACGTGTAAATCCAAAGGGGTTTCGTGCGCTAGGTCTATTTTAAAAGGGCCATCGATGCTCATAAAGCCCCGGGACGTGTGTAAGTCCCTGGGCTTTACTAAAGGGGCGGTCCGGGGGTGGGACCAGAGGCCTCAGACACAGCGGCCGTTGCCGCTGTGTCTGAGCATCGCATGCCGGCAGGTTGCCGGGGCATGCAACTTGCGCCTGGCCGGAGGCAGGTGCAAAAGGTAAGACAAAAGTCAGGGGGGGTTTAGAGTAGGGCTAGGGGAGGAAAGGGGTGGGAAGGGAAAGGTTAGGGGGAAGGGACGTTCCCTCACAGGCCGCTCTGATTTCGGAGCGGCCTGGGAGGGAACAGGGGAAGGCAGCGTGGCTCTGCGCACACAAGGTGCACCCCCTTACAGGCGCCGACCCCTGATTTTATAACATGCGCACGCATGTTATAAAATCGGGCGTACCTTTTAAAATCTACCCCTTAGCGAAGGGGCCGTGCACACAGCAGGGCAGTCAGAGGAGGATCTAGGACACAAATGGTACAGAGAGTCTGTCCCATTGCTGCAGCCAGACAGTGGGAGGAGAAATTGATTTATTTATGTATTTGAAATATTTCTATCCTACTCCATCCAGGACTCTGGGGGGTAGGTTACAGTAATACAAACATAAAAAAAAATGTTTTGTCAATTTTGTTTTTGACAGTTACATGTACAGCAGGGCTCTCCCCACTGTCCTCAGAGAACAAGAAGAGTAACTGAAGATTTTGCTGCTTCTGCATCTTTCTGCCAACACTGCTAAGCTTTTGGCAGTGGGGAGGCAGGGAGATCAGTAACACGAACGCACCTCCATGCAATGCCCATGGTATGCACTTTTCAACTTATACCGTATTACAGGGCAAGCTATAAATGAAGCAGCACATCTATGCTTTTTGTACCCACGTTTCCAGCTGCGAGAGCCCATCCACAATCCTCCTCCTGATAACGATGTTTGAATGAGAATCTCAGTCCCCGGCAGCAGAGAGGTGAATGTACCCGCCGATCATTTTTTGGGCGTATATTTTCAAACTTTTTCTGAAACTGACTCGAGCTAGACAACTTTAGAAAGTTATTTTAAAGGAACTGCAGCCCAATTAAATATATTTGCTACATTTTCTTAATAACAAAATTGAGCAGTTCTTCATTTTTACCAAAAATAAATGTCCTTCCACATGCAGGATGCTTGCCCACCTTACCCCTCGCTCAGCACACACACACATATATATGTACATAGGGATGGAAGATTTCCGGCATGGAAACCAGCAGTGCTGAACCAGTGTGAGGAGGGGTTGACCACTGGAGCAGCCACGACTGTGAGCGATAATTCTGCTTTTGCCCCCGCCAAGAAACTTCAGTTTGATGGGAGTAGGGCAGGGACATCCTTAACTTCTTCTAGGAAGAGAACGTTGCTTGTGCCTGAATATAATAAAAGGTAAATGACTCTGATCTTCATGGGCCTTCGTTCAATCCCATCCGTCAAGCTTTTGCTAGGTTAGAATATTTTGGTGGTGGCTAAAACTGAATTACAGCAGGAGGGAGTGTAAAACACAGTACAGGAATGTACTGTGCAGTATGAACGCACAATGTAGCAATGCTTATGTTTATGTATAAACTATTACACCAAAGCGGCAATGGTCTCTTCTTTACAAGACACCTGTGCTTTGTTGATTAAAGATACCAATGTATTGCATTTAAATTAAAGGATTCTGAAAATACCCTGAAAAAAAAAATTGCATTTAATCATTTCCCAAGATTATCTGATGTTTCTGGATCTGATTTGTTTAAAAGTTATTTAAAAGAAGCCAGAGGCATCATTATCATCATTAATTTCCACTTATTTTTTACCATTTAAATGCAGGGAACATTTTGGCTCTGACGATTCTCAAGAATTTTGGGATAAATTTGTATTTGTATTGTTCCTCGGGCGAGGTCTTTTTAGATCTTCTACCCAAGTGTACAGAAATAGGAACTTTGTTAGTAACATCATTGCTTGAAGATGACCACGACTGGATTTTTAAAACAAATCTGGTTTTGCACCCATAAGCAATCAGGTTTCCAAGCTCACCCGGCTGTCTGTAAATTATTATACTGCTGGCATTATAACCCATATACGATTTACTTCTTCAGATAGCTGCTGGCTAAACTACAGATAAAGAGGATCCATTTACCGCATCTGGCAAACATGTCCCACCTTTCAGATAGACTCATCTGAAATTTCATGCATATATCATGTAACAAATATTCAGCTATCTATGGATCCTTTAGTTATCTTGCATGGCCTCCCTTCCGGGAAGGTATCACCTAGGAAACAAAAAAAAAATTGCATTGCTAACAGAGCTGTTGGTAGCAACTCGATGCAACGTCGCCTAGCACTGGAATTCCCAACGGAAACCCTGGACAGAACCTTCATTTTGACATACTGGTGATGTTTATATCATATACCATCTAGGAGACCATTGCCATGACGTAAAAAAAAATAAATAATAATAATAATAATAAAATTGGGAACTCTTTATAGAGCAGATGAGAGAGGATAGAGAAAGGAAATTTGTATCCTGCTCAGAAGGATATGCAGCGAAGTAGATTGTTTGCTCTATAAACAAACAATCTGGTTGGACAGTCAGAACTGTACTTGTCTGAGCTGTTTAATTAAATTGTGATTGTATTCTTTGGGCCACTGTCATACATGCCTCGCAGTAATAACATGCGAGTAAAATGTATGCACCAAACTTCGGCAGCTATTTTCTCTACTCGCACGCAAAAAAAAAAATTAATCCCCAACACAGGAGCCTAATGAATGCTAATGTACCAGGAATTTAAAAAAGCATGCTGAGCCGAAAATATGCACACACAGACATGCCCGATGCACAGAAAAATCCCCTGCTATTCACACAAAGCACCGATTTGGGCACACGATATTTTGGGCCTGATTTTGCAAAGGTTTTTTCATGCATAAAACGTGCGCAGAAGTCATTCCATGCCCACTCAGACATGCACACTAGTACCCGGCATTCTGGGGGAGCGGAGCCGAGGCGGGGAAACCGTTTACACGAATCTCTGCCATTTTCCAAAACGCGTGGGTAAATCTACTCCCACACATTTACACCTGTTAACGAGGGGCTGTAAACGTGGGCAGGGATGCAGTGCTGGGTTTCTGTGTGCCCGCTACTTTCCAAAGCAGACTCGGGCAAATTCAGGCTAACGTCCACGGGTACTTTGTACAAGCAAACCGTGGAAAAGTACCCTCTCTATATGCAGAAAACATGATTTGCCGGCACAAAAGATGCACATGCAAAACATGAGTTAGGAATACAAATCATGTTTTATGCACATAAATACAGAGTATGGGGCCCCGGGAGCATAAATTCCAGGTTCAGAGCCACAGACCACCACTTCGGACCAGGAGTTAGATTTCTAGCATTAAGAAGACATGCGGAGGCCCCTGCACCTCTCTACATTGGGAAGTAAAAGCCAATGACTTCACACTGGGCTAGTTTGCGTGCACTAAACCCCTTGTTAAATCCGGAGTCAAGCTGCGGACACACTAACGTGAGCACAACTGCGTACATTTCCCATCCTCATGGCAGATGTCCCGGGGGGGCTGAGCTGAGCTGGGGAAAGCATCGCCGCAGACACACTTTCAGCTTTCAGAGTGCATGCGCGTAAACGTGAATGCAGAACATGGCATCTGCTCGGCAGCTCGTGCGTGTCTGCACACCTGTTGGCACAATGCAGGAATTTTCGAAGACGACTCATTAAATGCCAGAAATCCACTTTGATAATTTGGGTTTAGCCCTACGCAAGCTGTGGAAAATTACCCTTGGGCGGATTTCAAAGCAGCACTTGCATGCATAAAACAGTGTTTTATACAAGCACAAAGCACTTTGCAAATCACTCCCTTAAGGTCCAGCATGATGCACAATAAATTCCCAAGCAAAGGCCCCTGAGCCTCTCTCTCCTCCCCGCTTCCCACAACTTCCCTCACTGCACTGGGCCCAGTAGTATCCATGGTCTCTCTCTCTCACGCTCCCCCCTCCATTTCCTACCAGCTGACCCACAGCCCTCTCTTCCTTTTCCCACTGATCCCTGATCATCTTTTCCACACACTGCACTTATTGGTTAACCTCTTGCCCCTACCCTCCTCTTTTCCTGTTCTGATTCCTCTCTCTCCTTCTACTGCTTGTCCCTCCACTTTCCTCACCTCTGTTTCTCTCCCATAACAATCCTTTCTCCCTCTTCTCCATCCCCAGGTGACTTCTAATCCATCCCCTCTCTTGTCCTCAGTCTTCCGATCCCCCATCTGAGTCACACTCCCTCACCTCCTCAGATCTCTGACCCTGCAGTCTTCTCTCTCATTGGGTCCTCTCGATCTGAGTCACTGAATCCATGCTTCCCCATCCCAGTCCTCTCTCTACCAGCAGGGCTTTCTCACTAATCTTTCCCTCCAGCTAAACCCTGTGTTCCCTCCCCTCCCCACCTCCCAATTTTAGTGGTTCCCCCCTGTCATCCCCAGCCTTTCCCTGAATTACCACTCTCCTCAAATCTGCTCCTCTTCCTGGCACTTTTCCTGCACAATTCATGTGGAGAAATGTTTAGCTCTTAATTTTCTTTCCATGAATCCTGCAACACTCATCTCTGCCTCCCATCCTACTGGTAGGGGAACAGAACCCACTTGATCGGACTGGACTGGTGTGGCAGGATGAAATGGAATTCTCTGTTTCTTCCTACGGTTTGAACCTCAGTGTGCGCCACAGATCAGCACAGAGCACGGTGCGGTTCAGAGGCACTGAAACGAACTGCATGGAAGAGGTGCTGGCAGGAGGAGCCATGAAGCAGATAAAGGGGGGGGGGGGAGGGGGGAGGTAAGGGAGCCAGGATCGAGGAGCTTAGCAAGAGAGGGAGAAGAAGCAAGGGCCATGCTGGAAGGATTGGGACATGAGGGAGAAAAGCCTCCTGTAGTCAGCCCCGCATTGCCCCCCCCCCCCCCCCCAAGGTTTTGGAACAGTGCTTCTCAACCTTTTTTTTTTATTGGGACACACCTGACAGATAAAGTTTATAGGCGTGACACACTGAACACTTGACCATCACGGGGCTAAATGAAAACATATACTCTGCATCCAGAGGAACCTGCTCCCCCACCCCTAACAATGGATGCCGAGCAGAACTAGTTTATTTCAAAAACAACTCGCTATATAAAAAAATATATTATGATTCTGCTGCTATCTCAGTAACTGAAACACAAACTCCTTTACTACCAGGCACATTGTAAAATACAAAACCTGGAAAAAAAAAAACAACCACTCAGCACATGTGTAGGAAACCTTCCACACCACTATAACACTAATTCCATAACTCAGCCAGCAATATCCCTACCTATGAAAAGGCAGCAGTGCCGCACCAATGCATGTCCTATTGAGAATGAGAAAACGCAACAAATAAATTAATACAAATCCTTACCTACAAGTAAAATACCTCACCTCACTCACACATACAGATCAGACCTTCCCAAATACAGAATAAAAGACCACAAGTTAAAAATGTGGAGACAAAAACTGAAATGGAAACCTCAAAAAGCCACTCTGCTTGCAGTGCAAAACTCGAGAGCTAGAAACAGAAATAATATCCTCCTACACCAAGCAAAGTACAAAGATAGAAGAAATGCACATGCCCCTTGTCACTCTCCTTCCATGTCTCCATCATCCTTCACGTCTCCCAATTACCCCCTTTCAATCATCCGCTCACACTCACATCCCAGCCCAGCATTCCTGACTCCCCTGCTTGACTCTCCCTACCCCCTTCATCCCATCTCCCTCCCTGCCCAGCTACCCCAACCCTCTGCTTCCCACCCCTTCCTGCTCAGCATCCCCACACTCCCTCTTCCCTTCCACTTCCATCTTCTCAGCATCCCCAACCTCCTTTCCCCACCCTCCACAGGGTGAAGAGATCATCAGCAGCATCAACTCCCAGACTCAGCAGGGGGAAGATAAAGTTTACATCCCATCAGGCCCAGAACAGCAGGAGCTGGCAATGTCTCGCTCTGATCTGGGTAAAGTAGGAAACAGCCTCCCCCTGGACCAGAAAGAGGAGAAGGAAGTGAGAGGAGAAGGAAGTGAGAGGAGAAGGAAGTGAGAGGAGCTTCCCATCAGGCCCAGTGTCGGAAGTCAACCAACTCCCAGCCGGGCTGATAAGGAGACAGCTGGCCCTGCGACTCGCCTCCCAGGACCTCACAACCCACCTGTTGGGAACCTCTGCTTTGCAGTGCTCCCACTATCTTCCCACTCGCCTCCCCTTCCCAGGCACAAACCCGGATCGGACTCTCCTCATTCCACAATTCGAAAAGAGAGGCCATGTGGGGAGAGAGGAGGATCAGGGCAGAGGTGAGCAGAGGAAACCTTCCCCCACCAATTTCTCAAGGGGGACCCCCCCTGCATCTGCAGTGCCTAGGGGAGTCCAAATATTATGCTTCAATCTTTTTATTAAACAACACTAAACCTGTATAACATCCTACGGAGCCATGCATAAAATCAGGACGCTGGTTTACACTTCCCAGTGTCCCATAACCAAGGTGCTCCATATTTTCTACCCCCAGTCTCCCATCCCACCCCTCCCGGGCCCCGCATCCTCCTCTGCTTACACGTTCAGCATCGCCCGTGTCACAGGCCTGAGCCCATTCCTCCAGGCCTCTGCTAACTCCCTTGTCCCGTTATGGAAACCTGCAGTTCTCCTGGTCTTTTTCAGGCAGATTTCTTGCTTATCAGCTTAACTGCCATCTTGGTCTGCTGATGTTATATGTTTTGATCAGGTAAAAGGGGAAAAGATGCATCTCCACCAGGAGCTCTGCCAGAAAGCATCCCACTGTCAAAGCTTTTGTGTTTAAACCTGGATGGAGATGGTGCAGGGGGATAGACAGAGCAGGAATTAACCAGAAAACCAGACGACTTTTTCTTGTATCTTGGGAAGATGGGGGAAGAATGAATGGACAACAGGCAAAATCCCTCACATCTTTATTCAGTGAAAGGTCCACTATCACCCTCAAAACTATTTTGCCTTTTACATGTTTTTTCTAAAAAGGAGTTTAATTAAAAAAAAAAAAAAAAAAAAAGCAGCTCATATACTCCAAGGCTCCTAGCCCCATTCTACCCCTATTTAAAAGTGAATAATTACAAATAAAAACCTACAGTTCATCACACAAAGGCTCCCCCTTTCTCAGCCCCCATAACCTCTGCTTTTAAACCCGCTTTATCCATCCTTACCTAATGTAATTAACTCAATGCTGCACCTGAAAAACAAAAAACAAAAGCTAAACTATATTCCTTTTACTAAAACTAAAAGTTGGCTATAAACAAGCTGTTGGGATTAGCCCAATTATCCCACAAGAATGTACTGGGAATCCTAAATGTTCGTTGCGTGATGCCAAATATTCTGTTTACTTCAAAAGTGCATTAACCTACTGGTTAGGCCTGCTAAATTTAAGGGAACGTTCACTAAGACAGTTCAATGGCAGTTATGTAAACTGGTATAATTCTGGTACTGCTTTTAACTTGAAATTCTTGGTGGCAGGCTTCTCATATCTAACAGTAAATAACATCAGTCAGGCATTGCCTGTTGACGCTTCGGAGGGATAAAGGCCCTATGCTTTGCCTCAGGTGTTTAACTTCTCCCACATATAATCCAGTAGGGGCAAACCGGATTATAAAGTGGCTGAGAGGAAAGCAAAAGAGGGTTACAGTTAACAGAGTTCAACCCGAAAAAGGTGTGGGAGGAGGCAACCATTGGTTCTGGGTCTGATTTTGTTCAATATTTATGCAAGGGGTATTACAGAGGGACAGTCAGGGAGGGGCACAGAAAACACAAGGAGTGACTGAAAGAAGCTGGGGGAATGGGGTCTAGAGTTTGGCGACTAGGACTGAATGCTAGAAATATAGGGGCAGATGGTCAAAGGGTTACGCACGTAACCCCGAAGATCTGCTCCTGCATGCGCCGAGCCTATTTTGCGTAGGCTTGGCGACGCGCGCAAGCCCCGGGACGCGCTTATGTCCCGTGGCACCGTTCCGGGGCGGGACCGAGGCCTCCGGCACAGCGGCCGTGCCAGGGGATAGCACGCCGGCAGCTGGCGAGCAGGCGTAACTAATGAAATAAAGGTAGGGGGTGGGAGCGGAAGGAAAGTTGCCTCCGAGGCCGCTCCGCCCTGTGTGCACCCCCTTGCGTGCGCCGACCCTGGATTTTATGACATGCGTGCGCATGTCATAAAATCAGGTGTACATTTGTTTGCGCCAGGTATAAAATCTGCCCCATAATGTGAGGTCATGATTTGTGTAGAAAAAACCCCGCCAAGGAGCAGTACAAAGGAGGGAAATGCACAAAACATGAGAGGGAGCTGTGGGGGTTATCGTATCCGATGATCTGAAGGTGGCCAGTGCGACAAGGTAACAGCAAACACCAGAAGGATGCTGGGGTACCTAAGGAAAGGAAAAAAAGAAGCCATATTGCCTCTGTACAGATCTCTGGCAAGACCTCATTTAGGGGGGCAATCTCCAAACCGTCCGCGCTGAAGCTAAGTCTGGGGGTACATTTTACCCCTGGGCTTTGCGGTCACTCCTCCGAGGAAAAAGCGTGCGCCCGCTTCCCCTTTGAAATCGGCCCCGGAGGAAAAAGGTACCCGCAGAGGTTTTGCGCCCGCTGCTTCCACAGAAAAATACTACACACGGATTTTAAACAATGGAAGTCCTGCCTATTGGTTTCCTCCCCGACCTGAGCTCGCCGCCAGCCATGGCTCCTCCTTATCTGGGTAAAAGCACCGCATCCCGTTCTAGAGACCGCACCCGGACATGGACGGGATGGGGGCTAGTTCGGAGGGGCCGCTACGGAAACGATCGCAGCGGGCTTTCACCGCAAAACACACAGGAAGAGACCTCGAGTTCCTAAAACACGCATTACCCTTGAGGAAAGGCGGGAAAGGACAGACACCGATTAAAACTTGCAAATACTTCCAAGGAATAAACACTCGGGGAGGCAGGTCTGTTTAAAACGAAGGGAAGCCTGAGAGTGAGGGGCCACAGGCTAGAGGGTGCAGGAGGAACCGATCTAAAGAAATATTTCTTCATGGAAAGAGCGGTGAGTCTGTGAAACAGCCTCCCCATGGGAAGAGGCAAGGGTCAGATTCCCAGAAAGCACGGCAAGAGCACGGGCGACCCCCGAGAGGGCGGAAAAGTCTAGGAAGGCCAATACTCGAGAGCAGGATCTGCAGTAAGTGGGACGGGAGATGGAAACGGGGGAGACCGGACGGCCTTTTATCCGCCCACGTGTTTCAAACGGTCTACGCACAGCGCGCAGCCAGAGGCAAACGCCAAGGGCATAAAAAGAAGGCGGCCACCGAAAGCGAAGTAATATTCATAGCTGCGCAAGAAAAAGAAAAAAAAAAAGCCGCAACTGCTTAGCATTTCTTTTTATAAGAATTTCTGAGGGCCTGAACGAGCAAACGGATGCCAGGAGACTTCTCAAGGGAAATGTTTCATGAAAAACTGTGTTTATTTGCACAAAAATAGAAGTGAAATCACCACTAAAATATCCCAACCCATCCAGCGCAGGCCGAAATCCCAGGCAGCATCCAGTCAAGCCCTTTCCTGCTTCGGCTTAGATTACCCAATCTCTTCTCGTGCCCTCTTTCCAAGCACGCACTTATTTAATCTGAAGCCTAGAAAGCAGCCCTTTCATCGCGCAGAAGTCAAAGCGTCCTATTTATTCGCCTGGACGGCAACTTTCAACAGGCGCGCGGGCACCCCCTATACACGTGCCGGCGCGTACCCAGAGGCATGGCAAGTTGATAACACACGCATGTACGTAATAAAATAGCCTAGGCGTAAGTATGTGCGTGCCTAGTTTTGCAAGTGGGCGCACATGGCCACATAAAGTCAGGTTTGAGCTGCGCGGGGGGAATTTTATAACAGACGCACATTCACGCCATGACCATTTCCACCGGTTCGGCCACCCAGTCTAGAGCTAGGTCCTCCCTCCCCCCGGTTCTTTAGCCTGCATTCCACCCCAGTTCCCCCAGACCCCTTAAACTCCTCAGGGATACCTGCTTTTTTTTGTTTTATTTGTAAAGTTACATCTCCTCCATAACAGAAATAAAGTTGCGTGGCACCGGAGCACGCAGGTACTTGCACGCATCTCTTGGCCACGCCCCGGGAACGGCCAGGCCCCGCCCACGCCAACACCACTCCTGCCCACACCCGAGCCTCTTTCCTTCTCTGATGCAAGATGTGAACGCCCATCCCTCCCGCTTTATAAAATCGGGTGGACACGCCAGTGGTCTAGATGTGCTCCCGATTTTGGTGCGCGCATCTCTCTTAAAATTCACCTTCTGGTGCCCATGTGCTGTTTTAACCCTTTGATATTTCTTCGAGGGCAGCAGCCCAAAATTAAATCCCCACATTCTAAAATGTGAACTCACATCCCTATGCAGGCAAAGGAGCACATTCTGACTGTTACTTCCAATTATCCATACAAAGATGTACCTAACTTTGAATTCTGTTGCTTATCTTGGCTCACATTTCCTAGTGTATTATTAATTGATGTGCTTAGTAGAGATGAACAGAGTCGCCAAGGGGGTCAATTTTTAAGGGGGAGATTTTCAGTGTGTGGCAAAATAGCCTTCTAATCCCCTTCCCCCAATCTAAAAACAACTTTATTTAAAAACTGGTGACAACAGGGGTGAATGAGGAGGACGGATAACAGCCATTCCCCCCTACCTCTGTGAGCACCATGCATTCAAGTACCAGTGCAGCACAAAAATTTAAAAAGGGCAAGGAATCCTTCATATTTAAAATAAACTACTTTTCAATTGTTATATACTGCCCTTGTGCTATCCCTACTACCCACCAGGGGTTAAACCCTTGGGCTCTCTTGAGGGTCCCAACCAGCACTGCACAGGCCTCTATCCTGGCAACTCCCCTTCCACCAGCTGAGCTTCTGTTTGCCCGTGGGCATGGACCCTGCCCTCCGGCTACTCCCCGAAGGTTTCTGGAGACACTGCGACCTCACAACAACCTAAGAGCACAGGCTTCTCAGACAGGCATTCACAGACCATTTACTAAAAATACTGGGAACCTAAAGCAACTCACTTCTCCGGATCACGAATCTGTCACTAAAACACAGTGCTAATAAACTAGTAAGTTTATTATTAAAAGGGATTCGCAGTGAACTTAAAAATGGCTTGAAAAGCTGCAGACAAAAAGGAAATGGAAAGGAATTTTCACAGCAACACTAAGTGCTGCAGTTAAATCAGTCGATTTACAGAGTGAAATGCTGCACCTTTCCCAGTCAAACACGAGGATCCTGGGTAACCTTTTGTTTGAACCCCGCAGCTATACTTCCTAGCTGAAACGGGTTTCTCTAAGGGGTCCATGTAATAAATCCCGCACTAAAATTTGAGTTAAATTTTAGTGTGGGTTTTTACTTAATGCGTGCGTTAAAAACAAGGATCCCTGCAGGGTACGGTAAGCTATTCGGATGCAACTCCAGCAGGAGTAAAAAAAAATAAAATAAAATGGTGCACTAAAAGAAAAAATGCAATAAGATGAGTTAACCTGAAAAATCCACACTAATGCCGAAAAGTGCTTTAAAAAAGGAAAAGGAGATAAGTGCCTGAAGAGGGAAAGATTGTGACCAAAATGACCTTGAATGCAAGGCTTGACTCGGGCACAATCTTGCATGCAGGGCATGCCAAGTGAAATGGAAGGGTAAGCTCTCTAGGTAGGGCACCTATAAGCCAGACAGTACGCACTTTGGTGCTGTGCATTGCTAATGGCTACAGGAGCCCATTCCGGAGAGCTTACCCTTGGACCAGAAGGTAGGCAGTCAGTGTGACAAAGCAGCTGGGAAATCTAATAGTATTATCTGGGTGCATAACGAGAGGAGCCACCAGGACTTTGCTTGTTACCCCACCTTGAAGTCTGGGTTCAGTTCTGGAAACCACACCTAACCTTAGATTCTAAGGCTTAGAAGGATTCTGCCATTTTAAACCCCCTCCCTGGCTTTCACTTTGGTAATTGCATTATTCCTGCTGCAGGCCAGGTTAGAAATTCAAATCAGATCTTTCTTTCCACACTCAAAACAAATCCACTGCAAAAAGTGCCTTCTTCAAATTATGGCGCCTCTGCAAGCTGAAATCCTACGTAAATGCCACCCATTTCCATACTGTTCTCTAATCACTTGTTTTAACAAAACTGGATTATTGCAACTCTCTTTATCGTGGCCTCTCTGTTTCTGCCATAAAGGGACTCCAGATGATTCAAAACTCAGCTGTTCAGGTGCTGACTCTCCCGGTTGTGACCAAATCAGCCCCCGCACTGAGTGCCTTCACTGGCTCCCAGTCTTAACTTTAATACATAAGGATCTTAGTAATGAGGAGGTCCATATTCAAAAAGGATTTAGCAGCTAACTCAGAAGCTATAGGAGGCTAGAGTGGCAGAATTAAAGCAAGCATGGGATACACACAAAGGGGTAGATTTTCAAAGGGATACGCGCGTAACCCCCGAAAAGCTGCCCCTGCGGTGCGCGCAAGCCCCGGGACGTGCGTATGTCCGGGGGCGTTCCCGAATCCTCCGGCACTGCAGCCGGCCGGCGCAAGTTACGCCTGCATCGGGCAGGCGTAACTTTTGAAACAAAGGTAGGCAGGGGGATTTAGTTAGGGCTGGGGGGTGGGTTAGATAGGGGAAGGGAGGGGAAGGTGGGGGGGAGCGGTTGAAAAGTTCCCTCCGAGGCCGCTCCAATTTCGGAACGGCCTCGGAGGGAACGGAGGTAGCCTGCGCGGCTTGGCACGCGCAAGTTGCACAATTGTGCACCCCCTTGCGCTCGCCGACAGGTTGTGCGAACAAATCTGCGCCCGCGTGCAGGTTTTAAAATCTGCCCCAAAGAGTACAACGCTCAAAGCCCTTTCTGCAAGTAAAAACGCATTTACCCACAGATGTGGGGGCTTTGAATATCACCACATTTGTCTGTGGAACACAACGCATACTTTTACCCATGGATTCTGGGGGCACTCCTGGGGCAGCAAAGGGAACTGCAGGCATAGGTGCAAGCTCTGCAAATAATTTTTCTGGGAGCAATAAGCAAAGCAAGAGCCTATGCAGACTTTAGCTTTGAATATTGGTGCAAATCCCATAGGCATCAGTACTTATAGATACGATGATTACTGCCCCCATAGGGACCTCAGAAATGAAGGGAGGGAGAAGAGAACAGATGAAGACTGACCTGGATGGAGTGGGTGGACCAAGGGATCCCTTTTCTGCCAACACCTCAAATATGCATCTTTAAGATGTGATTTACAAGAATGGCTTTCTGTACCGGGCTGTAGGGTTACTTACTGGAAGATGCAGCGTATGGTATGCTACTTCTTTTCCCATGTTTCTGCCTGCTAATAAAACTAAAAAAGGGGTGAGAAAGGCCTGGCCGAAGCTGCTTTGGATACCGGAAGCTGCGACGCATTGCTATTTATTGTAGTGTTTTCCAGTTTTATGACCCGTTTCGGCTTGCACTATATGTCTAAGGAAGGCTGTATACAATTATAGTGCCACAAAAGCTAAACCACAGAGCTCCGGCCCACCTCTTAGATCAACTTCCTAGCCAGAGTTGGTAAGATTTGGTCAGTTCAAGGTATACTGCAAATACTGTTCTGCTCCAAGGATACTCCGCATTTATTGAAATTGTTTCTCTGCCCGGTTTGCTGGGTATTCAGCGTAATCAGTGAAGCACGCAGGGCAATGATTTAATCTAATTACCTTATATCATCAAAGAATCCTTCAAGCTCATCTCTCTGCTCCGCCAGCGAAAGCTCCGTATCCAGGTAATTTCCACTGGCCGACAACTGGAGCGCGCAGTCTTCCAACTAAAACCAGAAGCACAGGTTATGTTATCCTTCCATGAACAAGCAAAGTAACCACACAAGCAACACATATTCCAATTCCCACCTTGGAAAGCTTAAAACCTTTTACAGTTTTACACTATTTATAGCAGAATATGAATCACTGTACACAGGCAAGAAAGTGGCACGCTGCTTCATTAGGAAAATCTTTCCTCGCCAAAACGGTGCTTCTGAAGGTAAAAGTAAAGTTGAGCTATTTTCTGTTCCAGTATCCTTAGGCAGTCCCTGGTGTTATCGTCACGTGCACGTTTCTGAGCAAATCACTTGCACTATGGCAGACCTTGCGCCAAGTGTGGCTAATAAAGGATGTAGCTGTGGCAAACACTTTTGGAGGTCGACAGACCACGAACGTTAAAGAAAAGGTTTCTGTGCATTTTCAGCCTCAGTCACAACAATAATGGTGAAAGGAATTACATGATGCCTGAGCTGACTGGACTGAGGCAGGAATCGTGAACTGTACATACCACAGCAGCACTGTGACATGTCCTTAAATCCAAGCACGTCCAGGCTATCACGCAGAAAAACCACACAGCCCTCGGTTCTCCGGAAATTCGCCCAATGACCTGAAGCATTTCTCATCTCACCAGCATAAGAAGAAAGAAACTTCAGTTGCGTGACTCACCTGTCCTGGAGGTGCAAACTCAGTGCCCTGATCAGACAACAGCCTGGTGCTTCTGCTGCAGTGATCAGGGGCAGTCTGGTGAGGGTTTAAAGAAGCAGTATGCAGACATTGGCCATTTACAAACCATTTAGTGGCCGGTACTATGAACGCTACTTGGGCTAGCAGTTGTCTGCTCCTACTTATCAATCATTTGAAAGTAGAAATATATGCAGGAATCTGAAAACTCCTCAAGGACTTACTCACCAGGGGTGAAATGGACTCCTCCTGTACTACCTCCCTTCCCCACACCTTCCAATAAATGATTTTGAGTGGAGGGCAGAGGGGAATGACGAGTGCATTTCTTCTCAAGATGCGTGCACACCTCCCCTCAGCCTTCTCACACCCATGCAATCCTCCCTCTCCTCCTCTAGTCCCCTCCAACCCAACCTGGTACAATCCTCTCTCCTCCTCCAGTTACCCCCCCCCCCCCCCCAAGCCTTCTAACACTGCATTCTCCCACCCCACCTCATCTCACCCTCTTTCCCATCACACCACCCCAGTTTTGTGCTCTCCAATCGCTCTTATGCCACCCAGCAACCATACCCCAAGCCTTCTTACTCTCCTCCTCTTCCTCCCCCCGCCCCGAACCTTGCTACAGATGTCTCTCTCCTCCCTACCACCTTGCTGCTGTCTCTCAGGCCCAGTCAGGACTGACGAGGCCTCCTTCTCCACCCCCTGAACCCCACTTGGGGGATGGAAGATAATACTGCCACTAAAATGCTCAGGCTCCAGGCAGGAGCCAAGTACACTACCAACCTAGGGCCGAAGATGCCATCTCGCCAATCACAAAAATCCACTTGCAGCGAGTATTTGAGCCCTTGGAAATGTACAGGCCAATATTCGGTAAGCTGGCTATTGGACAAATTATCTGGCTAAAGATAGCTGGATAACGTGCCCTGAATATTCAGTGGGATATCTTTCAACATAACCGGATAACTTTACATATAACCGGCAATATTCAGAAACTATAGCCAAGTTAAGTGCCAAAGTGTTTAATAAATAAATAAATAAATAAATAAATGAAAACAGATTGCATGCCTACAGGCCTTAACCAGCAACCCAGGCCTCCCTCTCACCCAAGCTTGAAAAGCTCCTCTCCAAAGCGCCCTGCATTGGATTATTTCAAAAATTTAGAGGCCAGGGCTCAATGCCAGTGTCTCCCCCTCGCCCACTCCCCCAATCCCTTCCCAGATCTCATCTTTATTTCCAAATCTCTTTATCTCTGGGCCCTCCCTCCTTCCCCCCACCCTAACTTTTACAGAGCGGCAGTTACAACCATAAACAGCTTGCTGGGCAGACTGGCTAGACCACCCGCGGTTGCCGCACGCACAGTGCAGCACACCTACCGCTCAATCCTGAACATTAATTTTATGTAAATGTAAACCGCGTCCGTGAAGCCTTAGGCCCGCGCAACCCAGTTTACTGGATAGAGCGCCTATACTGTATCCTGGGTGCGCGGGCCTAACGCTTCACGCCACGCTGGTATCTGTCATTTCAAATGTCATTTGAAATGACAGATACCAGGAAGTCGGGACTGCCAGTCCCCCCTCCCCTCCTCCCGAAGCAGGGCGCGAAAAGCAGCCTTGCTCCGGGAGGAGGGGAGAATAGACACTGACAGCGGCGAAGCGAAAAAAAAACCAAAAGCAATTTTGGTTTTTCAAAATTTTGGTTTTTTTCCAAAAGCGACTTACTTTTGGGATCTGTCAAGATCCCAAAAGTAAGTCGCTTTTGGACGCCTGCACAACTTACTTTTTTTTGCAGCCATCAGCAGGAACACATGGCGATCGTGGCTCCCGAGCTCCTCCCGACGAAGATGGCCGCCTGCACGGGGGAAAGCGTGCAATTGGCCGCTCAAGTCGTGGCATCACATCCCGTGCAGGTTAAACGCGCGACAAAACGGCAGGGAAAGATAGCGATAGTCGGGGCGCGGGTTACGGGATGCTAGGGAATAGCTAATTCGCTCGTTTGTATGCAATATCCATGCCGCGTGCGGAAGGGGTTGGCCGGGGATTTTAGGACGCGGTAGGAGTAGGTTATAGTGGATTCGGGATCGCAGGAAGGGATAACGCGGCCGGAAAGTGAGTAAAACGCGGCTTAGGAGCAGGGTAAACGCGGCCGCACTTTACAGGATAGACCTGTATGTTAGTAATACGTAGCCACGCGTATCTTATAAAATCCGGGGTCGGCGCGCGCAAGGGGGTGCACATTTGTGCAATCTGCGCGCGCCAAGCCCGGCGCGTGCTGCCTGTTCCCTCCGCCTCCCCTCACCTTCCCCTCCCTAACCCACCCCCCCCCCCGGCCCTATCTAAACCCCCCCTACCTTTGTCGGCAGATTTACGCCTGCCAGAGGCAGGCGTAAATCTGCGCACACCAGAGGGCTGCTGGCGCACCTTCACCCGACCCGGGGGCTGGTCCGGAGGCCTCGACCACGCCCCCGGGCCGGCATCACGCCCCGACACGCCTCCTGCCCCGCCCTGAAATTCGTGCCACCCACCTGACATGCCCCCTTTGCAAAGCCCCGGGACTTGCACGCGCCGCAAAATAGGCTCGGCGCGTGCAAGGGGCTTTTTTAAGGGTTACGCGCATAAGTTATAACTTATGCGCGTAACCCTTTTAAAATCCGGCCCATAATGAATATGCAAGAGAGAGATTTGCAAATACTGGTGACCCTTTGGGTAACACTGCTTTGGATATGATGATATCATCCATGACCCCTCGTGGGTATGCGGGTTTTCAGATTACAGGTATCAAAATCACCATCAACTACTCTGAATGGGTAAGTTTGAATGTGATAAATGCATTTGATTTTAAAGGACATTAGCAGAACAATTTTAAAACTTTTTAAAAATTAGCCATTTCCAAAGTCAGTTAAAGAAGTGTGCTAACAGCAAGTGCTCCGATAGCCTTTATCAGTGGAAGTATTCACATCAATGACCTCTGTCACACACCTCTGTCACACATGGTCAGAGCCACACCAAATACAGAATTTTTAAAGTGATGGAGCGGAGCCGCACGCGGAGCCGCACGCACAGTGCAGCACACCTACCGCTCAATCCTGAACATTAATTTTATGTAAATGTAAACCGCGTCCGTGACCATTCCTTTTTTGCTGTTTGGGAAAAGGCTAAAGATGCTGCTGTTTCAGGAGGCCTTTTCCTAGGCCCCAGTTTTACAGTTTGGATTCTCAGGATGAAGTGTGCAATAGGATGAAAATTGACCGGATTATTGTTTTGTTTTGACTTGTTTTAAGTGTTATATTCTGTTTTTATTGATAATCTGCTTAGCATGAAAGGTTTGTGAGTGGAATATAAGAATTTTTAATAAATAAATATGGCCTTGGCTCTGGGTGCCACTAAATGAAGGGCATCTTAGCACTGCTGGCTCGCTGCGTACAGTTATTGTGCACGGTGGGCACCACTCAGTCTTTGTGACTCCTTGGCCTCCCGCTCCACCCTCCTGCCTCTGGTGGTAGGAGCAGCAGCAGTGGCAGCATTGCTGTACACAAAAGGGCAGCAGAGGAGCCAGGAGCCCATCCGCCATTCCTGCTCTGTGCCTTTCTCTCTGCACCAGCACGGCCGTTTGCAGATGCAAACCTGGCAGGCCAGCGCTTCCTGGTACTGACCTCGCGATGCACGAGATCAGCAACAGGAAATGCCCGTCCCTGAGGTTTGAACTTGCTAGTGACTGTGCCAGTACAGCACGCATCCTCTGTGTAGAGTGGAGATGCTGCTGCTTATAGTAATGAATGTATGTGGGTGGGAACAGGCAGGGACAGTTGCTGGAGAAGGGGGGAGAATCAGGGAAGTAGCTGCTGTTGAAGAGAGAGAGAGTCAGGTGCTCAGATTGGAGCAGAGCTGCGGATGGTGGGAAGAGAAAGAGGTTAATATTGGCAAAGGGGGAGGAGGCAGGGAGCAGATGGGATATTTGGGAGAGAAATGGAGGGTGGTGGAGGGATATGATCTGTGGTGGGAATGAGATTATATGGGGAAGAGTGCTGAGAAGAGGGTAGTACGGAGATCAGCATGTTGGGATGGGTTAGTGCTGTTGTCCAGTGAAACGGGGAAGTGCTGGGTGGAGTCAGACCTGGGAAGGGACGAAGGGAAGAGTGCTGGAGTCTGACTTGGGAGGGTGGGGAGAGAAGGATGAGTGCTATCCTTGTGGGATGGGAAAGGAAGATGGGGAGAATGCTGGAGTCTCCCTACCCACCTAGTCTACAGGAGAGTGACAAGAGCTTACAAGTCCCCTGGTCTGCTTCTTGTGCTTTCCGGTTCAATTTGTGTTTGTAAAGTTCTATTTCTAATTTGTGGTCCCTTGTTCTGTATTTGGTGTGGCTCTGACCATGTGTGACAGAGGTGAAGGATATGCTAGTGTTTAGCTTCTGTGTAGGGACCTGCAGTTCAGCTTGTTCTGTTTTCATAGGATGGATTGTTGCGGTCTGTTAGTGCTAATTATAGTATGACAGGTTTGCTACAAGGGCTCCTAGTGTGTATTTGGCAGGGTTTTGTGATGCATCACAACATGCCTGGTAGTGGAAGGAGTTTGATGTTCGTTTATTTTATTTATTAAAATTATTTATATACCACATTATCTAAAATTCTAGCATTCATAATAAAAATATAAAATAGACAATAAAAAGTCAATACATCACTTTAAAAAAAATGTTAAGATTTAGAACTTATTTCATTTATACTATAATCAAAAATCCTATAATTCAACTGAAGCAAAAAAGGAATGGTCACGGACGCGGTTTACATTTACATAAAATTAATGTTCAGGATTGAGCGGTAGGTGTGCTGCACTGTGCGTGCGGCTCCGCGTGCGGCTCCGCTCCATCACTTTAAAAATTCTGTATTTGGTGTGGCTCTGACCATGTGTGACAGAGGTGAAGGATATGCTAGTGTTTAGCTTCTGTGTAGGGACCTGCAGTTCAGCTTGTTCTGTTTTCATAGGATGGATTGTTGCGCACGCGGCAACCGCGTGCGGCTCCGCTCCATCTTTTAACGGATCCAACGTATGGACCCTACTACCAACAAGGCCCAACGACGTATGGACCCTACTACCAACAAGGACCCTACTACCAACAAGGCCCAACGACGTATGGACCCTACTACCAACAAGGACCCTACTACCAACAAGGCCCAACGACGTATGGACCCTACTACCAACAAGGCCCAACGACGGAGATGCACCAGCTTCATTGATTTGATTTTGATTGACCACACAACCTCCGTTAGTGTGGTCAATCAAATTCCATCTTGCCATCAGATGCGAGTTATAAATTGCTTCTTAATACTATCAAGGAATTGGAATTGGTGAGTGGGAACGAGGCCTGGATCATAAGAATACCGACAGCTTAGTTACATAAAAAAAAAATACACACAACAATCTCAAAGGAAGTGAATTACCACCGATGCTCCAGGAGACAACAGCAGTTTGGCTTGAAAAGATGCCAAGCACAATCAGGATAGGGTAGCACAACAGGTAAAAGGGTAGAGATCAATTTTAGATAATATAAATAAGGAAAAACAAACGAACAAAGCACCTTGAACACCTCTGCTTCAAGGTAATGAATACATCCTCAAACAGTGAACGACTTAAGAGGAATTAAAGTTTTGGCCAAGTTTTCTGTGGGTGTGTTTGTATGGCGGTGGCACCACATACACAAGATGCAGTCATTGTGGAAAAACGTTTGTAAGAAAGGAAGTGGAAAAATGGAATTTTAAAATATTAAAAAGCAGCAGACAGTACTAAAAGGGAATCAAGAAAAGAGCAAAAATAAATTATCCAGATGCATATACAAGGTTAGAAAACAAACAAAAAAAAATTCAAGAAAATACTTTTGTACATATTAAGTAACTTAAAAAACATGTACATTTCTACAACTATTCTAAAGAATTGCCACTAACTTGATACCAGTGCAGCAGAATTTTCTATCTGCTGCCCAGAATGTACCAGTGAATTTCTGTAGAAAACTATTATATAAAACACACACACATCTCTTTCCATCTTGGTAACTCAAGCATAAGAATTACACAGTCTATCTGCTGGCCACAATTTCTTAGGCATATAAATGAATCTATTGGTTTCATTCCACTACTCTACTTGAGCAAGATCCAATGTGTGTCTAATTTTATACTGCAGATGTCAGAAGTCTAGGCAGAAGCTAACATACAGCAGAAACCAAACCCCCATGTTCAAAGCAGCCAGAGATTAAGATATCGATTTCTACATCAGGCTGCCGTTGTTTCTGTAAAAGAGTTATACCCAGCACCGAGTGCTGTAAATGTCAGAGTATTGCTTGCTACTGCAAAAGTCTAACCCCTCTGCTGCAGGGACTAGCTATACTCCCCATCCTAGCTGAAGTCACTTAATCCTATCTAGAAGTGCTAAACACTAGTTTGGATACCTTACCTAAATAGTTTTTATTGATTTGGGGAGTTTTCTTTGGCCACAAAGCTATACCAGGAATGAATAGACAATTGCATTTTATTCCAGGGAAATAAATAAAATGCCCAAACAGAAACAATACAATTTAGTATCCTATTTACTGAAAAAAAAAAAAAAAAAAGATGCCGATACTCATGTGCAGAATGCATGGGGTTTTTTGTTTCGGGGGGGGGGGGGGGGTTGTTTTTTATTTACCGGTATTTATTTATATTTTTTTTAGGGACCACAGGGCAAATCAAGCAGGTAGAGGAAATAGGTGCTGGTTAGGGTGTAAATTTGTTTGAAACTAATGGATAAAATGTAACAAAAGAAACCATTTTTGTTTCATTTATGGATCCCTGAAATGAATGGAAGGTGCCCATGAATTAGACAAAAAGTTTAGTTTCATTCGTTTATGTTTCCCATTCAAGTTTATGTCCCATTGAAAAGTGCTGCACTGAGACTAGCGAGTACAGCAACCAAGAAATTTGAGTACAGTAGACAGAGCCGAGTTAGGAGAAGAGGGCAAGTAGACAAGACAGAGGATCAATCAAGGTGAAGCTGCCCTATTATCTGACGATACACCTTTGGGGTCTTGCTACCATTCAGCCTTGCTGCCAGCCTCTATACATTAGAGGTATTGCTGCCACTCTGCCTGGCTGCCACTCTCCCTTATGCTACACCTTGGAGGTCTTTCTGAAACTCAGCCTTGCTGCCATACCCCAGACTCTATACTTTGGGGTGTTTTGCACTGTGCACGTCTGCTTTGCACCTCTCATGGTGCTTTGGGGTCTTCATGCTATTCTGACAGTAGTTGGTTTTTTTCTGTACCTCTGACGCTTTGTTACCCCCTTCATAGTGCCTATTAGGGTGTTTATGCCACTCTTGGTCCCCTTTGCCCCTTTCATTTGCCTTTGGGGGTTCATGCCATTGTTAGTGCCCTCTTCTGAAGCCTTGCCACGCTTGCTATTGCTTTGCTCCTCTGACGGTACCTTGGAGACTCTCCTGCCACTGCCGGCTCCCTTTTGCCCCTTTATAGCGCCTTAGGTTATTCATGTCGCTTTGGTGCCACTTTGTCACAGCCTTGGTGCCTTGGAGTTCTCTTCCCCCTTCTGACTATTGTCTACCCATTAGAACTGATCAGAAAATCCCAATTTTGAATCTCAAAATAGGCTGCATTGCTTCCCCATAGACTTTAATAGGAAATGAATGAAACATAAGAACATGCCATACTGGGTCAGACCAAGGATCCATCAAGCCCAGCATCCTGTTTCCAACAGAGGCCAATCCAGGCCATAAGAACCTGGCAAGTAACCAAAAACTAAGTCTATCCCATGTTACCGTTGCTAGTAATAGCAGTGGCTATTTTCTAATCCAACTTAATTAATAGCAGGTAATGGACTTCTCCAAGAACTTATCCAATCCTTTTTTAAACACAGCTACACTAACTGCACTAACCACATCCTCTGGCAACAAATTCCAGAGTTTAATTGTGCGCTGAGTGAAAAAGAACTTCCTCCGATTAGTATTAAATGTGCCACATGCTAACTTCATGGAGTGCCCCCTAGTCCTTCTATTATTCGAAAGAGTAAATAACCGATTCACATCTACCTGTTCTAGACCTCTCATGATTTTAAACATCTCTATCATATCCCCCCTCAGCCGTCTCTTCTCCAAGCTGAAAAGTCCTAACCTCTTTAGTCTTTCCTCATAGGGGAAGAGTAGCCCTTCTCTGTACCTTCTCCATCGCAATTATATCTTTTTTTTTGTTCGAAACTAATGAAATGAATGGAGGTGACCTACAAAACAAATGAACAAACTGAAATGAAACTTTTGCCTCTGCACATGCCTACGGTACTCAGTACCAACATGTCCCGTCCCCCCCCCCCCGAAAAAGCTCTATTTACATACATTTTCTGAAACAGGTTTGAGAATGGATAACAAGTCAGCAATTTCCCCAGGCAAAGTTTTGCTGCCTATATAAAACTCCTCAAACTGGAGCCATTAAACTAAATACAATTTAATTTAATGTACCCTCTCTTTGTTCTCCCCTGTAACTTAGGACAAGCCACATCAAAAACAGAGAAAGGCACTATGGAAATGCGTGTAACTGTCCTCATTAAAGGGGTTCCAAATATGTGCATCTTTCATGACAACTCATTTTCCAGATATCTCCACCACCGCAGCTTTATCTCTCAAAACATTCAAGCGCCAGGCAGCATTTGGTAAAATAAAGTGAGACGACAATGCAGGATTGGGGGCTAATTACTCAATTTCTACATACATATATGCACAACAGTAGATATTAAAATTAGAGAAAAGGACAAATTCAGTAGTGGGGCACACAACGTCCCCCTGTCTTTCCCCCTCAAACAATCTTGACACAGCAAAGTAAAGAAACATAAGGAAAAGTTGCATCATCCTTTCACAATTATTCCTGTAACTTATTGCAGTTACACGGGATTTCAGCCCTCTGCCCAAGACAGACGTTCCTGAAACTCCTGAGAATTCCATCGTCTTCTGACATTAGACCGGAGGGAGCGGGACATACGCACTTCATTTAGTTATCAAGCCCCATTATTATGGAATGCTTTACCAGCTGACATTCGAGCAAAACTGGGTTACCTAAAACCTAGAGTGTGAAGGCATGGCTTTTCATCCAGGCCTTTAACTACTGAATTTTGTTTAACTAGAATTACTGCTGGTTGCTTTTACTCTATGTTATTTTAAATGAGACTCTTTGTAGCGTTGCATTCTCCTGACTTTTGCCAGGATTAAGATGTATTAGAATATTGGAATGCAAGTTATGTACCCTATTTTCTTTAACCAATGGTTGATTTATAGTTTAATATATTATGCTGAGCTGTATTGTTGTTCTGGAATTGTTTATGTAGACCACTGGAACTGGTACATACCTGTAGTATATCAAATATAATAAACCTATGTTATGCTCGGGCTTGTGGACCCTTGGGCCGACGGGAGGATGGTATACCTTGGAGGAGGATCCGTAGGCTCTCCCGTTGGGCAGCGAGGCAGGAACAGCAGTGGTGACCACCTGACCCTTGGCACAGAAGATAGAGGTGACGGTGGAAGCAGACGAGGAGTCGTGACGTCAAGGAACGGCGGTGTGTCTTCACCTCTGGAAGTCCGCGGTCCCCCCAGGAGGAGCCCGTAGGGACCCAGACCGCTGGGACTTAGGTGGACCTTTGAGAGGTCAGACGTACGGTGCAAGGGCCAACTGGAGCTTCACCCCTGGAAGCCCGCGGTCCCCCCGGGAGGAGCCCATAGGGACCCGGGCCGCTGGGACTTAGGCGAGTCCTTGGAGGGGTTGGTCAAGAAGAAGTCCTAGGTCAAGAGCCAGAGGGTCGTCGCTTACCAGTCCGAGGTCACACACCGAAGGATCACCACTTGCCAGTCCAAAGTCACACACCAGAGAATCACCGTAAGCCAATCCAAAGTCAGGAACACCAAGACGAGACAGGAAATCAAGACACTGGACCTCACCGAAGTAAGCAGACTCAAACAACACTCGCAGGAGACGTTGCCAAGTCGAGGAATGAGCAGAGGAAGCCTCCTTAAATACTTCCTCTGCTCTGGATCATTGGAAGCAGGTGAGTATCATTAAAGGGATCAGGTCCCTTTAAATCCAGCAGGGGGGCGCGGCCTCACGCCTAAAGATGGTGGCAGCCATCTTGAATTTCCGAGGAGGAGGAAAGCCAGCAGAGCGCCGCGAGGGAGGTGCAGGGACGGCTCCCCAGCGGGCGGCCAGACCGCGGACCATCCCCGGGGTGATGGGCACCGGCCCCGGGAGCGTTTCAGGAGTTGCCACGGCTGGTCGCCGCGGTGGAGGTAGGGGGCCGCGCCCGTGGCCTTCCACAGGCGCGGGACACAACAACCTAATCTTACTCAGATTAGCATGCAGTGTCTTACACTTAACTATAATAAAGAGAAAAGCTGCCCTGGGCCTGCATCACAGTATGCAAATTGAGCTCCGCCCCTCTCCCTTCCCTGTACGTTCCAGCTCTGCCCCCTCTCCGTATGGAATTTGAACTTAGCTCCTTTCCCTCCCTGTATTGTCCAATCCTCTCTCTATTACCACATATTGAAATTGAGCTCCGCCCCCGTTCTCTGAATTATTGAATTCACTCTCTACTAGTACACAGTATAGCAGAGCTAGGCGCAAACTCTCTCCTAGCACACATCTTGATTACACACTTCCTTCACTTCACAGATTTCCCTTTTCTTGGATGGGCTTTTACTACTAGTTTTTGTTTTTTGTTTTGTTTTTAAATATTTCAGAAACAAGGGAAATACTGCTACCAGATCTGCTAACTTTTTAATGTAAATTAGTACTGCTATACAAGACAAACCTAATTAATACATTTGATGCTACTATCTAAGAAATTATAAAAGGTTAGAGAAGGGTTTTGCAACGAGTGTGCCACGGAAAAAAAAAGTCACCACTGCCTGAAACTCAGATCCAGACCAGCAGCTGGGCTTTGCTCTCGGCACCTTGCAACAACAACAGGACTCACCAGCAGCGGCTCTTAAACATGTGGGAGCTCCTTTTTGAGCACCTGTGCCTTCATGCATGCCTCCTCTATTAGCTACAGCATGAGCCCCAGTCAATGGGCAGCATGTAGGGCATGGATAGCTCAGTACAGACAGCTCACAGGGCACCCCCTCCTCTTGCCCATCCTGAGTGAGCCAGGGAGAGAGCGTGCACTGAACACTGCATGTGACTCATTTTCAGTGCTGAGAGCAGCAGCAGTGGAGGAGCTCTGGCAGCCCACACAGTAACTGAGCTGGCTGCCCGCATCATACCAACTTCTCACTTTTCCTGCACTTCTGTTAGAGGGAACTGATTCATACGATGAGATCATCTGTGTCTCTGCCCCCCTCTCTCGCTTTTTTTTTTTTTTTTTTTTTTTTTTTTTTTTTTAATTTGGAAGAGATGACGACTCATTTTTTAGGGATAGGAAATCCTCTCCATGTCCACACTGCCGCTCCCAGGGAAAGTGGTACCTGCAGGTGTGCCTTGGGCTTGAAAAGGTTGGGAAACATTGGGATAGAGACTCTGATATTGTAATCTTATATGAAGCAATATACATAAAAAAAGGTAAAACTGGGAGATCACGTGATGTGCTGAGCCGTGAGGACGTGCGGATCTCAGGCTCTCAGGCCCCCCACCCATCGCGGCACATCGTAGCGCGCAAATTGCTTTTCTTTCTTCTTTTGAGCCTTACCAGGTCTCACTTGCATGTCCTCCATCCGCACCTGGTGCAAGAACTTGCCGGCGATGACCACCAAAGGAGGGAGGAGAGACAAAGACAAACCGCGGGCTCCCGAAGCTAAAATGGCGGACAACGGAGCGGGTGAGTCGGCCCAGGATCCCCCGGCCCTCACTCTCCTGGACATTAAGGCCGCGATTAAAGAGGCGCTCGATGAAAAATGGTCTCTGCTACACACGGAGCTGGGGGAGGTCCGGGATTCTATTGCGGCCCTGCAGCCCCGCCTTGATCATCTGGAGGCACGGGTGTCGGGGGTGGAAGATGGCGCCGGGGCCGTGTCGAGCAACGTGGTGAATCACGGGAAGCTAATCACGGCGCTTACACAAAAGGTGGAGGACTTAGAGAACCGTGCTCGTCGGGACAATTTGAGGTTCCTGGGCTTCGCTGAGGATATTGCGGACACGGCACTTTGCCCCTTGCTTGAGGCCTGGTTACCGGAGGTTCTAGAGCTGCCTGTGCTCGGTGGGAAACTGGTGGTAGAGAGAGCCCACCGGCTAGGCTCCCGCCCTGCGACTTCGGGCCGGCCCCGCTTAATTATTGCTAAAATCTTAAACTCAGCCCATAAGGCTGAGATTTGGCGGGCATCCCGTAATAAATCACCGCTCTTATATCAGGGCAAACCTATCCGGATTTTCCAGGACTTCTCCTCTACAGTCTCTGAGGCCCGGCGGCGTTTCTCGCCTCTCTGCACTACTCTTCATAATCGAGGGGTAAAGTTTTCCCTATTGTACCCGGCTCGCCTTCGGCTGTGGCACAACAATGCTGCTCACACCTTTGACTCTCCGGATCAAGCTCAGCAATTTGTTGACAAGCTGCCTTGAAGAAGACACGGAGAAAGCCATATGCTATCCAACTACACCATGGAGTGGTGCTGCATCTACTGTTCACAACTGAGGAGGTTTTTTTTTTTCCTCATTGACTCTTTGCTGTACCAGGCCTGGTCTGCAGACTGTTTGTGCATTTTTTAAGGTCGGACTGCGGGCTGTGGTCTTACAGGCCTACAGAGTACTAATCCTTGGCTGTGGCCCTGTGAGTGGGCGTCCAGTTGACGCATAGTTAGCTTTTACTGTATGTTGCATCCCATTGAGAGTTGTTCCTGATAATTTCTAATTGGGGGGACCTGTACACATCTCTACGGATCTCTAGCCTTCTTCATGAAGGCCTGGGTGGTGGGAAAGTGGGGACAGGGTATTTGGGCACAACAGGTGTCGGGGGGGGGGAAGGGTAGGGGGGGTGAAGGGAGGAGGGGGCGGGGAGGGGTGGTCGGGGGGTGAGGGGTTTGGAAGGGGAGGGCCGGGGGCGATCAAGTACAACAGTGGGGGTTGTGTGTAATGGAGGTGACTGCATTTTGTGTATGGAGTGCTCGATTGCTATACGGGGGGGCCTCGGCTGGGAGGGCCTTCTTCGTTCTAATTCTATCCCACCTTGTGGCTTCTATCCCTGTAGGTGTTCACAATGAGTAAATCCACAAAGTTGCTCTCTTGGAATGTGTGCGGTCTTCACTCGCCCATCAAGCGCACGAAAGTGCTCTCCTTGCTTAAAAAACATTCCGCTGACGTGGCTTTCTTACAAGAGACCCACTTAACGGATGACGAGCATGCAAAGCTTCGTAGGACCTGGGTGGGGGAGGTACGATATGCCTCGGCCTCCTCCAAATCAGCGGGAGTGGCTATTCTTTTTCATAAACAGCTCCCCATTACCATTAGCACGGAAATTAAGGACCCCCTGGGGCGTTATATCATTTTGGTTGCAGATCTGTATAATTGCAGGGTGGTATTTTGTAATGTCTATGCGCCTAATACCTACGATCCCCGTTTTTATAGGGGTCTGTTTGCGCACCTATTACCCTATCTATCAGACATCTTAATTGTTGGAGGGGACTTTAATACAGTCCGAGATCCTCAGGTGGATACATCCCGGAGCCGGGGCTGGGATTCGAATGCCGGGAGGGGTCCCACTCTGTTGGAGACTCAATTACAGCTCCTGGATGTTTGGAGGACCTTGCACCCGATGGAACGTGATTTTACCTATCTCTCGAGGGCGCATGGTTCCTTTGCTAGGCTTGACTATTTCCTTATGAGTACGCACGCTTTTCATCGTCTACAGGCGGCGGGCATTGAGAGCATAGTAGTCTCCGACCATGCCCCGGTGTGGATGGAGGTGCAGTTTCAGTCCCACGCCACGTCACAACGACATTGGCGCTACCCATATTACCTTGCCCGGGATGAGAAGTTCAAGGACTTTCTCCTACTTAAGTGGAAAGATTATGTGGCCAATAACCATGTTCACGAAACTCAACCCATTTTATTTTGGAATACCGCTAAAGCGGTTTTACGCGGCGAAATCATATCTTATACTGCCCAGCGGCGTAGGGTCCTGGACCGCCGCATTTTGGACCTGAGTGTACGGGCACGACGGGCCAGGGTTACTTGGATCCATTCCCATTCGGCCGTAGACAAGGCTATATATTTGTCTAGCCAACACGCTCTCAATGCTCTGCTACATCAACGTGCGAAGAAAAGTTACCTATATTATCAATACAAATTATATCAATACAGTAATAAGGCAGGAAAACTGATGTCTAATCTTATAAAATCCGCCGGGCGCAGCCGCTATATTCCGGCACTCTGCACCTCCTCTGGAGGGGTGGTTCGGGATACCCCCACTATTTTAAAGTGTTTTCGGGATTTTTACTCCTCGTTGTACTCCTCTGAGGGAGGGGACCCGGGTGACTGTCAGAGGTTTTGTGAGGGCCTGTCCTTACCACAGCTGACCCTTGAGCAGAAGGAGAGGCTTAACGCTCCTATTTCTCAGACGGAGGTTTCTGCGGCCATCCACAGTTCTAAGTCTTTCAAGGCCCCGGGCCCCGATGGGTTCTCAGCGGAATTTTTCAAGTTTTTAAGGGAGTCTGTGTCCCAGCCTTTAGCCCTGGCCTTTACAGAGTTGGTGGGTCGGGGTTTTTTTCCCGCCCATGATAACTTGGCTCATATTATCCTGATACCCAAGCCTGGGGGGGACCCCTTACAGACAGCATCGTATCGCCCCATATCCTTGTTAAATTATGACCACAAATTACTGGCTAAGATTTTGGCCGAGAGATTGGCTACATGCATGTCTTCCTTAGTTGGGGAACATCAGGCGGGCTTTGTACGCCAAAGATATGCCCTGTCTAACATCCGTAAGATCCTTGCGGCTATGACTCTGAGCCAACGACTGTCCTGCCCATACCTTGCTATCAGCTTTGATGCTGAAAAAGCATTTGACAGGGTGGAATGGAGGTATTTGTTTTATGTTTTGCAGCACATGGGTTTTGAGGGCTTCTTTTTGCAGGCTATTCAGCTTTTATACACAGCCCCTCGAGCACGCATCGTGGCTAATGGCTCGCAATCGGAGGAGTTTGGGGTTGAGCGGGGGACCAGGCAGGGATGCCCGCTTTCTCCTCTCCTCTTCCTGCTGCAATTGGAGCCCCTGCTCCATAAGATAGCTGCCACTCGGGAGGTACAGGGTCTTTATATGGAATCTGGGATTTTTAAATATGTGGCCTTTGCAGACGATTTACTTATTTTCCTTACCCATCCCCGCACTTCCCTGCCGCCACTCTTACAACTGTTGGGGACCTTCGGGACCTTTTCCGGGTTTCGGCTTAATGCGGCCAAATCCTTTGCCTTGGCCTATCCCCCCACCTTGAGAGACACTTGGGGGGCTGGGTTTCCGTTTCAATGGGCTGGAGACACTATTCGGTATCTGGGGGTGTACCTTCCCTCGAACCCAGACTTAGTTTACCAAGCTAATGTGCCTCGCCTCCTTCGTCTTACCCAAACTACGCTTACCGCGTGGAGGTCTCTTCCCCTTTCATTAACGGGACGAGTTGCCCTGTTTAAAATGGTATTGCTCCCCAAGTGGCTTTACTTACTGCAGAACTTGCCGCTCCTTTTACATAAACGAGATATTGCCCGTATAGAGGGAGTCCTGAACCGTTTTCTGTGGAGGGGTGGCCGGGCTAGGCTTCCCCTCCGGTGGCTACAAAACGCCTGGGGGGGTGGTGGGCTGGGGGTTCCTGACCTCGCTCACTATAACCTTGCCTGTAACATGCGGCTTCTGCGCAATTGGTTGCAGGGCTCCTCCCATTATACTCCCCTGTCCTTGGATCGGACCATGCTATATCCACTGACCCCTGCTTATGTGTTGCAGGCCAGAGCGTGTTGTCTCCCTTCTGATATAAAGCATCTGGCGATCGTACGGCCGATCAGACAATCTTGGAGCCGTCTTACTCGGCTTTTGCAGATTCCCAACATTTGTGCTTATTTCATACCCTTCAGGGGCAATGTTGAGTTTCAGCCGGGTTCCCAGTCTACCATGTTCCGGATGTGGGAGGCCAGGGGGGTGACCTATTTGGGCCACTTATGGACACCAGAAGGGGCGTTAATGCAGTTTCAGGAGTTTCAAGGTCTTTATGACTTGGGCACCTCCCATGTGTTTCCCTTTTTACAAGCACATCACTATCTTAAGTCCTTATCTCCGGCTACCAGGGACTTAGCCACTTATAAGTCTCTCGATGATATATTCCATTTTGGGGCGACAGCTACACCCTCCTTGTCCCGCTACTATAGGGCCCTTCAGAAGCGGGCTCAGGTAGATGTCTGCTCTACCCTGGTTGCTCGCTGGCATGCTGATGGAGTGTTTCAACTAACTGGTTTTATTTTACGTGTTTGTTTTCGGCGCATAGCCAGGATCTCTACCAACATGTATTTTAGGGAGATGCAATACAAGTTTTTAACCCGGGCTTATATATCTCCCCAGAGAGCCCATCAACTGACCGTGGCTGCCACACCGTTTTGTGTCCGTTGTCACGGAGTGGTGGGCAATTTGTCTCATGGTTTTTGGACGTGCCCCGGGATCCGAGAGTTCTGGCGCCGGATTGCGGACTATTTAGCAGATCTGATAGATGTGGCATTGCCTATATCCCCCTTGTGGTTTTTATTTGGTTGCGTCTCGCCTATTAGGGTTAAAGATCCTGGCTATCGCATGTTGATACAAAAGGCGAGCTTGGTGGGAAAGAAGACAATTCTACTGACGTGGCGATCTCCGGCAGCTCCCTCTTTTTGGACGTGGAGAAATCAACTGCATGCTCTGATGACCATGGAGGGTTTGGAGGCCCGTGGCTCCCCTGGCCGTCGACGTCGCTTTGCCAGTGTTTGGGGTCCATATCTTCAACGATTATCACCCCGAGCCAGGAGCATGGTACTGAATGACTGATCAATCCCCTGTTATGGACTATACAATTGTGGCCTCCTTATACGACTTTCCATTACTATTGTGTTACTGTATTGCCCTCGGGGGGAGGGGGGTGGGAGTTCTGGACAGGGGGGGGGGGGAAACGGTTGTATTATGTTGGGTTTTGTTTGCGGAGGGAGATCTGAGTCTACTCTCTCCTGTATAGTATTGTTTTCTTTATAAAACCCAATAAAAACGTTTAAACAAAAAAAAAAAAAAAGGTAAAACTGAAAAATATTCTTACTGGGCCAGGTTTTAAAAGCCCCGCTCGTGTAAATCCAGCTGGATTTACGCGCGCAGGGGGGGTTATGTGCGCCGAGCCTATTTTGCATAGGCCTGGCGACGCGCGCAAGCCCTGGGACGTGCGTATGTTCCGGGGCTTTGAAAAAGAGGCGGGGAGGGGCGGGGCATCGGTCTGGGGGCGGGACCGAGGCCTCCGCCACAGTGGCCCTGATGGGGGTCACGTGCCGGCAGCTGGCCGGCGTGCGCAAGTTACGCCTCCCAGAGGCAGGCTTAAAACATAAAATAAAGGTGGGAGGGGGGGTTAGGTAGGGCTGGGGGGCGAGCGCAAGGTGCACAAGTGTGCACCCCCTTGAGCGCGCCAACCCTGGATTTCATAACATGCGCGCGGCTGCGTGCGCATGTTATGAAATCTACGCCCGCGCGTAGCTTTTAATATCTGCCCCACTGTGCTCCTGCTGGCTAAGTTACACCATTGTTCAATAACTGGTTAAGCTGCATCATCCCACTAGCACACCGTTACAAATGTAAAATTGAAGTTGTTTCAACAATAGCAAACTAAGCATCGTTTTTAAAAATAAGTCAAAATAAGTAATCTTGCCAAAATAGATCCTGTAAATTGACCCAACTGTTTTCTGTTATGCCAGAAAGTTAATGCTAAACTTCACAGGTAGCTTTGCTTTGATTGTTGCCCCTGGAAAGATTATCTGCATAGATTTGAGTTATGTATGCAGCAGGAAGTGCTCTAGATACAAGTGTCAGGTTCTGTGCTAGACACTCTCTAAGTCAGGGCTTCCCAAACCTGTCCTGGGGACCCCCCAGCCAGACGGGTTTTCAGGATATCCACAATGAATATGCATGAGAGAAATTTGCATATACTGAGTCTGTTATGAAGCTGAACGTGGACCCCTGTTCCGAGGTAGAGTCAGTACTACCAAAAAGGAAGTCAACCCCTCTTCGGATGGCAAGGCCTGTTGAAGATGTACCGATGAAGGCTTCACCCTGGAAGCGCATGATCCTCCCAGGAGGAGCCCATAGGGACACGGCCGCTGGGACTTAGGAGACTCCCTGAAGAGTGACGATGGTCTGGATGCAGGCAGCTCCTGCAGGTCGTGGATTCCAGACGGCTGGCGCCTTCAGCAGGTCGAGTTAGTCCGGGAGTCTACGTCAAAGGATAGTCCCAATCCAGTCCAAGAGTCGAAGTCCAGCGAGAGGTCGAGAGCTGGTCCAGGAGCAGACGGGAGAATGGTCCGAAGCCAATCCGGGAGCAAAGAAGGAGAAGGGTCCAGAGCCAGTCCAAGTCAACAACCAGAAGAACACCACCACCGGTCCGAGGGTCAGGAGCCAAAGAGTCAGTCCAACGAGAAGAAGAGCAGAAGCGGGATGGAGAGCGAATCCGGAACACAGCCACAGGAACCAAGCACAGAGACCTTGCCTTGGTATTGAGCTAAGTGTTTAGACCTTGCCTTAAATACAGGAACCAGGAGGCAGAGTCCCAGGAGGAGCCATGACAATTTCCTGTCATGGCTCCTTTAAATATTTTCTTCAGCCGCACGCACGGCTCTTAGCAGGTACAGAGGGGGAGGAGCCAGCCCGGCTGAGAGGAACCATGCGGCCGGGCTTGGCAGCGGCCACAGCCCCGAGGAAGCAGAAAGAAGGCTGCCTGCCACCGCAGGAGCCTTCTATAAGCCCGATGCTTCAAGTGAGCAGTACTACCGCGGCCGTCGGCCCGACCTAAGTTGCGACCCATCGCAGCCGGCGGCCATGACACCCAGCTGCGGGGCGCCGCAGCCGGCATTTCAAACAGAGTCTCCATAGTATGCAAATGTATCTCATGCATATTCACTGTGGACATCCTGAAAACCCGACTGGCTGTGGGGTCCCCAGGACAGGTTTAGGAAGCCCTGCTGTAAGTTCTTTTTCCCGCCTCATCTTTTCCGGCTGTGCAACTCCACCTAGGAGGCTGCTGAAGCTCATAATAAAAGCTGGTTAAATATCTGCTGGCTCCCTAATTTTTCCACTGGAAACTGTGTGTATTAGTGCGGAGCCAGTCCTCGCCCCACCCCTAGGAAAGCCTCCTTTCATATTCACTATAACTCTTCAGGCCTTCCTTCTTTCTCTGATATATCTGAAAAATGTTTTGTCATCTCGTTACCTCTTTGGCAGTCCTTTCTTCCATGTGATCTTTTGTTTTCCTGATTTCTTTCTTCATCTCCCTCAATTTCTCCAGGTATTCTTCCCTGGGTTCCTCTATACTTCCTGAATGCTGTTCTTTTTGCCTTTATTTTTTCAAGTCACCTCTCTGTTTCTTCTCCTTGTACATTTGTTTACTTTCCAACGTATAGATTGGTTGCCTTTGTAATTGCTCCTTTTAATTTGGCCCACTTTAGTTCCACCTCGCCCATTTTCTCCCAGTCTTCTAGTTCTTTCTCCAGGTACATCCCCATTTTGTCAAAGTCCATATTTTGGAAATTCAGAACTCGGGTCTTCGTGCGACTTCTCCGTATCTTATTTGCAATATCAAATCATACCGTCTGATGATTACTGGTGCTCAGGTGGGCACTAGATGGAGTATCATGCCCTCCCTTGTGGGCTCCATTACCATTTGTTTGAGCAGAGCCCCTTGAAGGACAGCCACTATCTCTCTACTTCTTGCAGATTCTGCAGAAGGGACAGTCCAGTCCACAACCGGCAGATTAACATCTCCAACGATCAACACTTCCTTCTTTCCCACCTTTTGCATGTCTTTCACCAGATCTCAATCCACGTCTTCAGTTACATTAAACCCTTAGGGATATGGTTTAAAGATAAATGTTGACATCTCAGTTTTAATGACTGTGGATAAGATATTAACCCAGGTTAGAGACTTATTCAAATTATGGCCTCCTTTATATTTTATCCTGTTGGGGCAGATCACCTTATCAACGTATCTCAAGTGTTATATATATATTAAACATGCTCCCTGACTTTTTTTCCATATAGCTTTTACATGCCATACTAGGTCAGGCCAAGGGTCCATTAAGCCCAGCATCCTGTTTCCAACAGTGGCCAATCCAGGCCATAAGAACCTGGCAAGTACCCAAAAAGTACTAAGACAGGCTAAGAGAGAATTTGAAAAGAAGTTGGCTGTAGAGGCAAAAACTCACAATAAAAACTTTTTTTTAATATATCCGAAACAGAAAGCCTGTGAGGGAGTCAGTTGGGCTGTTAGATAATCGAAGGGTTAAAAGGGCAATTAGAGAAGATAAGGCCATAGCAGAAAGATTAAATGATTTTGTTTGCTTCAGTGTTTACTGTAGAGGATGTTAGGTAGATACCCATATCAGAGAAGGTTTTCATGGGTAATGATTCAGATGGACTGATCCAAATCACAGTGAACCTAGAAGATGTGGTAGGTCTGACTAACAAACACTGAAGAGCAGTAAATCACCTGGACCGGATGGTATACACCCCAAGGTTCTGAAGGAACTTAAAAATGAAATTTCAGACCTATTAGTAAAAATTTGTAACCTATCATTAAAATCATCCATTGTACCTGAAGACTGGAGGGTGGCTAATGTAACCCCAATATTTAAAAAGGGCTCCGGGGGTGATCCGGGAAACTATAGACCAGTTTACAGAAATTAAAACCTCTTGAGCAGATGGATGGGATTACCTTTCCTAAATTTGTTCTATACCATAATGCTGTCATTTTAAGACAAGGTTGTACATAGCTCACACATGAGGAGGTTCTTAATTTTCCTGCATGATTACCTTTGGGGAAAAAAAAGAGATTGTTTGCTCCTTTATTATTAAAAGATGTTCTCAAGACAATTCTTCCTAAACAGTTAAAAAGGAATCCTATTCTCTTCCCTACAGATCAGGCTTTCTATCTTTTGGAGAATTCAGTGGAAATTAATTAATTGGACAATCCTATTTTGAGATACATTAGATTCTTCATTGCTGGCCATCATGGTTCACTAACGATGTATGGATTCTTTCCCACATCCTAGAAGTTGAATATCTTTTAGGTAATTAAGAGCTCAGTACCACATGCCATCTTCTCATTTGTTTAAATGGCTTCAATTAGAACACTGTTTGAAAGAATGGAGCACAGACTTCATGAATTATAATTTTAAATTAATGCTACAGGACATGAAGCCTTGGGCTTTTTTTAGGGTTTTGGGACAAACATGTTTTTCATTGCAGAAGCCTGGAAAAGGTCTGTGAACACAAGCTGGCATCTGCTCCAGTGAACAACCACTAGCACTTTTTCTGGACAAAGGTTGTTCAGAGCTCGCTGTCATTGCCACAATTGCAAATCTCTTTTTCCAGGCTCATCATGCTGGGTGGACTCCAACTAAACTACACAAAAGTTAACTTTTTTTGATCTAATATGTGTTGGAATAGTCAGACTGAAGTGGGTACTTTGCATATTATTTTATATTATTGTGGTAATGTTCAGCCTTTTTGCCAAAAAGTTTGAAATATAGTTTAAAAGAAGGTTCATGCCAATTTGCCTTATCAAATTATGATCTGGAAATCTTGTTTACTGGTAGCCTATCATCTAGTAACAGGAAGTTGCTATCTTATTCATTGCCTGTCAGAACATTTTAAGCTGGTGGAAAGATTGTACACTCCTGAATGATACACATTTGGGTGGATTTCTGTTTTTAAGTTTACAAATACGAGGCTGCAGCTGCAAACGTAATCAAGTCTTTGATTTCCAAAAGACTTGGTATTCTTTTCAGAACTGTATTTCTGTTCTGCAATGCTGATATTTTTGATTGACTATTACCATGAAGCCATGTTGTGTTCTATTTGATTTTTTTTTTCTCATTTCTCTAAACTAAATAACGTTTGAACTCAAAAAGGAAGATACCACAGGTGTTCCTTCTTTTTCTTCATATTTACCTTTTGTGTACTGTAGATACAGTTTTGGCACAAATCACCACTGTAATGAAAAAATATATCCTTTTTATGTCTGAATTATTAAAAGAACCCAGCCTACAAGTTCACCCCAGGCCCGGAGGAGCCTGGCATCAAAACGGTCCATGCCAGCCCCAGACTGTAAAATGCATAAGTCACGCTGCAACATCCTGAGGCCACTTTACATCAATGAACAGTGGCACCACGTCCTGTGCAGCAGTAATGTAGTCACGGGTGAGCCTCAGGGACCTGTTCCCTTTCACTTTTGGCTTAGGCCCCCACCCCTAGCAGCAGGGTCATGATCCATCTGCATTAGCCCTTGAAAGGTGCAGTAGTAGAGGGTCTGGAGGCACTGAAATCACTGCCAGTCCAGGATCTCCTGCCCTTTTAAGGGGGATAAGTTAATGGGAAACAGCACAGCACTTGGGCTAGACTTGTAAAAGTTTGAGGCCATCAAAGTCTGTTTTCTTTTGGCAGGTAAATTATTTCTCTCCACTCAGCCCCTTAAATGTTTGTGAAGGCCTGGGCTAAGTGGAAGCCAGTTTACATAATTGCTCTTCAGCAGCCTAAGATATTAACCCCTTGTATAAAATAGCTGCCTTAACCGTAGAGGGAGAATAAGAAACAGCAGAGGCAGGGCACGGAAAACAGTGACGCGACGGGAGATATAAAGTGTCATCAGAAACGAAAAGGCTTTTGCAGCCATAACTCCAACAAGAACAGAGTAAGGCAGTGCTTCCCAGCCAAGTGTACCTTCGGTCCTGGTCAGGCGTGCCACGGAAAAGCCACTACTGCCTGATGCTCAGATCCAGGCAAGCACCTGAGCTCCGCCCTCAGCAGCTCACAGCAGTGGTTCTCAAACAGGCAGGAGCTCCTTCCTGAGAACAAGTAATCACGCACGCCTCCTCCAAGTGTGGTAATTAACTGGCAGCATGCAGAGCATGGACAGCTAGGCCCTGCTTTGTGCAGCACTCACAGGGGCCGATGCAAAAGGACGCACACAACCACATCCCCTGGGCACCCAATGCAGCATTTAGATTAGGGGCCGCATTAAAAAAGGACGCATTAGGGTAAAACAGTGCATCCATCGCGCTCAAAGCCACCAAAACAAGAGTAGATCGGTGGCGCGAGGTACTTTATTAGTACAAATTATAGAACATGATTGCCCGACACAGGCCGAGGCTTCCGTGTTGTTTCTTGGGACCCATCCCTCCCCAGCGCTCAAATGCATCGGGCGCCCAGAATTGCAATGGACACGCTTCCGTTTTATCCCACATCAAGCAGATTTCGTCCCTTGCTATTGTGCGTGTTATGTTGGGCTGTGTACACTGTGCATCCAGAATTATTATTATTATTATTTTTTTTTTTTTTTTTTACACATCAAGGCATTACATTATACCTTTATTTTTAAACACCAACAATGGTATCGCTATGGTACTAAGTAGGAGGAACCACAGAGGACAGTAATTTTTAATTTATCATGAGCCCTTGACTCATGGATTGACTTAACGCCAGCTGGAGTTACTTTCGCCAAGTTAAAAAATGTGCAACGGGCGCCCAGCGATTTTCTGCATCAGGAATAGCAGCTAATGGCCTCCTCTAAATGGAATTTACATGTGATGAGCGCTATCGGCCACGCAGTTGTTTGGGCGCACGTTTTGGGCGTGCTAATCTCCTTATTGCATCGGGTGCTAGTCTAGCGCGTCCAAAACATGCGTGAACCTGTGTGCTAGGCCGGGCGCGCTTTACTGCATCAGCCCCACCGGGCACACAGCACCTCCTCATCTTCCTCCCTTGAGCCCTCCCGGCCTCCGTTCTTATCCCCCAGGCTGAGTGAGACAGGGAGCGAGCGTGCACTGAGCCCTGGAGGTGGACTCGCTCTGAGTGCTGGGGGCAGCAGCGGTGAAGGATCTCTGGCAGCCCATGTGGTAGCCAAGAGAAAAATGCTCCTCCCTGGCTCCTCCCGTCTCCTGCACTTGTACTGTATAAAGCGGGCGCTGGCCCATTGTGATGAATTCATTGCGGTTCTCTGCCTTCACTCTCCCTTTGCTTTAAAATTGAAAGAGAAACCGGTGGGGCCGTCCCGTGCTTCCCGAGCTCTTCTTTACGCCACTAGCCCTCTCCATGTCCGCACTGCCTGCCCCGTGGAAGACTGGCGGGCCACACAACATTTTTCTTAATGTAGGTGGGCCATGGGCTTGAAAAGGATGGGAAACCCTGGAGTAAGGGATGGGGTGGGGAGCCTGCGCACAGTACCCACCCATGCTAACCTTGGCTTGGACCCCCCCCTCCAAAATGTTTCCATTCTGGCTGTGCAGTCATTAAAAAACAAAAATGCCTCCTACATGCACTTCTTTTCTTTAAAAGCAATTGAAGGCAATTTGCAATGAGAGAACACTTCAAAAGAGTTCAAACACTTGGTGGCCCGTTAAAGGGTACGTCTCAGACTTCCTGTAAAGAAGGTAAGACTCCTCTCTCATGCCACTCATTCTGCATGGATAAGAAGAATACTCTCACCCCAGATGCAGAGCAGTCTGCTAACATGGAACCTTAATTAAAAAAGACAACAGAGCCTGGCCTGCTCTGTAAACTCTTAGATAAACAGAAATGAACAGGAACCACCCTTAGCATATTCTAAAAAATGCCAGCAGCACTAGGCCAGCCATTCTGCAGTTACGATTTGCAGTAACTAAGGAAAGGCGTCTCCGCAGGAAAGTTAGGAGGGTAGTTTGGGAAGGAATTTGCTTCCATTTTGACTCCCATTTTACAGGACAGCCTGCGGCTTTCCAATCAGATGTGCATTTTGTTTAAAGTAATAAAATTAGAAAGATTTATTTAGAATGGTTTATATACCGCCTTATGGTCCTAAGGCCAATTATCAAAGTGGTATACAGTCGATAAAACAATCCATGTAACTATAATATAAAATAATAAATACAATATAAATCAAAATTCAATGCCAGAAACAGAACAACAAAAACTTCCTCTGCCTTAATCGGCTCCAGTTTCTATTGCTATTACGGCTGCCCCAGTAGCTCAGTGGCGGTGCTGTACACTGCCATGGAGATCACGAGCTTGATTCCTGGGTCAAGTCTTCTGCTCCCTGAGGCTGGGGATGCTGCAGAGGCAGCGCCCACAGTCAGAAGTATTGCTAGGCACAAGTGCATGCCCTGACTACACTTGACTGTGCCCCAAATCAATGTCCTAGGTCCCCTCTAAGGTGCAAGCATTCATGGCTGCTCGGCAGTACTCCCACGGGTGCCGCACACTATACTGCACAGGACCCGATGGTGGGAGCCCATCACACAACCGCCTAGCCCTGTCTATGCCAATCCTTCCTGCTACTGATCTCGCAATGCTCAGCAGTAGGAAGTGCCAGCCTGAGTTTTAAACTTGCTCATGGTGCTGGCACAGAAAGGGTGAGAGACGGCAGCAGCCATGGGACAGACTCCCACCAGTCGGTTGTGGCAGACAGGAGCGCAGGTACTGGAGGAAGGCAGGGATGGATGCAGGAGAGGAGAATGAGGGAAAAGGAAAGTTGACAGGAGAAAGGATGCTGGGGAAAGTAAGGAGAGGCAGGGGAGAGATGGGGCAGGAGAAATGGATGCAAGGGATAAGAAATGTGGAGAGACGGGAAAGGAGGAATTACATAGAAGCAGGGTATGTCTTTCCTTTAAGCTATGTCCAGCCAAGACCATCTCCACTGGCAAAATGATCCCTAATTTCAGCACAAGAGGTCAGTGGTCGTATCAGTCCTAGAGAAAGCTGAACTCTGTGTGGTCTGTGATGGCCTTTATTAGACCAACAGAAAAATTATCCAAAGATGCTGCAGAGCATTAGAGACCAGGTGAAGCTGAGATAGGAGAATACTGTAGGAGGAGGTGGTGGAGGGAATGGGATATAAAGAATAGGAATGGAAGAGTAGGTGAGAGCTGAAAAATGCATGAAAAGCTAGGCTGTTGCAATTAGTGGTGTGCAGGCCCAGTCTGGACCTTCAGGAACGTCCCCTCCAATGATGCAGCTGCCCTCCCTGGCACTGACACTCCAGTCCGCTGCAGCGCGGCTATGCTGATGATGCCGCTGCCACCAGGCCGACACCAACACTACCGCTCACCAGGGGAATCCCTTAGGTGCATGCACGCCCAAACTGTGCATATTTAAAGGGCCCACAGCAGGATTTCCCCCGTGGCGCCCCCTGATGATATCACAGAGCCTCCGATATTTAAAGCCTGCCTGAACGCCTCTCCAGTGCCTCGGCAATAGGTCGACTCCATTGGAGAAGTGCTTTGCCTCTGTGTTCCTGACTCCTGGTTCCTAATCCGCTGTGTACCCTGTCCCCGGTTCCTTGGCAGTCTGGTTTCTCTTCATCATTCTTGTCTTCGTGGTCAGTCTTCGTGGTCTGTCTTCAGCGTCTTGTCTTGCTCCTGTGGTTCCTCATGCTCCCTATTCCTCTTCTTTCCTCGCCTCCTCGGACTGGACTCCTAGCTTGGACTTTGGATTGGACCTTGAACTTTGGATTGGACCTCCGCCTGCCCCTGACCACTGCCTACTTACTATTTCTGCTCAAACTCTGCCTGCCCAGACCACTACCTGAACCACAACAGTGAGTGAACTTAGCATGCCTTTGACCACAAGCCTGAATCTGTCTCCGTTACCTGCCGCCTGTTCCAACCACTGCTCGCATAGACTCCACTTCTTCTCCGTGCTGGCCTGCAACATCTCCTACGCGATGGATCTTCACCTCCACAGAGCCCCGCGCCTAAGGCCAGCCAGCCTCGGCACCAGAGGGCTCAACCTAAGGGGAACGAGGGCTGGTATTGGTGAAACTCCAGTTGGGCCTCTGCTCCAGCCAGCTCCACCTGCTGACGGTGGGCACCTGCAGGGCTACTCCCTGCGAGTTACGCCAACTCCACCTCGGCCTAAAGGTCAACTATCGCAACACAGGCAAGAGTGAAAGGAGATGGTAATAAAAGGGAAAGATGGAAGCTGACAAAAGAAAGGGGAAGAAAAGTAGCAGGAATCAGACATCAGACCCAAGATGAGGGGAGAAACGACCCACTGATGGGGTGGGAAGGGGGAGGAGATGGAGAGGACCCTGGATTTTGGGTGAGAGAAAGAGAAAGAGAAATCCATGGAGGTAATGTAGGCGGAAGGAGATAAGGAATGGAGGATAGAGCACAAGAGAAAAATGTAGAAAGGACAGCAAGCAGGAAGAACAGAACAAGGAGGAGAGAATCAGAGGGTAGAAAGAGAGAAGAGAAATTATTATTAAAATATCCACTGCTGAAGGAAGACACAAAACAGAAAAAAGTAATTAGGAGGGCACGAGGAAAGAGAATGAAAATGAGAACAAAGACGGAGGTGCCACATCATGCTTGACAGAGAATACTGACAACTCATTGGTGTAAAGTATCCTAGGACCCAGGTCAAAGACTCTGACCTGCATGTATCTCCTACATAGAGCTTACATGTTAACATTGGTATTTTTTTGGCTGACTTGGCTTTCTCTGTTGCATAATCCTCTTCCATGCAAGATACAACCACCAACTTTAGACTTTTGTATTGGGTTCTATATATTTTGAGATCAATATTCAAAAAAGCCTCCAACAGATAATCGTATTCGACTAAATGTAGCCAGATATTCAGCAGGTTAAATGCCCAGCTAAATATCGTTGACTAAAGTTATCCGGCTACCTTTAGCCGGAAAACTTTACACCTAACTAGCTCTCTTCTGAATATCACCAGTTAGGTTTAAAAGCTGTCCAGCCTCGTATAGCCAGCTAACTTTAGGATTAACTGGCTGCATTCAAAAGAATAGAGCCAGTTAAATGGCAATGCAGATTTTTATAAAAGGTACCTCGCGTGCCTAGTGTCCCAAATGACAGCCTCTTCCTATACACCCACCTATCTACCCAAATTGTAACCATGAGCCCTGAGTATCCCTCCCAACCCCTCTAAAAGTCTCTCATCCCTAATCCTCCCACCTTCCCAGTACATTAGCCAATCTCAGCCTTCAGCCAGGATCATGCTACAGCTCTACCATGATCCTAGTCAGCCACTTTCCACGTTGCTGTGTGAGCCACACCGGAAGTATATGCCACACCAGTGTTGCTCCGAGTCTCACAACGCCCCATAACACCCATCACTTATTCAGTTAATTTTTAGCCAGATAAGTACTAGCGATTTTGAAAATTCAGCATTCATTCAGGTAACTTGCGAGTTATCTGGCTAAAGGCCTTTGAATTTTGCCCTCTTTGTGGTAACAAAGTTTTAAATATTATACATTTATGTACATTTTGGGAGCAGACTACTACTCACGCAGTGATTTTGGTGCTACTAGGTATGTCCTCTCAGTGTTTGACATTTTATTCTGTTGAAAAGACCAGTATCAAGAGGGGTCAGTGGTACTGTAATTCATGTAAATCAAGTTTGCACTTCTAAAAACACCTCGCCCTCGAGAACTTAAAACTAGCATCCCACAGGGGCTTCGGCCATCCCCAGGATCCAACACCACACCCCCCCCCCTTGTTCTCCCCCCACCCTCTGCCAACGTTCGACATAGTCCCTGCTAGTCTACTGACCCCCGCCTGTATTCTCTATGAAAGAAGTCCCTGACAGTGTAGGGAGTCAGCCACCCCCATACCTTTAGAAATCCCCATTCTCTAATGGGGCCCATAGATACTCTGGGAATCACTGGACACCAGAGATTTCTTCTAAAGTTTTGGAAGGTCCAGGGGATGGGCCACACGAGTACCAGGGACCACCTGTAATGCTGGGGGGGGGGGGGATCCAGGGGAGTAGGATGACTTTGGTGGGGAGGAAGAACCCTTGGCAGGGGGAGGCATTGTTAGAACCCAGGGGGAATTTTTTGGGAAAGGGTAGGGGTTTAGGTAGGGGGGGGGGGGGCAAGGCATAGTCACGCAATTTTAAACTTGCAATTTGTGATTTTATTTTTCCTTTAAACCACCTCTGGAAGCGGCAGGGGTCTTCCAAGACCCCTTGAGGGTTGCTTGGGGGAGGGATTGGTGCCGATGTTGGCTCCTTACAAAGCTACAAATGACCTGGATTTAAGCTAAATTTTGTATTCAAAAAGGTGGGAAATAAATCAAAGTAATAAATAAAAATAAGCTGAATTGTGGTCACTGGCTGAGGACTTCCACCATGCTGGCTGAGCTGAGAAGGGGAGTGGGGAAGACAGAGGACAGAGGGAAAACACCTTTATAGGTGCAAATGAAGGCTTCATGGCGACATAGTCCAATAGAGCCCAGGTCTGGTGGAGCTGGAAGTCCAAAGGGGGAAGCCGCTGGGCTAAACAGCGAATAAATTCAATAAGAAACCTGAACTTAAGACACAAAAAATGCACAGGCTGAAGATTAAAGGGCTCTGGACTAAGCCCGGCCGGCCCAGGTTTCATGGAATCACACTGGCTCTGCTGAGCTCTCGCCTCGGCATCCGAATTAGTTTCTATGTGCCAGGTCCTCTCTAGCACCGCGGGACTAACGTTTCCAGCAGCCCCTGCGTCCCCGCACACATCTGTGGTAGCTCTAAAACAGGGGGCTCCAAGCCTTCCAACAGAGACGTCTCCTCCTCCTCCCCACAGCTGCCCCATCCTTCATTCCTCCCCCCGTGCTATTCTCTCATTCACTTACTTATTCCGGGGGACTTTAACTTTGTTTTGCTCTTGCATTCTTATAAGGGAATTAAAAAGTATTAAAAGGTACTAGCCAGGACAGGAACCTAAACAGGATGGGCCAAATGCCTTTGCTGTCTGTGAAAAATCAGTTACACGGCCACATAATCGCTGCTGTCGTTTCTGCATTCCCCCCTTCATCTCGCTCGTGCACATCCATCATTCAGACTGCCTATTTAATCATCGCTAAATCTATGTTTTGAAGCATTCCGCACTTGCCACACTTGGAATATTTTTATATTTACGATCTCTCCATGAAAGTATTATACTGTAGATACTGCAACTAGAGTCTTCTCCTGATTGGAAAGCAGCGCTGCAGGCTACTGTTACAAGCCGAAAAGTCGGCCCGCACCTCAAAATATTCTCTCCTTTTTCCCACCACCCACACATACATTTTCTCTTCTAAAATTTCACAATAATTGTATTAATACACCGTGACCAGTATGCTTTCTTTTTAAAATAGGCAGATTGCAATTTTATATATCACTTTCCTGCTCGCATAACCGCAGGAAGAAAAAAAAAAAAAGCCATAAAACCTACAGCACTGTTCTTGACTCTCTTGCCGCTCCTACTCTAGCGAGTTATTTGCTGTTCATCACCTGCTATAAAACTGATTAATTAATGGACACAGTTAAGTAATTCTTACAGTCAGACTCTCACCAAATGTATCGCCATGTGCATGTAACATCAAGAAACAGTGTTTCTCAAGTCCAGATCTGATCTTTTGTCCGAGTCTGCATTGAAACACAATTGGCCCCTGGCTCGGGGAGGGGGGGGGGGTGTCACAAGAATCTGAGCTTTGAGTAGTCTGTAGGTCAAAGGGAAGGGGATGCAGATGCATCATGGGAATGGTATGCTTAACTCCCTTAGGCTGTGGGGGGAAGAGCAATGACTTATTGAAGGGGCAACTCCTGATTTCAGAGAAAGCTCAGCCTCCAGCTCTTGACCACTTTCAAGGACTTGAGTCACCCAGCATAAGAAACAGTTAAGATGGAGAAGTGCGAAAGATTATTTCAGTCGTTTATAAAAGCACCTGCATCTTCTACACAATGCTGTATGTCAAAAGTACATGCAAATAGTAATAACCAAGCTGCATAACTGAAAAACGTTTACGCTTGTAATTTTATTATGTTTTTAATTGATTTGCTTCCTTGCAATTCCCCTGAGCCACTGGAAGAAGCCATGTTAGCAAGAGCATCACAAATTACCTCATACTTACTAAATTTGATTGGCCTACATGGGCTATGACATCGCAAATGATATTAAAATACCACATTTATTTACTTATGTGTTTCATATACCGTCATTCCATGTGAGAAACACTAGTTCATAACTGTTCATAAATAATAAAAAACTGAGGTAGGCATACATCATACATATAGGAAGGAAGCTGGGAAAACATTTAGAGACAGAGGGTTAAAAGAGTTTCATTTAGGAAAGACATAGCTTGGACAATAGAAGGGCCAAGGGTAGGGGGACTTGGTCAGGACACTTCTGGTTATCGGACTCATGATGAACTGGAGTTTCCTGTCAGACCATAGGCGTCCGTGAATAGCCATGTTTTTAACTCGCTCTTACAGTTTTTAATGTCGGTCATTGTTCACATGTCCTCTGGCATGGAGGTCCATAGTGTTGGGCCAGCGACTGAAATCGCTCTCTCTCTCTCTCTTCTGTGTGTTAGACGAGAGATTTTTAATGTCGGGATTTCTAGGAGGCCTTTGTTTTGTGATCTGAGCATTCGTGGTGGAACATGTGGTTTAAATGTTATTCCCATCAGATCGTTATTTGGATGAATGTTATTGAATAGTATTGTAAGTACTTTGTAGATTATTCTTGATTGACAGGGAGCCAATGTAGAGCGATCAGAACTGGGGCGATGTGGTCGTATTTCCTTGTTCCGGTCAGTAGTCTGGCTGCAGCATTTTGCAGTAGTTGTAGAGGCCTTAGGTGACTAGTCAGAAATCCGAGAAGTAGAGAATTATAGTAATCAAGGTTAGAGAATATTAGTGATTGTAAAACCATTCTGGTCTGCTGCATTTAGTAGAGGTTTCAATCTGCTCAGAATTCGCAATTTATAGAAACCTGATTTGATCAATTTCCTAATGTGGGTTTTCATTAAGTTTTCATCAATTTGAACTCCTAGATCTCTCACTTGAGTTGTTGGGATTAATTCGCAATTTCTGAGATCTAAGCCTGTTGGAATACATGTTGATGGGTTTCTGCTCAGCCAAATTATTTCTGGTTTTTGGGGGTTCTTCGATAGTTTCATTTGTGCAAGGTTTTCTTTTATTGTGACCATATATTCAGAGATAAGTAATGCTGTTTTTTCAAATGATTTTGGTTAGTGGGATAAAGAATTGCAGATCGTCAGCACATAGGAAGAATTTTATTCCTAGGTCTGTTAGGACAGCATGCATATATTAAATAGGGTTGCAGAAAGTGCTGAACCTTGCGGAACGCCTGCTCAGCATTGGAATGTGTCAAATAAGTGATTGTTGAATTTAACTTGAAAAGATCTATTTGCGAGGAATGAGGTGAACCAATTAAGTACATTTCCTTCAATCCTGATGTTTCTCCATTGTTGGCAAAGTAGATTATGGTCAACGACTTCTCGAAATACCCACATATCCCATGGCAAAGCTTACGAACACCAGAAATAGAGCTCTCTCCATAGCTGGGCCAAAACTCTGGAATGCCCTACCATGCTACCTCACCAATATCATCGATAATAAATCATTCAAAAAAGAACTGAAAACCTGGATCTTCAGCCAGACTTTCAATGATGATTTAAGCAAATTACAATTGTGATGCCTTAAGCCTCCACCTCCTTCTCCCCTCTTCTCTTTTCCGCAGATATTTACCCCTTCCTCCTCCCACTGCCTCCCCCTCTATCCCCCCGACCCCTACCTCCCACCCATTCCCCCCCTTCTTTCCTTCATTTCCCACTCATACTTTCTTGTATTTGGAGCATGAGTTTGTATATACCTTCCTCGTTTTTCGTTTCTATATTCATTTTCGTTATTTGGCTTAAACTATTTTTGATATATCCTGTTACAACCTGCTCCATGACCTGTTATATGCATATACTTTTGTTTCACTACTTGTTCTATGTATCATTGTTTCGTTTCAATGTAAACCGGGGTGAAGGCATGCGCTAAACCTCGGTATATAAAAGCTTCAAATAAATAAATATGAAAGGCTTCTGTGAGATCAATTAGTACTAGGCAGTATGATTCATTAGAGTCAAAGCCTCGCAGTATAGGGTCAGTTAGGGATTGTAAGAGAGTTTCCGTTAAGCGATTTTTCCGAAAGCCAAATTGGTTACAATATAGTGTTTTATTGTCTTCTAGATGAGTTTTTAATGGCTAAGCACTGCTTTTTCAATAATTTTTGGGATGAAAGTTAAGTTGGAGATTAGTTGGTAGTGTCCCAGTCATCAGATCTTCCTAATTAATTCTTTAAGATTGGTTTTATGACTGCCTGTTTTAGAGCATGGGGCATATGTCCTTCTGCAAGGGCAAGGTTGAATATTGTTGTGATTGTAGGGGTTATGGTTTGGTTTGTTTCAGCGAAGAGGCAGGTATCAGGTCAAGTGGAAAATGAGATTCCATTCCACGGGAGGTAACTGGTGACATGGTTTCAAATGCAGCTGCTTCCAAAAGGGTCACAGGAATTGTTTAAAGAAGTTGAAAAATAGTGTGGGGAGAGAGGAGGGAAGTTAATTACTACTTACCAAGTGTGGGTTCAATTTGGCTTCACTGACTGATGACAATTAAGTTCTTTGAGTCACAAACAATACCAGAGAGTAGTTGGTGATTTAGAAATGTTGCCCAACAGGTTTCAGTAAATTAGGCAAACAACTTTACTGATGCTGTTAAGCATTTATATTGGCTCTTTATAGAGAAAGTATTCTGTCCCAGGCCCCAATGCATGCACATTTTTTGATTATAAAAAACTTTACTCTCAATGTAGCAAGGAGTTTAATACACAAATTAACATTCCTCCATTCCCATCTCATGCTAATCAAGGCATCAGCTATTTCTCCCCAATGCAGAGAGATGTGTAGGCTTAGATCCTGCTTTCTTAATGATGCAAATTTAATTCCTGGTCAGAGTCGGGATTGCTCCCGTGCTCCCATAACAGGTACGTACTTTCAATATATTGCAAATATTTTTGTGTACTGAAATATACATGTATTTCATAATCTGCACAAACCAGATATACGCAAATTCTATATAACATATTATAGTAGACCTCTACCCCACCCTTTCCTCTTTGTAAAGAAATATTTCCTTAGATTACTCCTAAGTATACCTCCTTTCACCCTGATCCCATGACCCCTCACTCTAGAGCCTCCTTTCTTTTGAAAGAGGCTCACCAATTCTGTATGGAAAACCTTGGAGGTATTTAAATGTCACTATAATATCTCCTCATCCTGACTTTCCTCTAGGATATACTGTACATGTTTATATCTTTAACTATGTCCCATATGCTATAGAATGAAGACCACAGACCATTTTAGTAGCCATCCTCTTGGCTGACTGCAACCAATTTATATCTTTTTCATTGAAGATACGGTCTCCAGAACTTCATAGAATATTCCAAATGAATTCTCATCAGGGACCTATACAGGGGCAGTATCACCTCCTTTTTTCTGCTGACCATTCCCTCTCCCTATGCACCCAAGCATCTTTCTGGCTTTTGCGATTGCCTTATCCACATTTTTGGCCATCTTAAGCTCATCAGATAAAATCACCCCCATATCCCACTCTTCACGCCTAAAAGAATTTCACCCCATACTATCTCTCTCCTTTGGGTTTTGCAGCCTAAATGCACAGCTCTGTATTTTTTAGCATTAAATCTTAGCTGCCACCCCCAGACCATTCCTCAAGCTTCACTAGACCCCCCTCCTCATGTTTTCACACACATTTCTAGCTTTCCATCTTGTTGCAGGATTTGGTATCATCAGTAAAAAGACAAACTTTTCCCCAATAACCCTTCCACAAAGTTGCTCATGAAAATGTTGAAAAGAACCAGTCCAAGGAGTGATCCCTGCGGCATATCGCTAGTAACATCACTCTTCTTGATTCAATTCCATTTACCACTACCCTTTGTTGCCTCCCCTCAACCAGTTTCTAACCCAATCAGTCACTTTAAGGCTCGTACGGAGGGCACTCAATTAATGGATATCACCTATATGGAACCATATCAAAGGCCTTACTGAAATCCAAGTGCACTACATTTAATACTATCCCTTGATCCAACTCTCCGGTTGCCCAATCAAAGAAACTGATAAGTCCTCTCTCTTATAAATCATTACTGCCTCGAATCTTGTACTCCTATTGGATTTCAGAAACTGCACTATCCTCTGTTTTAGCAGCATTTCCATTAACAGAGATCAGAATAACCGATCTGTGGTTCCCCGCCTCCTCCTCCTCTTGTGAATAAAAACCACATCCAACTGTCTCTCCAGTTCTCCAGAACTAAGGAAGCATTGACAAGGTCATCGAGGGGAGCTGCCAAGACCTCTCTAAGTTCCCGTAAAATCCTTGGATGCATCTCATCCAGCCCCATAGCATTATCTACACTTATGAAAATCGATTGATATTACTTAGTTTTCAATCCTATTTGTGCTGGTTTTATGTGGTCCTACTCCAAGCCCTTCCACTGTGAACACCAAACAGAAATATTTGTTAAGCAATGTTGCTTTTCCTCGTCTGCTTCTATATATTCCTCCCTTTCACCTCTGAATCTTAGAATGACACCTTTGCATTTCCTCTTATCACTAACATACCTAAAAAACAGTCTTGTCCCCCCCCCCCTCCCGTTTTACCATATTTGTTATTTTTTTTCTTCCATTTCAATTTTTGCATTTCTGACAACTTTGCCAGCTTCTCTTAGCTTTTCTGGATATAGCTGCCTGTTTTCCCCTTTCTGCGAACTCTTGCAGTTTTTGAATGCCAACCTTTTTCCGTACCCGTTCAGAAAACCATAGCTGCTTCTTTTTCCTCATTCCTATATTTAATTTCCTAACAAAAAGGCTAGTTGCCTTTATTATACCTCCTTTTAGTTTTTCCCACAGCTACTTCACCTAAATGTTCCCATCCAGCTAATGACTCCTTGAACTCCTCCCCCATTTCAACAAAGTTGGTTTCCCTGAAGTCTAAGACCCTCGCTTTTGAATGAACTTTTATCTCCTGGGCTCTAATACTGAGCCACACCATTCAGAGATCGCTAGATCTCAGAAGATTGTCCACTACAACATCAGAAACACTGTCCCCATTGATAAGCACGAGGACCAGTATCGTCCCTGCCCATGTGGGCTCTGTTACCAGTTGATGGAACAATTCTCCCTACAGAGAATCCAGGGTTTCCCAGCTTCTAGAAGACATCGCGGTCAGCATTTCTGTTTCTGACTTTATTTAATCTTTCATTAAACCTGCCTTGCAATTCCTATCTGCAAAAGCACTTTTATTAAAAATCTGATTTAAATCCAAAGCAAAACGGCAAAAATAAAAAAATGTCATCATGTTCAAAATGTGCACACCTGGTCTTCCAGCTCCAATTACTCCTGTAATTTTAGTACGCTGGAAAAGGAGTGAGGGGTGATGTTGGAAAATTATTATTGGTTAAGATATTAAAAGGAAATTATTTCTCCCTCAAATTTAAATTCTGGTATACGGCCAGAAGGAAGGATAGAGTGTACGTGTGTGTCTGTTCCAGCAGTAGCAATTCCAGTGCCTCTGGATAGGGAGAGCGTGGGAGTCCAGATGTCAGGATCTGCTTTGCCTTACATTCCTGCAGACATACTGGGTGAGCAAGCAGCTGTATCCAAGTCTTCTTCTAAGCCAGCGAGTTTAGCGTGCCAGAGAACCAATGAAGATCTGGTTCCTTTGTGACATTACCCAGGCATCAAGTCTTAGACAAGCAAGTATTCCAGAAGGAAAGTTTGTTAATCATGGGATGACAACTTTGGAATTATTTTGGCAAGCAATGACCAGGTTAAAAGATGTAGTGATTCTGACAATGAATCTGGTTCGGCAGAACACAAATACTCTGAAAAACAAAGTGAATATTCAACAGCATAATATGGAGAAAATATGAAAATAGGTGAAAGAACTGGTGTCTAGGGTTTGCTTCTTTTTTTTTTTCCTGTTTTCTTTATCTGTCTTATAAGCACTGTCTTCTACAACAGCTTGAGACATATCTCCTTTGGGAAATCTTTAGAACATTCTGAAAATGTTCTGATGGCAAGTAATTTATTAAATTTTCCCTGGTCTGCTTAAAAGTTACTTGCTAAGATGTGTAATATGCCATCTTACAGCTTTCAATAGATTCATGCTATTTTTTTCTATCTAAATTACTTTAAAACTGGAAAGGGTTCATCATACAAACAGGTCAGAATTAGTGTACAGTATGTGATGTAGCGGCCTCATGCTCACAGAGGCCCCCTTAATATTAATTTATTCACACCTTTTACTGGCTGCTGATTGGTCCCTCCACTGTCACATGTCAGTGAAGGGACAGATCCCCTTTCAGAAGAGCGTGCTTTCAGAATTATGAAAGGGGATGGAAACAGGGCATTCAAAATCTCTCTCATCCCTATTCACTGAGGATATCCTGAAACTTAGGCTTGTTTGTGGCTCTTGAGGACTGGTGATGGCCATCCCTGCATTAAAGGACATTATAAGTAATGCTCAGGCTCAGATGGTTATCCTCCCCTCCCCCTCCACAGAAAGATCTATAGGCTGAAACAGACTGAGTAATTTGTGAAGGACAGTAAGCCCTGATATTGAGTATGTGCCCCATAGAATCTTAGAAAGGCTCCAGCCCAAGGTTTACACTGACGTAACCCTCCCCCCCCTATGGGCACTCCTCAGGCTAAAGGGGCACAATTCGATACTTCTTCAAGTATGGTAGGGATTCTTCAATGGAATATATTTTACTGTGAATGTTTTATCATCATTGTCTAAATGTTATGAGGCTGAACTATTATATGACATGTGAAATGTGATTTGATTGTATGTCTTTATTCCACACTGGATGATGTCATTGGAAGCAGCGGAATATAAAATTTTCAAATAAATAAAGAAATAGGAGGGGAGAACTCACTTTCAAGGTCCAAGGAATGAGACTTCTAAAACTGGTTACAAAGGCTCTTCAAACAGTAATGGCATTCCAAAATCAAAAAGACTTTACTATGAAAACTGCTCCAAGTTAAATAATGTGGCACATGGTACAGTTCTCCTTTCTGAAATCCATAAGCTGTACATAATAGCTAAAAAAAAAAAAAAAAAAAGGGGGGGGGGGGCGATTCTGATCCCTATCTGCACATTTTCCTGGTATCTCCTCATTCCCCTTCTGGTCCGGTGCTGGGCTCCTGACCCTCCAAGGACCCTCTATTGTACCTTCTCCTCTTACTCCCTGGACAAAGCTCTTTTTCTCCTTTTCAGCCAGTTGTTACCTGAATGTAGTAGCTAGCTAAGCTCGATTCTCATTCTCCTCCTCTTCTCCAAATCCACAGCACAACACAAAGCCCTCTGTTTACTGCTAAGGTCTCTGTTCTTGTCTGGAAAGGAGACCACCAGTTTGTTCCTTTTAAGACAACACCAAGAGTGAAAGACTTATTCCTTCAGTGTAGGGAAACTTACCCTCTTACAGCAACCGACTGCCAGAAGCACCATGGCAGGAACTGAGCAGCCCCCTGCAGCTCAGCCTGGCCCTTGCCTCCGAGCTGCACGTTCTCCTTCGCCAAATACCTCTTCCTTTCCTCTCCTACTGACCGGAATCTTCTGTGGGTCAGGACATTAAACCCCTGAATTGTACCATTGTGGCCACGCCCATATGGAATGCAGAGCTCATGGTTCCGTCCATTCCACTCATGCCCCCAATATGTCCTCCAGAGGGAGACGCACAGACCTCGGGCCCTTTGCACCGATGCAAGACTGAGCTTGGCCTGGGTCTCGATATATAAATGTATGGGGGGTTTTTTTTGGTTTTAATTAAAAAAAAAAAAAAAAAAAAGAGGAGAAAGGGAAGGGAAAGAAAGAACACAGAGAGGGGGGGAAAGGTGCTGAGTAGGATTACCTAAGAGGGACAATGCTACTGTGGGGAGATAGCCTGGCTGGCCCCAGGTCTGCTCTGGAGGAGTTGTGTCAAGACACCGTTCTGAGAAAAAGATGCCAGATCTAAAAGGGAGGTAAAAGAAGCCAAAGAGGGTGAAGAGAAAGGGAGGGTAGGAGAGGGAGAGAGAGGAAGCGGGGCATTGCTCAGCATTTTCTGGTACTCGTGACAGAGCCAGAAATCGTTCTACAAGTGTTAAAGCACCAGTCGTGCCCCTAGGTGCCCCCAAGTAGACTTCCTTCCTTGCTCCTTCTATTAACTTGTTGGCAGCATGTACCTGCTAACCTCCCCCCCCCCCCCCCTCAATAAATAAATAAATAGATAGATAAATTATCCAATTTGCAAATCTCAGGATTAGTAAAGTCCAAGTGTTCCAAGGTAAGCAGACTGTGGTTTTCACTGAAGTAGTAATAGGTCTCAGCAACTGGGCTCCATGCCAAGATGACCATTTTAAACAAAAGAACAAGTAGGAAAATAAGTGAGCAATATTTAATGTACTTATTAATAAAAACAGATGTCTGGGGGAAGGCAGGGCTCTGCTACTAGAAGGCAAACAACCGAAAAAGGAAAAGAAGATATTACAGCAGACAAAATCTTCAAGGATCATTGCTGATACCTCTAGTATTAAACATTTACATCTGTGATCTAGAAGAGCGAGGATAACTGAAGCCAAACCACCACTAGACTTGCTAGAACATCAGATAAAGGCAGTTGCGATTAGTTACCGTACTTCTAGAAATGAAAACTAGAACACAGATAATAAAATGCCACCAAGGCCTGAAGGTGTATTACTATCATAAGAAGCTTGCTGTGCAGACTGAATGGACCATTTGATCTTTTCCTGCATTCAATACTATGTTACGATGCACAGCTCATGAGAAGGCCCCACGGGCCGCCTCACTTACCCCCAACACCGCTCAAAAGCCTCCTGCAGCTGGAGAACGGTCCCAGTTTGTCAGGGCTGTGCGGCTCACATGCCAACACAGCATCCAGACCCCGCCATGTTCCTGCCCCTCCCGGGCCCCTCTGTAGACGTGCGCCTATACTTAAAGGGCCCGTGGCGGAAACCTGAATCCAGCGTCTTATGACGGATGTCACATGCTCCTACTATGCAGGGCCGCCCTGAACAAGTGGCAGATGCCTCAGCAACGGGTCTCCTGGTATTGATCTCCTGCTTGGACCTGACCACGTTTGCACGCTGTCTCCATATTTCCAGCGTGCTGCCTGTCCTGGTCCCGGCATGCCTTTAAGACTCTTGCTTACTGCACCGCCTTAGGGACCCGCCTAAGCCCTGCCGGCCGCCAGAACCCAAAGGCTTAACCTATAGGAGAGGCGGCTGGGGCAGGTGAAGCTCCAGTTTGTCCCGCTACAGGGCATTTTCGCCAGCTGCCGGCATAGGGCCTTGTAGGCTCACCTATGAGGCTGTGTCAACTATGCTGCCCACGCCAGTCATTACAGTGTCTCCGTTCTTTCACTGACTTTTTGTGCTATCTTCAGCACTTAAAAGACGTGCACAGACACACACACAGACTTCTTGGGCTGCTTACCAGTCACAAGTCACTAACAGGAAAAAAAAAAAAGGAGTCCAAGTCTGCGGGGCAGCAGGAAATGAGAGCATTGTACAAACAGGAACGGGGACAGCCTGTTAATTGACAAGTTGCCAGGTTCTCCAATTAAATAACTGATTGAAATGAATCTGGGTCCCAGCCATAATGGAGTCCAAAGCACAAGTTAGCTTTCCAAGAGGGACAGTCTTAAAAGCTTAAATGGTAATCTTGGCTGCCCCAACCAACATCAGGGGGAGGGATGTAGAAGGGCTAGCAAGGTAGAGAGAAGATGCTAGTAAAGCTTTGCATACTGAGACAAAGAATAGGAATGACACAGATTCCATGTGCTCATGTACGGACAAGCAAAGAAGGGCAATAAACTCAGGATACTGATGCAGCAGTGAATGCCGCCATTGTTCAAAATTCTACTTCCATGTCACCCTGACTCTCTCTCCAGACAGGGCTTGACATCTGCTGCAAAGGTTCCGAGGCAGCCCCTCATGCAATCCAACCTCAGACTCTGAATAGCAGCAGCTCTCTCTCTCTCTCTCTGAATAAATAAATCAGCCATCCACATACAGAAGGCAGGGGGACGCAGCAGCCACTAGTCATATCACTACTGGCGCCCAAGGACAGCTACGCAAACCAAGAAAACAGCAGAATAGTTCATTTCATGAACTTTAAAACTGTACATGTTAAAAGTTAGGCTCTGTTTTATAAAAGCTGAAAATTCTAGCTTGTAAAATGCTTAGCCCGCCAGCAAATATAACAAACATTGTCAGGGTCGCAAAAAAAAAAAAAAAAAAAATCGTGAAATTAAAAAGTTGCTGGCACCATAATTGGGACAGTATTCCACATTACTAAAAAGTTACGTTTTGAAAAATTTACAGAGACATCTCAGGTCTCGTGCGTTAAGCATGACACTTTCATAACCAGAGAGCATTTCAAGTGCGCACACAGTAAGTCCTACAGGAGCCACGTGTCCGACACATTCTGTATTGCTCGGCTATGTACACTCAGGTTTCTTTGCATGGTTTGCTGTAAACCCCCCTTCACACACACACACACACACAAAAGTGGCTGTGCCAGTGCAAGCGGTGCTGCCAGGCACTGTTATGAGAGAGAGCACTGCCGCAGGCTCCCTTCCTTCACCCCCCAAATGCGGCTCCCCATCCAAATAAAGCGTTAGTCCCCTACATCTCTCACTTTCCCCCTGGCTTGGAGTACGTGAACAGAGCAAAGCACTGTCTGACCCTCTAATCCTACCCAAGGTGGCAGGAATGGGGTGGCACGAAGGGTGGGGGAGGGAGACAATCATGTGGATTCGTGTGGCTGAATGTTGTGGGGATGGAAGATTCTAAGGGGTGCGTTTCTCTGTGTGGGAGGAGTTCCAGGAGTGGCGAGCTAAAGGAGTGAACCTTCAGGACAGACGTCTATGACAGGGATACAGACGGTGCATTCAACTGAACCTTGGAGACTAAGCACGGGGAAATCCCAGGATCATGGAAACTCCCTCCCCCCAAGCATTTTCAGAGACCGCAAGAATACTGTTGGAAGTCTGCTGATTTTATTGGACGCTTGCCTTAGATTTACAATTACAAAAAAAAAAAAAAAAAAAAAGCCAAATAATCTAAATTGCTCTTTTCATTTGCAAAGCAATGCAACCACAGCCCAGGGCTGGCCGGATTTAAGTTGGGTACACCCATAGACAATGTGTGTGTGTGTGGGGGGTGGGGGGGGGGGCGGGGGGGAAGGAGGCAACTTTCCCTCTCTGCTCCTGGATTGCACCAGCCCAAACCCTCCTCTCTCAGGACAGGCTGTTTCCCCCCATCACCTCCAAGTCCTGGCATTGGCCCTGTGCCAGCAACTGGAGAAATTAAACGCAGAGTTTTCTCTGAGACTACTGTGTGCTCATAGGCCCGGATGCCTCACTCCTCTTCTTGCATGGGCTTCCCGTTACCAAGGAAACCATGCAATAAGCTGGGCACTTCCGGCTTGACTTCCCCAGTTGCCACGGCAGGCCCTGATACTGACATGGCAGCTCTAAGGCCTATAAAAAATGTGGTGCTGGAGGCATTTGTCTTTGATGTTTATACCTAAATCTGGGCCTGACTGCAACACTCAGATCCTTCCAGACCTATATCCCGGATACATTGATCTGTCTCTGCTGCGCAAGACTTCAACACATAGTTTAACTCAGTCTTTACTTCATGGACAGAGGAGGCAGTTCAGCCACTTACTGCGTCCAAATTGTAAATCCGATTTTACCTGGGTAAATCTTTTGAAAAATCATCCCTCCTAATAACTAGGTGGCAAATAGGCTGCAAGCAGGAAGCAGACTACCCAAAGGGGAACGTCCAAAGGATACGTCTAGCGTGGAAGGATGCACAGTGAGCCAGAGGGTGTTCAGAAGCTGACAGAGGAAGCACAGCGGGGCAAGCAGATATACAACTGATATATATGGCAGCTGGAGAAAACATAACAGCAGAATTTATGTTTCTGCTGTCCAGGGGTTAGACTTGGGAGGGGCATCAGGAAATATTTCAGGGAAAGGGTATAGGCAGAAACCTCCCAGTGTAGCAGTGGGGCAGAGAAAACGGTATCAGAATACAAGAAAGCTTGGGACACGTACAGAGGGATTCTACACTGCAGAGAAGCAAAGGTAAAAGCAGAGATCAAACAGGCTCGGAGGAAAGCAATATGAAGGGAAACTGCCTAAAGATTGTTTTCTGCTGTCATATACTATGCTTAAGATTACAGGGTTTGATTTATATCTTGTATCTTTAAATAGTAACATACAAGACCATATTCAGTCCCTGTCTGGATAGCAAAGTTAGCCGAATAAACTTCTGCAGCTAACTTTGTAGGTATATTCAATAGTGCAGCATATTGCTGCCTAGCTTAAAGTTAGCCAGCTAGCTTTAGGACAGCTCTTCGGCCCGACCAGACTTAGCCAACCAAGTTATCGGGCTAAAACTCTGAATTTAGCCAGATAAATGCCCAAATTCTTCATCTAGCTGGATAACTTCTGAGTTATCCGGCTAAATGCTTTTGAATATATGTTCCCCCCCCGCAGGCCTGAATTTGCCAATAGGCACACTAGGCCTGTGCCTAGGGCGGCAAAATTCTGGGGGAGGAGCAGCAGGCCAGCTGAAGATTTGCTGTTCTGAATGCTGTTCAGCAGAGAAGAGAAGGGCATTCCGAAGTATCGGGGTGCCCGGGCATAATGTGGGTGCCAGGCACACGCCGCACCAGCACCCGGGAGAGGAGGGGAGGGGAAGGAGCGGGGAGAGTGGGCCGCCACGCCGGCGTGCCCGCTCATTGGCCACCTTCCCCCGAGGACGAATCCGGTCCTCGGGGAGGTGGGCCGGGATCCGCAATTGGTTCCCCAGGGAGCGCCGGCAGCCCCCTCTTTACCTGCCGACGCTCTCCGGTCTCGCATCCCGCCCACCCACCCTCCTGGCACTTGTTATGTTAAGTGATTATGTTCATGTTGTTCATTAGAGGCGGTGTTGTCGCAACTGGGGAGGCGGGGTTGCCCGAGCCGACTGAGATGCAATGTGTTGATGGCGGGACAATTGGGTGCAGTTGTCCTGCGGGAGGGCTCCTTGCTGTAGGTGACGGGAGCTGGTGGTCACAACCCCTTGCTGATGGTGGCGGGGGCCGTGGGTATAGTGCAATGTTAATAGTTCGAACTCGATCTGCGCACCTTGCTGGCGGGTGGCGGGTGCGCAGGGAGGCATATGTAAAGCCCTGGCTCGGGCATGCAATTGTTGTACAATAAGGTTGCGGCCTGTTTGATCCCATGATTGACTAAGTCTCATTGCTGTTATTGACTGCATTGCTTGCTATTGACTTGTGAGAGGGCGGGTGCTGGCAGAAAAGTCAGTCCTGGCTACCCATATTACAGCCCTCTGCTCCCTGCTCCAGCCTCTCCCCTCCTAGTGCAGAGATCAAGAGGGGAAGGATGAGGCTAAAAGGGACAGAGCAAAGAAAAACAGCTCTGTTCCCTATTACAGCATTCCCCCCCCCCCCCCCCCCATCCCGTGCTGGGAACAGGAGGAGGAGAGGGTTGAGGCCCGAACACACAGCAGGGAGCAAATAAAAGCCCTGCTCCGTGATCCAGGGCCGTGTGCAGCATTTGGGGGGCAGTGAAGGAGGGGAACCTGGGGCAGTGCTGTCTCTCATAACAGTGCCTGGAGCAGATACAGCGGAGCAAAGAACGCTGTCCCTGGTTTGGGGGAAAGGGGAGGCGGAGCGACAGCACCAACAGTGCCTAGGGGGTGGCAAAACCCTAAATCCATCATTGACCTCATGACGACTTAAAGTAATCGCCCTATTTGGGAGCTAAGAAGGAATTTTTTTTTTTATTACAGTCCTACAGAATTGGTCTAGTGGAGTTATCGTGCCAAGAACTGTTGAAAGCATTTAGAAAAAGGCCGTATTCCTGCTAGGGGCACATAAAACACATGTTGAGAGGTTTCTTTTCCTTAGCGCTGGTGAGTGGGTTAAAAACAAAAAAAAAAAAAGGGGAGGTTGCGTAAGACGATGGCTTGGACCAGGCTCAGGATTACATTTCTCCGCAGGACAACAACAAAACAAAAACACCCCCTCCTCCCTGTGAACAGCTAACTGCCTCCCCATGGTGGAAGTTCAACAATCCTGGCCAGACCTTCCCAAAAACATCTCTTCTTTATTGAAACCAACAACCCTGGGATTCACAAAGGAAGTCCCACACAATAGCTTATGGTTCCTTCTTTTAAACATTATTTTATCTTTCTATATAGGGTACCAGCAGTGTAAAAACGAAACAATAGATGAGTCACCAGGATCCTAACTGCAAAACTATGCAAGAGACTGCCACCTATAAACAGATCCCAAATCTTGTCAGTGGCCAGTTCCAGTCACCACCAGAAAGAAACAAATCCTCTCACCCCACGGTACAGCAGGTAGTTGGTGTACGCAACACCCATGAAGTTGCCTAGGGCTCTTAAAAAGCAGAAAACTAGGCTTCTGTGCTTAGAGCAGGGCCTTGGCAGCTCACCTCAGCATGCACTGCAAAAGAGGCCCTGCTGGACTGGCAGGACCAGCAGGCTTTAAAGGATTTCTGCAGGACGGGTCCTGCCTCCTTGGACCCCCCCCACGATGTCCTTAGCCTCTAAGAAGCTTCTCTTTTTTTTTTTTTTTTTTTTTTTAACTAAAACTCAGATTTCTATAAGCATTGCCAGGCTCCCCTCGAGACTGGTTATACAGCTCCACACATTTACTTAAAAGAACAGAAAATAAAAGTACACAGTCCCCATATTTACACTAGGGTAACACTTCTTTCATTATTTTGGAGGAAAAACTGATAGGAAGATATAAAGGATCTAAGTCAGAGCAGTTCCTCTTATTGGTCCTGAAGAAAGGCGGATTTTCTTTTTGCAGCTTGCCATGCAAGTCTGAAGAAGTGACCTAAACTGGCTTTGAATGCTCAGTGACAACATAAATTCTTTTGCTGATTTAATAAAATGTATCATAACCTGCAAAGCAGCCCCAGTAGGGATTAAGTGCTGATCTTAAGATAATGAGAAAATTGATAGTCTTTTCACTAGCTACTGATGCACAGGGTGCACTGTTTGCCTCCTTTGGAGTTTTCATGTAGAGATAACAGGCCATTAGGAGAGGCTGCATTCAGTGAACCTCCGTTCCACTTTGGGCCAAATATAAACTATGTAATTATAGAATGCAAATTAAATTATGCCCCGCTTTTTACTAAACAGTCATTGTTTTTTATTGGAATATCTCAAAGACGCCAAACACTCTGAGTGACAGGGGCTTTGCCAGTCACTAATTCAATCCCAGTATTTTCCCCCATCAATAGGCATTGGGAGTGGGTTTTTACATTTCTGAATCCTCCCCTTACCATAAACCCACCTTTCTGGGGGATAGGTTTCTTGGGATATATAGCCCCTTGGAGCAAGCTCATTTCTTCAGAGAGGTGCAGCTATAGAAGACAGAAGGAAGGAGCTAGAAACTCCCCCCCCCCCCCCCCCCCCCCCCCCCAAAGATCTGAAACAATCTTCACTGGGTTAGGAGCTGAAGTCAGGGAAGGTGACTGGAGAGAGGATGAGAAGCTGACGATCACCCCTTGGTCTCAAAAGCAAAAAGTACAGAGGAATAGGAGTTGTAGTTGGTCCTAGCCTCACTCCCTGACGTCTTTGATCGAAAGAAGAAGAAACTTTGTTGTGGAATACAGTGGAGAAGATTGGAACGGTGGTTAGTCTCGAAGGATGGGCAGTAGGCTCCCCACCCCCATGGTATCCAGAAGGACTGGGTCATTTTTGTTCTTTTTACCCATGCAACCAGGAAAGCAAAAGTGAAGAGAATTGTATTTTGGACTCTTGCATTGGAGACAAAAAAAGAAGACAGATTGGACTCTTGTACTGGAGACCTCTGAACTAATCAGAAGCTTGGATTACAAGTTAAGAGTTGATCCATGGTTTGGGATATTTGGCTATGTTTAATGGTACAAGACAAATGGACAAGGAAACCATTTTTTTATTGTGATAACTGGGTTGATGCTGATTTTGGTTTTTGTGATATTGGTCTTAGAAAATAAAAAGAATGGTTCACATCTTACGTCGGTGGCTGGTGATGCTTCTCTAGTGGAGTTTTGCAATTAAGTATTGTTATTGAAGAATTTTGTTTGGAAGCAGATTTTATCCGCCCTTCTTGTCCACCTAGAGAGGAGTGTGGAACAGTTTTTAAGAGATCCTGGTAGCACTAAGTCTAACCAGCTCCTTTGACAAACCAGCAAATGTGGAAGGAGGAGAAGAAAGGATATCCATCCAGTATACACCAGAGGAAGCAACGAGAACAGCAAATGACACTCACTTGGGAGATAATTTTCAAAGGAGTTAAACGTGTAAATGTAACATACTATCATAGCAATTTTCCAAAGCCCTTTATTAGAGTAAAGTGCTCTTATGCAAGTGATTCCCATGGACAATTCAATCGATGATTGGGACAATTACAGACCAATATCCAACCTGCCTTTCTTTGCTAAAGTCCTAGAAAAAGCAGTGTTATCACAATTGGAGAACTACCTAGAAGACAACAATATACTACACCCAAACCAATTTGGATTCATAATAAATCTCTCAACAGAAACCCTACTCATTTCCTTAGCCGACCCTGTCCTACAAGGGTTTGACAACAATGAATCATATATACTGGTACTAATTGCTCTAACAGCAGCATTTGATACAGTTGACCATTCCCTTCTATGCCACCAGCTAAGAGAAATTGGAATAGATGGAAATGTTAACAAATGGTTCTCTTCCTTTCTAAAAGATTCCAAGTCAAACTGGATAATCATATTTCTAACACTTTCCCAATAGATACAGGTATTCCAAGGTTCAGCACTTTCAGCCACACTATTCAACATCTATTTACTACCTGTATGCGCATTACTAGCAAATCTAAGAATCAACTTCTTCCTTTATGCAGACAACATACAATTCTACATACCTTTAGAAAAAAACCATTTGAAAAAACTGTGTCACCTTTGTCAACATACATGAAGGCCATACAACAAAAACTCTCTCAACTGAAACTCTAAACCCAAAAAAAATTGAAATTGTGTGGGTAAGGAGAGATAACACGATAATCAAACGCCAACCCTAGATCTAGGAATTATTAACATTGCTCCTTGAGATCAAGTACGAGACCTAGGAATTCAGATCGATGAGAACTTCACCATGAAAAAGCATATAAGCAAACTAATCAAAATAGGTTATATCAAGCTAAGAATATTACACCATCTGAAAGCACTGCTAACAATGCAAGACTTCCACACTGTCTTACAAACCCTAATATTCTCAAATGTAGACTACTGCAACTCCCTATTACTAGGCCTTCCCCTCAGGTCTTCTAAAACCACTACCGTTACTTCAAAATGCTTCTGCAAGATCTTACTAGGGACAAGGAAATTCGAACACATCAACCCATTGCAGATAGCACTGCTCTGGCTTCCCGTACAATCCAGAATTCATTATAAAGTATTATTTCTAATTTTCAGTATCATCAACAATATTAACCCATGTTTATATGGAGTGACACTTCAACTTTACACACCACAGAGAGCCCTAAGATCACAAAACAAAGGACTTCTAGTGGTGCCTTCTACTTGGAAAACACACCTAATACAAATAAGAGACTGAATGTTTTCCATTGTGGGCCCAAATTGTGGAACTCTCTGCCAGAGTCAGTACGGCAGATAACAGAAAGAAAGAATTTCAAGCAAGAACTGAAAGCGTGGCTCTTTAGAAAAGCATACGATTTAATGTAAAATATCAATATGCTGATAATTTCAACATAAGTACCAGAGATAATGTTAGTGAAAAGAGCAATAAGTAAGGAACAATGTAAAGTGTAATGTTGGTAGAATTAGAATCGGTATTTACTGTTAAGTCGACCTAAAAATACACAAAGATAAACTAATTAGATCCATACTATTGTGATGCCTTAGAATATGTATAGATATGAACTAAAACATTTACTTATAAATATAAACTAGAACATATACTTATTTTGGTGCTAACCTAGAATATGAATGTTAACACACAGTATGTGATTTTAGGCAATAAATTCGAATGATATTGTAAACTTCATTTGGACCAACTGTACATAAAATGCCAAAATAAATAAATAATTAAAAGAGAAGAGAGGTGCTGTTGGAGAATTCAAGATCAAGCATTTGAATCTAAAGAATATGAACTGTTGCTGTACCTTTCTTCATCTTTCAACACAAAATGGCAAACCTACTGAGGAGGATTTTAAACTAGAATCATCGAGAATGGGCGAATAAAACCCTAACGTAAGTAAAACAAACACTCATATAGAGATGGGAAAAAAAGGTAATATTTGGAAAGCTATGCACACTAATGCTCTTAATATGGGGAATAAAGTCCCAGATCTAGAGGCAGTCATGGAAGAAGCTGATTTAGATACTGTAGCTGTCATGGAGACCTGGTACACGGAAGATTATGACTGGGCGACAGTTATACCCGGCTACAATCTATTAAGGAAGGCCAGGTAGGAAGCCTGACATTATATATAAAGAACAGTATTAAAGCAACAGCACTGTGGACCTAGGAGATAAGGAGGCGGCACTAGGGGTTAACCTGGAATGAGGGACTGGAACGACTATTTATATTGGTATAAATATACAGACCTCCATCACAGACAGAGGAGCTGGATAGAGATTTAATGTAGGATATTCACAGGATTGCTGTGAAAGGGGAGGTACTGCTGCTAGGAGATTTTAATCTTCCAGATGTGATTGGGCCATCCTAACTGCAGTATCTTCTAGAAGAAGGGTGATCCTGGATTCTCTGCAAGGAGAACTGTTCTGTCAACGGGTAACAAAACCCACAAGAGAGGGGCGATACTGGACCTGGTGCTTACCAACGGGAACAGTATTTCTGATTTTGCAATAGATTATCATCTGGGAATCAATGACTACCAGATGGTGTGGTTCAATATTAAATGCAAGAGATGAAGGTTCATTCAAAAGTGAAGGTCCTAGACTTCAGGAAAACCAAAGTTCTCAAAATGGGGGAGTATCTCAAGGAGTCATTAGCTGGATGAGAAAATCCAGGGGAAGTAGAAGGACAGTGGGCAAAACTAAAAGGAGATATCATAAGGGCAACAAATCTTTTTGTTAGGAATGCAAATAAAGGGAAGAGGAAAGAGAGACTTATGGTTTTCTAAAGTAGCTGAAAAAATTAGCATTCATAAACTACAAGAGATTGCAGGTAGAGTAAGACAAGTGACAAAATCTGGAAAAATTAAGAGAAGATGGGAAAGTGATCAAGAATGCAAACATTCAAATGGAAGAAAAAAATAGAAAATATGGAAGAACAGGGAGCCAAGACTTCCTTTTATCACCAACATAGGAAACAGCAAAATTGCTTAAATATTTCTGTTCAGCGTTTACTGTGAAAGGGCCTGGAACAGGACTACATGTAACAAACATAAATAGGATTAGAAGTTAGGTAAACATTTGATTTTCAGAACAGCGTGTTCATAAGGAGCTAACCAAAGTTAAAGTAGATAGGGTGATGGGACTGGATGGGACACATCCGAGGGTACTAACCGCTGGCTAACCTTTTCAGTGCTTCCTTAGAGTCTGGAGTAGTTCCGGAGAACGGGAAAAGGGCGGATATGATTCCTATTCATAAAAGTGGAAGTAAGGAGGCTGGTATACCCTAGAGGAAAGGCGAGTTAGGGGAGATATGATAGAGACATTCAAATTACTCAAAGATTTCCATGCACAGGCGGTGAGCCATTTTCAATGTAAAGGAGGCTCTAGAATGAGGGGTCATGAGATGAGGTTGAAAGGGGGTAGACTCGGGAGTATTCTTAGGAAATATTTCTTTAAAGAGAGGATGGTGGATGAGTAACAGCCTCCCAGTGGAAGTGTTGGAGACAAAAACAATATCTGAATTCAAGAAAGCATGGGATAAATAAAGGGATTTCTAAGGATGTGATGCTAAATTAATTGGACGGATGTGCAGACTGGTTGGGCCATAAGGTCTTTTTCTGCCATCATGTTTCTATATTTCTAAATCGAGAAGAGAACTCCATATTTGTCAATTCAGCCGTAAGTGCCACCAACCAACCATCCTCCACCCCTATACCATGGTCGGACCACTTTCTGATAGAAGGTCTCTTCTCTATCAACACCACTCCCCCTAACAACAATAATAACAGTAAGACCATAACATACAATAAACCCTGCCCCAGTGCGGACCTAGCAAATGCTCTAACCACTGCACTATCCAATCTAAACTGCTCTGACCCAGACTCAGCCCTAGCATCCTGGAATAACATCACTCGAGACATCGCCAATAAACTCTGTCCAGTCTCCAAAAAAGTTATAAGAAACTCCCCAAAACCCACCAACCCATGGTACACCACAGAACTGAGAACCCTAACATCTACTCTTAGGCAAAAGGAAAGACAATGGCGTAAAGACCAAACCCCGCAGAACTCCGCAGCATACAAATCAGTTCTCCACAGCTACAGACTCTCCACCCAAAAACACAAACGAGATTATTACGCTAAAAAAATCCATGACTACAGATTCAATCCCAAAACACTCTTTTCCTATGTCTCTGGCCTCACGATTCCTAACCCTCCCACTACACCTGAATTCGATGACTCCGCCAAATGCGAGGAACTAGCCAAGTTCTTCTTCAACAAAATTGCAACGCTCCTAAAGAGATTCCCCCCTTCTTCGAACAGTCTCACACCTACCCTGACCATTCCCTCTTCCCCCTCCCAACCCCCTTCCCCCCCCCAACCCTTAACGCCTACTCTCAACTTTACCTCCACCATAGAAACTCAACCCTCAATGCCCACCCTTGACTTCACCTCCACCATAGAAATCCAAACCATTTTCAAAAAACTCAAACCCTCTTACCACCCTGAAGACCTTATACCCTCCAAAGCACTTCTAACCATACCCAATACAATAGCTAAAGCCGTAGCAGATATTATCAACTGCTCGATTGCACACGGATCTGTTCCAGATGCACTCAAACACGCAGTGGTCAAACCCCTCCTTAAGAAACCTTCGCTCGACCCCAAAGACCCTGCTAACTTCCGCCCAATATCCAACCTCCCCTTCATTGCCAAGCTTTTGGAAAGAGTGGTTAACTTCCAACTCATGAACTATCTAGAAGACCACCAGATCCTCCACCCAGCACAATTTGGTTTTAGGAAACACTTCAAACTGAATCCCTTCTGCTCTCCCTTTCCGACCACCTCCTCAGAGGCATGGGTCAAGGCCATAGCTACCTCCTTGCCCTTCTCGACATTTCATCAGCCTTCGACACTATCAGCCACCACCATCTAATAACTCGCCTGGAACTCATTGGCATCTCAGACCTAGCCCTCTCCTGGTTTAAATCCTTCCTCTCAAACAGAAAGTTCTCAGTCAAAATCGGGAACTCCACATCCACACCACAACCCCTCCAACAGGGAGTCCCCCAAGGCTCATCTCTCTCATCCACCCTTTTCAATATTTACATCACCCCCCTCTGCCAACTCCTCTCTGATCTCCATCTCAAGTTTTACCTCTACACTGATGACGTTCAGATCATCATCCCCATCCAGAACTCCATCTCTGACGCACTAGAACATTGGGAGAAATGCCTTACAGCCATCAACTCCCTGCTCACCAACCTACACCTCGCCCTCAACACGAACAAAACGGAACTTCTACTCATCTCACCTCACGATGCCCCTGCACCTCCACCATCTGGTACCTCCAAACTCCACCTCCTCTCAACACAACCAGCTGTGAGAGACCTTGGAGTTCTCCTTGACCACCAACTAAGCATGAAGAACTACATAAACTCCATTCTCAAAGCCTGTTTTTTCAAACTCAACGTACTTAAAAAACTCAGACCCCTTCTTCACACCCAAGACTTTCGTACAGTCATACAGGCCACCATATCATCCAAATTAGACTACTGTAATGCTCTTCTTCTAGGCCTCCCTTACTCTTCCATCAAACCTCTACAAATGTTACAACATGCCACAGCGAGACTCATTGCAAACTCTGGTAAATACGACCACATCACCCCTATACTCAGAGACCTACACTGGCTCCCCATAGCCTCTCGTATTAGCTACAAAACACTCACCATAATGCATAAAGCAATTTACACCCACAACTCCAACTGGCTAGACCTACCCTTCACAACCACACAGTCCAATCGTCCGACTAGAACGACCAATAAAGGCACCCTAGTTGTGCCCTCCCTTAAAGCAGCCCATCTCACCTCTACACGTGACCGTGCTCTTTCCATAGCAGGTCCCACTCACTGGAACACACTGCCGCCTGACCTACGCCTTGAACCATGTATGAACAACTTCAAAAAGAAATTGAAAACATGGTTGTTCAAACATGCCTACCCAGAATAAAAACTCACACCTCCTCCAATAAAAAATAGACCACATTGCGTCTGTTCCATCTTCCTCATACTGAGGAACCATATGTTATCCTCTCTCCTCGCTCACACCGAGGAACCATGTTAATGTTACTGTTATTTCTCGTCTATTCTATTTAATTATTTACCCTCCTCCCAGTTTTCTAATTCCCTGTTAAAATGTAACTTCCATACTTTACCAGTTTTGATGTAAACCGGCATGATGTCCACAACTAATGCCGGTATATAAAAATGTTTAAATAAATAAATAAAATAAATAATTTATAATAATCCAGGGAGGCGTCACATTCACTGCAAGAATTAAAAAGGGACCATGAGGGTTGGATTAAGAGATCCCAGAACCACAGTTTAACCTGCCTCGTACCACGCGTCATATCAGTGAAACTGTACTGGAACATCAGCTTTGTGTGTAGATTGGTTTATTGGTACTCATTAAACAGCTTTATAAGTCCCAGGGCTCTGAAGGTTTATCCTTCCCCCATACAGAAAATACTATAGATCAAGAGCTGAAGAGACAAACAGGCCCATGCAATAACCTGTAGGTTAAGAGCCTATGCACTGAAATTCAGCGCACAACTTTAACGCACAAGTTAAAAAAATGTGTTTAACTCCCGATGCAGTAAGCTAATGCATCGGGAGTTAAAACATGTGGTCACTCAGCACAGGCCGAATGCCCATTTTAATTTGGGAGGGGAGAGGCTGAGCATCTCTTTTCTCGTGCTCCTAATTTAAGCACTGTGGAGCCTCTGCTGCTTGCCCTTCTGAGTATGGGGGTGAGCTCGGGAGGCGGATCCAGCGTCTGAAACTTTACTCCACCTCTGACCGGCAGCAACGTTTCTAGTGCTAAGATATTGTGGATTTGGCCAGCGCGCCTCTCTGCACTGGGAGGGAGTGCTTAATGCCCTCATTTGCTTGGAATTTGCACGTGAGGGCGCCGAGCCGAGGACACATTTTTTAAAAACGCATGTATTGTGCAAGTAACTTGCTTTTCCTGCATCGGGAGTAATGTTTACCTGCACAAAATGTGCGTCAAACGGGCCGGAGCAATAAGACATGCGCAAAAATAGGGCGCTCAATATAAATGCCCGTTTTCCTAATGCACGCGCATCCACATCCCCTGTGCGCCTGCTGCAATATTCTAATGAGAAAGAAAATGGAAGCCGCATACAAAAGGGGCACGCTAGGGAGAAATGTGCATGTCTGGCACCCGGACGTCTAAACTGAGCATTCCTAGCAAAAAAGGGCATCGCTTACATGAAGTTACAGAAAACTGCAATTATGCTGCTAAACAAAAGAAAAGGAATCACGCACAGCTTTTAAAGGTGTCCTTTAGCCAATCGTCATGCTCCGCTCCACTACTCCCTATGTGCAATTTTTTTTTATTTTTTGTTCTAATCCCAAATAACTAAATCTTATACTAATTTCTCTACCCGGCCTACCTCGCTCCTTTAAGGAAAAGCCCTGACCGCAGGCGTCCCTTTCGGCCGGATCGCTGCGACCGACACAGACCTCTGCAGACTCCGCGCGGCCGGCGCAGCCCCATCGGGGTCAGGAGCACGGCATCCGCCCACCCGGACTCAAGACCAGCATCAGGCAAGGCCGGCCCTCTCTCCACAAGAGGACGGACCGCCCCCTCACCCCCACCCCCACTGCTGACGCTGCTTCCGGCCTACCTCGCTCCTTTAAGGGAAGGCCCTGACCGCAGGCATCGCGCGCCTAAGGAGCGTGACCAAGGAGCACGACCAAGGGGCCTGCCCCTTAGTGCGCCCCTTTGTGCTCCCTCCTACCCCACATTCCCTATCGCCCAGCTCCTTCCCTCCCGCCTCCTTGTCCCTATAACCTTTTAACCTCCCATTGCTTTTCTGCTTAAACCATTGTGACTAGAACCGTTGTTCTAACTCGCTGCCCCTTGCAGATATACCCTCACTGAGGTACAGCACTACCATTATTTACCTCTATCTCACTACAGTATTCGCCATCCCTAAGCTAATCCAGCTATCCATTGTTAATTGTACCACTATTGTCTATTCGCTATTGTTGCACCGCTCTTGTTAATTGTACATTTATCTTAGCCTCAGTGTTAATTGTACCCCTATTTTACTACTGTATTTGCCCCCCCCCCCTCCCCAAGGTAATCTAGCTAATTATTGATTACCGGGCCTTTATTAAGCCAACCCTCCTCATTACGTTGTCCCTCCTCTGTTCCCCCCCTGGCTGTCGTTCCTTGCTATCTCTGCTCTCAGTTGCTTCCTTGCTCACTCTCCCGGGTCCTATCATGACAACCTACCCAATCCCCCGCATTCACTACCCTTCCCACAGACCCCCATTCCTCCCTCATATCAACCCACCTGCTCATCACAAATCACTTCTCCCCATCCTCATCTCCCTCCCCCCTGACACAGCTACTAGGGACTTACAACCCTATCCATAGTTCTTTTCAACGCACAATCTCTCTCTAAAAAACCCCCCAATCCTTAATGATCTACTACTTGACTGCAAGCCTGAAATCTGCACCGTCACAGAAACCTGGCTCAAGGACTCAGACATTGTCCTCCTTAATCAGCTCCCCATGCTTTCCTGTGACATTTTCACCATCCCTAGACCTAAGAAAAGAGGCGGAGGCCTCCTTTTAGAAGTTAAAAAGCATCTAAAACTCAAATCTATTCCACCATAAAACCGCTTCAAATGCTCCAGAATGCGGTCGTGAGAACTATCACAAATGCCCATAAATATGACCATATTACCCCTATCCTTAAAGACTTGCATTGGCTCCCGATCCCTTCTCGTATCCTCTATAAAACCCTTACTATTATTCACAAATCCATCTACAGACAATTCCACCTGGCTTGATGAGCCGTTCCGTCTCACACTCTCAGACCACCCCACCAGAGCAAACAATACAGGAACTCTCCATATCCCATCCCTCAAGAAGGCACACCTCACCTCCACGAGGGACCGAGCCTTCTCCATTGCCGGTCCCACCCGCCGGAACTCACTACCCACAAACCTCCGACTTGAGCCTTGCACCCTCAAATTAAAAAATAAATTAAATTAAAGACCTGGCTTTTCAAACAGGCTTACCCAGATTAGATCCCCTGCGTCTTAACCCCCTGCTGCATCAGTACGTTACTTGAACTTATCTGTTAAGTTATGTTACATTGTTTATTCTTGTTTGCTTTATTCTGATTTCTTGTTTGCCAGTTTTCGGCTACCCTTCTCTCCTGTTCCTTGTAGTCCCATCCCCTGTCCCTGTTTGATGTACTTTCTACCTTCAGTTCTGATGTAAACCGGTATGATGCAACCACTAATACTGGTATAGAAAAATAAATAAATAAATACCCTACAAGGGGCACATTTATCACAACACAGAAGTTTTTTATGTTTCTCAGAAAGATGCTTGGCTACCTAGGGAATGGTCAGCAGAAAACGGGAGGTAATATTACCCCTGTATAAGTCCCTGGTGAGACCTCACTTGAAATACTGTGCACAATCCTGGAGACTGCATCTTCGAAAGGATATAAACAGGATGGAGTCAGTCCAGGGGTGGCTACTAAAACGGTCAGTGGTCTTTGTTTTAAAACATGTGGGGACAGACTTAAACATGTAAAAATGTATACCCTAGAGGAAAGGCAGGATAGGGGAGATATGATAGAGACATTACTTTACTCCACTTCAAGAGCCGGAGTTAATTTTGCGATGTAAAAAAATGCGCATTGGGTACCCAGCCTTAGGGCAATTTCCTGCATTGGGCGTAATAGGAAATGTCTTCTTTTCCATAGAGTTTACATGCATCGGGTGCTATCGGTTACACATTTGTTAGGGCACGTGTTCTGGATGGGATAATCCATTTACTGCATTAGACGCTATTCTTGCATACGCAAAATGCACGCCTAACTGCCAGTTAACCCATGCACTAGGCTGGCGCACCTTATTGCATTGGCTTGTAGGTGTGGGTAAAACCGTGCATTCAGCTGAATGCACTTTATGGCATCGGCCCAAGAGTAATTTAGGAAGGACACTTAGCCCTGAGTAATTGTGCGTGCCCCAAGGACTCCTAAACGGAAGCCCAGTCCACAGCTTACAATGCTATTGTTATTACCAAACTCAAACTCTTCTTCTTCTTCTAGAATCCCCTCTGAAAAGCAACCCTTTGACGTTAACGATCAACCTCTTCCAGCTAATCTCATGGAGTTCCCAGGTCAGTGAAAATGTCAGCAGTGTTACATTTGTTTGCCACAAACATCAGCTCTACAGTCCCATCCCTGACCTTCTCCCACATGAAGTGGCATTTGATGCAGAGGTGCTTTGTCCATATAGTTCTTGGTATGACCAATGACTGCCGATAGTTGCACCTTACTTGTGCCGGTCTGGTGCCCGGTCCAGCTGGAACAGGAAGAGTTCCCTCATCCAAGACACCTGTCTCAGACAATGCTAACAAAGCTACATCTAAGCCTGCTTCTTCGCCTCCAACGTCCATTCCTTGAACTTCCTCAGCACGCCCTCTCTGTCCCACAGGAAGAACACATGCACACATGTCATCGCTTTGTCAACGATGGTGTGTATCTAACCTCGAGCTGCTCCAGCTCTGCATGTACAAGGGCCAGAGAGGTACTGTCTCTTCCATCCCGCTGTCAACTGTTGCTTTGAATACAGCTGACTTTAGAGTTGTTAACTGTCTGGCTATTCTCCAGACCATGTGGAGAATGTCTAAAAGCTTGGGGGGGGGGGGGGGGAGATAAAATGGCAAAATGGCCAATCATTTAACTATCAGCTGGTTTGGTTGCACGGAGCGTTTCCCCTCCTTGCTCCAATGACAAGTACTTTCCTCCCCCACTCCTCCCAGCAAACCTGAATTCTCCCCTCTCCAACCCCACAGCTGGCTGCTGGCAGCAGAGAGCATCATGTTAACACGTGTAGACACCTATACATCTGAGACTAAAGCAAGCGATTCTGGCAATCTCATTATGGTATGAACTGAGGCTCTGCAGTTTCCCCCTATGGAGCCCCAGTTTGATTCAACAAGGCTTGAAACAATACGGCAGCTAGAACCACTTGCTTTAGACTCTGACTTATAGGTGTCCTCCTGTGGCAATGTGCCACTCACTGCTGGAGGGAGAGGGAGAGAGTTCAGCCCCTAGGATCAGGCAGCCTCATGGAGAAGACAATGGCAAGGGAAGAGGCTGGAGCAGAGAAGATAATGTTCTGAGCCTGACCCACCTTCTCCACTTTTGAAACTTGTTTCAAACCCACTTTTGAAACTTGTTTCAAACCTGAAACTGCTGCTCAGAGCAACTTCTGTAACCACATCAAGGATTGGAAGGTAACAAGAGACGGGGATGGGCACGAGAAGTTGTGCTAGCGTGCAGAGAAGGACAAGGCTCTGCTATGGGGAAAAAAGGCAGGGAGAGGCGTCTCTATGAGGAGCAGCCTAATGTTTAGAGAAGAGCGCCGAGGACTAGGGAAGCCAGGGTTCAAATCCCACTGCTGCTCCTTGTGACCTAAGGCAAGTCACTTCAACCTCCATTGCCTCAGTTACAAACTCGGTGCCTCATTTACTCACCATTTTTCCCCGCAGTCACAGAATAGCAGAAAAGCCTTAGTAAACCCAGGCCCTTGGACTGTGATCTCCCTGGGGACTCGGAAATACCGACAGGACCTGAATGTAACTTGCCTTGAGCTACCAATGAAAAAGGCATATGTACAGGAAAGAAGGGTGGAGGCGATGGAGAGAATACTGGGAAAGAGGATGGAAGTAAGGGCAAAAGACTGCAGGAGAAAGATGCCAGGAAGGGAGAGGCAGCAGGGAAGAGGTAAAGAGAGTATGAAGAGCCCAAGATAACTGAGGAAAGAAGCAGAGAGAAGAGACTGCGGAGGTATGGGATGGAAAGAGGAAAGAAATGAGAGATTGTGTAGGAACGTTGAAGTGCGGTGGTGGAGAGAGGAGGACAACGGAGGATGATTAGTTTGGGGAATAAGAAACCAAAGACAGAGGAGGAACAGATGGCAGGAAACAGTAAGACAAGAGCAAAGAAGTTTCAAGAGAAAAAAAGGAAATACACAGAGAGAGAACAGTGATGGGGACAAAACTTCAGACACTGACTAGTTAAGGAATACAAATTTTAATTATTCTGTCATTTTAAATGTTCTGCACAACAAAATCCTTGAGCAGCAGTGACTGCTACACAAAACCTATGTTGTAAAATAGTCCTCATTTGTGAGATGAAGAACAGAAGGGCATCAATAGTCACGAGGAGATGGAAGAACGGCAGAGCGGCATAGGGAGGAAAAGCTAGATCACACACAGTCCTGAGGGTGTTAAGAGCAGGGGGGAAAGAAAAGCAGTGAAAATATGGAAGGGAAGCAGGAGATGGCGGTGAGAAAGAAGAATCTAAGAGCATGAGTGTTAGGTATTCGTTTCTGGTTCACACATAATGCAGAAATTGCAGTTCAGGCACCGATGCACCTTTTTTGTAGGCATTAAGAGGTATGACAATGATAAAACTTGTTGTGTGTCTACCACAAATCGATGAGTGAATCTGCCCCACCGGTTTTGTCTGGAATGTTCATTTATGAAAGTTAAGCAGCCCTATTTGGCTTGCCTGTCAAACACTCGTTGCATGTGGGCAGCTTCATTGCTTGGCAATTCAGTCCTCTCACAGCTTGCATCTTGGACATTTTGCTGAATCCTGGCCTTGTTTGCATGCCAGATGCCTAAGTGCTCTTTCTTGTCCTCGCTACACATAGGTCCTGCTTCGCCTCATGGTCTTCATAAGAACATAAGACTTGCCATACTGGGTCAGACCAAGGGTCCATCAAGCCCAGTATCCTTTTTCCAACAGTGACCAATCCAAGTCACAACTACCTGGCAGGATCCTAAGGGGTAGATAGATTCCAAGCTGCTTATCCCAAGAATAAGCAATGGATTTCTGCAACTCCACCTTAATAATGGTTAACGGACTTTTCCTCCAGGAACTTGTCCAAACCTTTTTTAAATGCAGCACAACTAATAGCTTTCACCACATCCCCCCCAACAATGAATTCCAGAGCTTAATTATGCGTTGAGTAAAAAAATATATTTTCTCTTTTCAGTTTTAAATGTATTGCCGAGTAACTTCATGGTCTTTGTACTTTTCAAAAGCGTAAACAACTGACTGTTTATTCATTCCATTTAGTTTTATAGACCTCAGCCGTCTCTTCTCCAAACTGAAAAGTCCTAACCTCTTTAGCATTTCCTCATAGGGGAGCTGTTCCATTCTCTATAGCACCTTGGTCACCCTTCTCTGTACCTTTTCTAAGTCCTTTGTCCTGGCAATCGTCATTACAAGGAACACGCATCCTTGCCTCTGTCTTGATGAGCATGTTCCCAGCCTCATCACAAATGTGATGCTCATAAAAAGTTGAAAATATTTGTTTTCTTGCTCTGAATTAGTTACACTCCATGCTTACTCCCCAGTACAAGTATGGTGCCCTTGGCACACAAATTCACTTAGCTTTCCGCCTTTCTCAGCTGCCAACACGATTGTCCTATCTGGCATTTGCCATTGTGACTCGCTTGATGTCACTATTATTTTTCTTTAGTTGCTCCGGAATCGAGGGATGATCAGAGTGTCGGGAAACTTCTGTTGAGAGCACTGCATGTCATGAAGTTATCGCAGCCTTGAATGCCGTCCGTCGTCGATAGGTTTCTCGTGTCCTCCTGCCCTTCCTTGCGCACTCTCTAACAAAATGGCCCTGTTCTTGCATGCGTGAAATACTTTGCATCCACTTTTGTTCACCGTTGTCTTGTTGTTCTGTGCCTCCTCCGACGCTTAGAATCCTGCTCCTTCTCTCCAGCTCTACAAGCGATCCCCGTCCATAAAATTATGACTCTGGTAGGTTACCTACAGCTGGCACTACCCCATCTCAGTCCTCGGACAAACCACACAAGACAGCAGCTTCGCTTAGGCTATTTACTTTTCCCAAGTAAGGATCCATTCTAGTGTCAAGCTTTTCAGAATACAACTGGCATCAACCGAATGGTATGGACCTTACCGTCTTGTGGCACGTATGGCTTCTGAAGTTTTTCCCCACACTTATTTTGGGGAAGTTTAAACCCCGGACACGCTCCTTAAACAGATCTACTGGTGTTAGTCTTGCTTCAGACTTAGTTTTTATGTTTCATGTTCTTTGGGTTTCATCTCGTCTGGTCATCCACCAAATCAGTCGCATTCCATCAACACTAGTTTCACGTGGCATAGTTTAGGCCGATCAGCTTATTGACAGCTGTTGAATTAAATTTCAGTGGCATCTCCTGATGCCACTGAAATTTGTTCTCACAATATCTTGTTCTCACAATATCTCACTTGCCATGCAGTACGACTGCACGTCCTGGGCCCATAATCACTGTCTGTTAGTAATGCAATGCCAATGCAAGCGAGCCGAGTGGCGAACTGGCTGCAAAAGAGGCACATGACATGCTTGCTCAGGCATGACCAGCTTACTGCATAGCATGATCACGAGAGACGGCAACAGGTTATATTATTATTTTTCCCCCCTTACATGTAACAGGACATGGCAGCGTTGCTAGGTAATGTTACGACACATGGCTTGTAAACATTTCATACTGTGCCCTCTTCAGGAAAACAGCAGAAACACAACATAGAAAAAAACAAATGCTATTGCATTACTGAACTCGTTAAACTGCTTCTCAATAGAAATGCTGTCAGATAGAAATTCCCTAACCTGTCCTGGGGGAATCCCAGCCAGTCGGGTTGTTCAGGATATCCACAACGAATATGCACGAGATAAACCCGACTGGCTGGGGGTCCCTCGGGACAGGTTTGGGCATCACTGCTGTAGGAGAAGGGCAATGACCACAGCACGAATGATCTTTAAAAAAAATAAAATAAAACCACTGACGTGAAAAATAATTGCTACCAACAAATCATAATCTGGATTTTCACCCCCATGTTAATGTTTATTTCAGATCACTGATAACAAAAAGCCAGGAAACTGGGGTAAAAATGACAATGATCTGATTAAGAAGGGCATGTCTGCAATTTGTGGGCCTATCTTGAAAAATCTTGTAGAAGAATTATGACTAGATTGTGAGTCAATTATGAGCACACTATGAAAACATGAGAGTGTAGTGAACACATACAGTATGACCTCATGACCTCACCCGGAGACTTCCTTACAACATTCAGCCCTTGAAAAAGAAAATTTCACTACACCAGAGAGCTTTCAGATAGATTTTCACAATAAGCCATTTTCTAACCTGCAAATTTTAGAGGACAAACTTCTGACAGAGGCATTGACCTTTGGTTGTCTCCTGGGCATAGAACATTGGCATGCAGCTAGCAGAGAAAATAACAGTGTAGGTGCAGTGGATTGATGTACACGTAAAATTTGCAAACAGTTCAAAGTCACACTCACACCAGGCAGATTTCAGCCCGCTTCATCAGAGTTTGCAATTTCCTTAAGTCTGCAGGGGAAAATCTATTAAATTTTTTCAGCACATTTGTGGGGAAAAACTAAAGTAAATCTGCCAATTCAAATAAATCTGCTTTAGGTCTCTCAGAGTTGAAATAGATATTGCCATATATACAGATTTTCTTTAAAAACATTTTTTTCTTTAAAGGTGGATCTGCCCAGTAGCTCAGTAGCAGTGCTACCCACTGTCATGCAGAGGGCGTGGGTTTGCTTCCCGGGCCAGCCAGGGATGAGGATGCTGTGGAGTGAGCATTCACAACCCCCAGGGGAAAGGGAGAGCTTCAGTCATTGCGCAATGGCGACACCTGATGGCTGGCTTGGGGGTCCACAAGTTCCAGAGGGGATCCACAAGTTCCAGAGGGGATCCACAAGTTCCAGAGGGAGCTGCAGTTTGTGGCCCCCCTGGGCCAAGAACTGTCACCACAATAGCTGGGCTGAGTAGAAGGGAGATAGGAAAGCCCCTGGATGTTATGAATGTAGCTCAGTGAAGGCCCTTTTGAAATGAGCGAGCAGGAAGAAATAACCAATCCAAAAAGAAAAAGGTTCTCTCAAACGATTGGGCAAACCTACAGAAACATGCACATCCCTACTGCTAAGCACTGCAAGATGCTGGCATAGTACAAGGGAAGGAAGAAGAGTTCTCTTGGCACATGCCACACCCCAAACCATGGAGGAAATAGCTGTTTGCTGTGCACAGAGATATGAATTAGCAATGTACGCCTTCCAGGCAGATATTTAAAATGGACCCACTTTTAGGTCAACCAATGAAGGGACTATCCGAAACTGATCCAGCTGGGCAAGCAAAATACAATTTCGGACAGATTTCCTTTTTTTTCTCTCTCTCTCTTTTTATATTGCCTGTTCCTCCCACCCCAGACCGAATGCTCAGGCTACATGAATACCACCCATGCAAATTAAAGTTTATTCACGGACCGGTAGTGATGACTAGAGTAATCAGGATGGGCAAACTTATTTTGTTTAGATGGTTACTGCAACTAATAATAACAAAAAGAACTCCAAGTTTCTAAAAAGGAAAACCTATCTTAAAGCAACAATGCTAACAAACATTCCTTTTCATAATTCAGGTGACAACAATACCAGCAAAAAAATAATTTTCAATAATTAAATTGGCAGGTATAACAAATTCATGAAGAGGATGCTTCTGTGTTATGATTTTTATGCCATTGCCGAGATAAAAGTGCTGACATTTTCTAGAGGCCCTTTCTAGTTAGCCACTCTCATCTTTCTAAAATTAAGTAAATCAGGGTGTCGCTGTGCTGTTTGACATCAGCCCTCCACCCCATACAAGGACCACTCGGATACATATACAAAGCCATAAAGGAGGGGAGGGGGGGCAGGAAACAAATCTAGGAAGGGAAGGACATGTGGATTAATACCCGAGAGGAAGAACGAGAAGCTGAGGCTAACTGCCCCAGAAAGGTGGGATGATAAACGTACGCCACTTCCTACCTTGAGCGGTGCTTGCAGCAGCTGCTGTAGCCCGGGGAGCTGCTCTGTCAGGGGAGAATGCTCCTGCAAGCTGCACACCAGCGGTCTGCGCGGTTCCGGGAAGTTGGTGCACACGAAGGGGTCGGTATCATCCAGGTACTGCACCCGGCACTGCAACAGTGCCATGGCAGCGTGGCCACCAGAGAGGGCAAGTGGCTGAAGCACAGCAGAAGAGAGAGGGAGAGCAAGGCACTTCAGAGGCGGAGGTGACCCGGTGCCAGGGAAGAAAAGGCTGAGACCCAGTCAGTCCCCCTTTCCCAGCTTGGATATGGTTTGGGGGTTTTCCTCCCTGGACGCGTCACCGTTGCAGCTCTCTCAGCACCTGAGACTGGAGGAGTCCCCAGGCTCAGTGGGAAACTTTCAGCTCAGAAAGTTTTTAGTGCCTTACTGGCGTGCAGCAGGCTGAGTGATCTTGAAGGAAGGAGGAGGCTGGCAGCCGGTAATGAGTCAGTAGAAAGAGCTGCCAGTGTTTACTGGACAGAAATAGGAAGAGACTACAACAGCAACTCCAGTAACCTGAGCTGCAGGTCAGCTGGGTAGGATGGCGGCCATCTTGCGGTGGGCAAAATGTGCCTTTGGCTCCAGAAGTTTAAAAACCTTTAGGGAAAAAAAAAACCAGCAAACCACAGTTTTATTGAATTTGTATCTTTTCGTTTTTAAAATAACAAATAGTACTTGAATGAACTTGAACAGAATTTTAAGAAAGAGGAAGGTGGCAGGAAAGCAGGTTGAAACCGCCACCAGATCTGAAATTCACAAATTGCCTGGAAAACATTTTATTGAAGATTCGCATTTTGAGCCAGTTCAATGGCAATGCTGCCATGCAGAGGACCCATATTTAATTACCAAGTTGAGTTCTCTCTTTCCCAGGAAGGCTCCTACCGGGCATGCTTCATAGCATTAATGTCACCTGCATGGGGAGAGGAAAAGTAGGCCCAGTCACTGGGCGACAACACCACCTAGTGGCTAAACTCAGGGTCCAAAATTGTGCGATTTTAGGAGTCTTGGTGTATGGGGCACAACTGAGCAGTTTTGCTGCAGTGGTTAAGCTGAATGATTTGAGAGAAATCCTTGGGTAGTCGGGAATGAAAGCTCATAGGGGTAGATTTTCAAACGAGCGCGAACAGCCTACTTTTGTTTGCGCTCCAGGCGCAAACAAAAGTACGCTGGATTTTAGTAGATACGCGCATAGTCGCGCGTATCGGCTAAAATCCTGGATCGGCGCGCGCAAGGCTATAGATTTCGTATAGCCTGCGCGCGCCGAGCCGCGCAGCCTACCCCCGTTCCCTCCTAGGCCGCTCCGAAATCGGAGCGGCCTAGAAGGGAACTTTCCTTTGCCCTCCCCTCACCTTCCCCTCCCTTCCCCTACCTAACCCACCCGCCCGGCCCTGTCTAAACCCCGATCCTACCTTTGTCGGGGGATTTACGCCTCCCAGAGGGAGGCGTAAATCCCCGCGCGCGAGCGGGACCCCTGCGCGCCGGGCCGCGACCTGGGGGCGGGTACGGAGGGCGAGGCCACGCCCCCGGACCGCCCCGGGGCGTAGCCACGCCCCCGTACCCGCCCCCAAAACGCTGCCGGCACGCCCCCGAAACGCCGCGCAATCCGGCCCCGCCCCCCGACACGCCTCCCGACACGCCCACTCCGAAAACCCCGGGACTTACGCGAGTCCCGGGGTTGTGCGCGCGCCGGTGAGCCTATGTAAAATAGGCTCACCGGCGCGCAGGGCCCTGCTCGCGTAAATCCGCCCGGTTTTGGGCGGATTTAGGCGAGCAGGGCTCTGAAAATCTACCCCATAGTGCGGAGACCTGTTTCAATTGAGATGTCAACCCCCTGGAGCAGGAAACCGATAGGCACACACACACGTTTAACCTGGAAGTGGAGTCCTGTAGAGTGGTAATGTGAGTTACTCAATGTTGAAATCAAACCAGAAGAAATCCAGTCCTGTTTATGTTCACTGGGAAAATCTCCTCTTCATCCACCAGAAAAAACTTGCAAAATTGTTCCCCATGGACGTAGGAAAATCCAAAACAGAATCAAATTCAGCAAAGCTTAAAACCCACAGTGGAGCTGCTTCAGATTTGCCCAAGATTTGAATCCAGTTTCCAGAGATTCAGTAAAGCTTTTGCTGCTAATCAGGGTAGGATTTAAGATTTTGGTGCCTACAGACAAAGTGCCATGGTGGCATCCCTTCGAAGCTGTGCCTGCAAATGGTCCCAGCACAAGCAGAAGCAGGCCCCGTTTGGTCTGGATGTTTGGTGCCTTCAAAATCTGGTGCCCTAGGCAGTTGCCTATACCTAAATCTGGGACTATTGCTAACAGGCATTTCTTTTCATAGAGGTTTGTCAGACCTTCAAAATTCCAGTTACATTAAATTGTTTTGTGAGAGAACTGACTGTACAAAATGTAGATGCAGTCGGTGTATTTACAGTATTGTACAATTCATCAAAGAATAAAAAAAAAAGATTAGAATAAAGGGCTCTAGAGATCTGAGGCATACTGCACACCCAAACAGCAGGAATCTTATGAAAGATGTGTGTTCAGATTCTGAGTACAGCATTTGGTAAAATAACTATACAAGTCCATATTCAGTAGGCCGGCAAACAGCAGAGTTTTCTGGGTAAAGCTACTAGAATAATGTTAGCCAACTATCAAGTGGGACAAGGCTAAAATTATCTGAGTAGTCTTACCCAGATAATTATAGCCATGCCTCTGATATACTCAGTTAATGTTATCGGGGTACGTGCCGATACCTTTAAACTAAACCGGATAAATTCAACACAAGTTAAAAAAAAAAATAGAACTGCAAGACCAACAAGACTCATCCCCTACTCGTCCAGCTTCCAAAATAGTAAAATGATTATAGGGCATAGTGCCCCCCACCATCCAAATGTAAGGCAACTCAGGCCTCACTATCAAGGGTAATGATGTATTAGTTAAAATGAGGAACCTTCCAGAGTGGGGGGTGTTCCAGAGGTGTGCACAAGGAGCAGATTGACAAGGAGCTCCCTCGCACAAAAGAGAATGGGTGGGGAGGAAGTTATAAAAGGGGCTTCCACAAGTGCTTGGGAGGAGTTCCTGTTTTGGATTTATTGAGGAGGGGGCGGAGATTCCCATCAGTCGGGGCAGGGTAGGGTGGGGCCTGGAGTAGAAAGTGAAGGCCACTGAGACTTGCAACCTGTTGAAGTAATTAGAATGATTCTGAGGGTTTCTGTGGATGTGAAGCCTGAGCGTGTTGAAGAACACAAGGAAGGGTTCAGAAGAAGAGCATTCTTTTGAGGACTTGAAAAAGTTAATGTAAATCAGTTATTTACTCTCTCAGATAATAGAAGGACCAGAGGTACTCCATGAAGTTAGCAAGTAGCTCATTTAAAACGAATCAAAGAAAATTATTTTTCACTCAGCGCATAGTTAAGCTCTGGAATTCATTGCCAGAAGATGTGGTTACAGCAGTTAGTGTAACTGGGTTTAAAAAAGGTTTGGATAAGTTCCTAGAGGAAAAATCCATAGACTGCTATTAATTAATAAACAATAGTAGCTTGAGCTCTATTTAATGTTTGGTATGTGGTAAATGTAGCGTATGCTCAAATGTTTCTGTGTGTAAATCCGTATTTGTTCCAGCGTTGGGAAGAGAGTATATTCTGCAGGGTGATTTTGATTGTAACACGGATCAAGTTATATATCTAATTGTATGTCCATGTGATCTATTTTATATAGGTCAGACTAAAAGATCTATAAAGGTAAGGATTGGGGAACATCTTAGTAGTATACATAGACAGAAAGAGAACGCACCCCTTGTACATCATTGGCGAAAAATGCAACACAATTTGAGTGAGCTACGATTTTGTGTTCTCAATAGAGTACAGTTACCACGTGGAGGTGATGTCTCATTACAATAGTTGAGAAAGGAACAGCGACTTATTTTTCAGTGGATACTGTTGAACCAAAAGGACTTAATTTAGACATTGAATGGAATGTTTATATTTGAGGTTCACCAAAAAAACGAGGAAAAAAGAAAAATATCATGAGGCTGTGCTCAAAAGGTGGCGCTCAAAACAATTTAATTTAAAAAAAAATTTTTGAGGTAAGACTGACCGTATCGGCAAGCCTGGCGACAAACCCCTTGAGTCATTTAACAGGGGTTGTCCGGACTTCTCGTCATTTACAGTCAACCTTGAACACACTATTTTTTACTGTGCTTTTTTTATGATTTTTAAAGATTTTTTAAATTATTTTTTTTAAATTTTTCAAAATGTTTGCAATGTTTTCAAAATGTTTTCAATAAAATATATAAATCCAGAGCAAATTATTTCTTTTAAACTCAGTCCAGAGAAATTATTTCCTGTATAAGGACAAGAAAATAAATACCCTCGACACCCAGCCGATGTTTCGCTACTGCTTCATCAGGAGCGCGTATTGTCTTTACATATCTCCCGTCAGTACTTATTTTACCGGGAGCATACTGACATCCTTCTTGCCCAGATAGTAGTTTTTAGAATTGGCTTGTAATGTCTCCCGCCAATAATTGTTTCTCGGGGAGATGTCCGCTAAAATTCAAAAGCGGTCTAATTCTCCTGCATCCGCCAATTTTCGGCGGTGTCTCTTCTCATAATTGCCCAGAAGTATCCTTCATTGTGGACATACACCGTCTCAGCTTACTTCCGGATTCTCATACAGCTTACTCTGTATGAGAAGAGACACCGCCGAAAATTGGCGGACGCAGGAGAATTAGACCGCTTTTGAATTTTAGCGGACATCTCCCCGAGAAACAATTATTGGCGGGAGACATTACAAGCCAATTCTAAAAACTACTATCTGGGCAAGAAGGATGTCAGTATGCTCCCGGTAAAATAAATACTGACGGGAGATATGTAAAGACAATACGCGCTCCTGATGAAGCAGTAGCGAAACATCGGCTGGGTGTCGAGGGTATTTATTTTCTTGTCCTTATACAGGAAATAATTTCTCTGGACTGAGTTTAAAAGAAATAATTTGCTCTGGATTTATATATTTTATTGAAAACATTTTGAAAACATTGCAAACATTTTGAAAAATTTTAAAAAAAATAATTTAAAAAATCTTTAAAAATCATAAAAAAAGCACAGTAAAAAATAGTGTGTTCAAGGTTGACTGTAAATGATGAGAAGTCCGGACAACCCCTGTTAAATGACTCAAGGGGTTTGTCGCCAGGCTTGCCGATACGGTCAGTCTTACCTCAAAAAAATTTTTTAAAATTAAATTGTTTTGAGCGCCACCTTTTGAGCACAGCCTCATGATATTTTTCTTTTTTCTTTTTTCCTCGTTTTTTTGGTGATTTAATTGAATGGAAAATAATTAGCTCTTTTTTGGGATACTTTGATATATTTGAGGTTCTACATTGGAGATAGCTTTGGAATCAATGTTATTTACAATACTTTGCTGGTGATGGTCATTGATATTCAGAATGGTTGTTGTATGAGTTATAATGACAGCGATAGGGGTGACGCCATTTTTAAATGTCCTTTTTGGCGCCATTGTGTTGTGTTTGAATCTTTTGGTTCTTAAAGGTTCATTGACGTTTGATATGTGGGTGACGTCATCTTTAAATGTCTTTTTTGATGCTGCTGTAGGTTTAAATGTCTGGGTTCTTAAAGTCTTTTTGACGTATTTTACGTCGTTTGAATGTTAGTATATATAGGGTGGGTTTGGTGTATGCGCAGCCACGGCGTTTTTGAATCATTTCAATTGATGGTGACTGGAACTGGGTAAGTTGTGCGATATTCTGGTGGTAGTATGTTGGGTTTTTGTATTTTTAAGGGAATAGTGGTTATCAGTGTTGGATCCTCTCATAACCTCTGGTTTCTCCACTGTGCTTCTTGATAGTGATTTTGAAATAAGAGGGTAGAAAAAATTGTTGGAGATCTGTTCCTAGTTGTGGAAATGTGGAGTTAAGGCTGAGAAAATTTGCTGGTAAGTGGGGTTATTGATAGGAGGTATGAAGAGTAGATGTGTTTATTTTGGTCTGTAAGTTGTTTTTTTCTTTTTAGTTATCGTGTTGTGAAATATCCCAGGTTATTCGTTGTTGATACTTGGTGACAACTGTTGAAAACGTTTGTTGTTCAGGTAAGAAGTATGGGGTGTCTGGGACTAATTGTTTGATTTTGTGATATATTGTGACCAGAGAGTATATTTATATTTAAATAAATGGGAGTGGTATATATAGAGTTTTTTGAGAAATAATATTGTGAAGGATATTTGTATTTTTTAGATATGAATATTTGAAATGAGTAATCTCTTGGAACATTAGTGGTGGTCTGGTGTGAAGTAATCCGATGTGATGCAGATGTTACATCCCCTGATGAAACCATGTGGTGAAACAGGAGTCTCTTGTTGGGAAGAAGATTTCAATGGGAAGGAAAATGTTTGAAAGGATTACACCACCATAAAAGAAGAAGAAAAGAAGAAGTGGATAATTAGAGATTGTGTTTTAATTGGTTTGTTATTTGTAAAATGTGAAATGTGTGTTTTGTAATGTTTTTTTGATGAGTATGAATGGTGAGTGAATGATTTGTGGGTATTGTTGAATTTGTATGGCATTATATTAACAAAGAATTTTTAACAAATTGTCTTTTTTTGATATTGTTAAAATATTACAAATACACAGGTGAGAGAGAAAGAGAGCACTATTCTGTTTGTACATCTCACATTGAATGTCAAAGTGGCCTCTAACCCCTTACACTAATACCTAAATCTCACCTCGAGTTACTAGGTGGGCCTCCCATAGAGATATACATACCTAACTAGTGTTAGGGTATTATAGGTAGGTTCTGGTTCTCTCTCTTTCTCTCTCTCTCTCTCACTCACTCACTCACATATATTTTGATAAATGAGGGGGTTACACAGTTAATTCTGAATACCAGAGTCATCTGACTAAGTTACCACTATACAAAATCCCACTGACATTCCTTGTGACTTTGGGCAAGTCACTTCACCCCTCCATTGCCTCAGGTACAAACTTAGGGGCTGATGTAATTGTTGAGCATTAAATATGTGTGCTGTAATTCATCACACAAATCTGTGTGCTAAAATTCAGCACACAGTTTCTTAACACACAAGCTAATTTTTTTTTCAATTCCCAGTGTAGTAAGCTAATGGGATGCTAATGCACCGGGAGGTAAAAAATGCCAGCAAACCAAAAAATGTGCACAAAAAAGCTTAGCGCACCACAAAACATGATGGAATAGCATAAATCATATTTTATGCTCAGAAAACATGGTTTATATGCACAGTTCAGTTTTTCTGCGTAAAAAATATAATTTATGTCCACAAAAAATGCTTTCTGCACAGAAAGTCCTTTTTGTGCACATAAATCATTTTATGCATATGTAACCAGGTAATCACACAAAATGTTGAGAACCTCTGACACAGTTTGGGTGCTTTCAAGATCTGAGGATTCAGCAATGTGGGTCGAGCAGATGGTGAAGTGGACCCGGCTAGAGGCAGTGGGGGGTGTATGCTCTCTCGAACTGGATGTGGAAACCCCTCCTTGGATTCCCCTCTGTGAACCCTGGACCCTCAGATCTATCTCTTTCCTTATTTTCGTTACTGGTGGCCAAGATGCACCCCAATCACAATCCACACCATGGTATAATTCAAACATTTTACTTTTATTTCCTAGGGTCGCCAGGCAACAACTTATGTTGAGATTCTCATGGGTCGATCCCTCGAGCAGCTGCACATACCCGATGCCGCCATGACCATGCAGTTCCCAGCCTCCAATGTAGATCACACGCCACCAGCACACTATTGTCATCTTGCTTCCCTTTGAGGCTCTATAGGCACGAGTATGGGCCCTTTGATGACATCACAGGCTCTCATTATATAAGGCTCCCCAGAACACTGCCTCTATGCCTCAACAATGAGTCTCCTGCCATAACCGTGTATATTGCTTTGAGTTCCTGGTTCCAGTTATCCTATGTTCCTGATTCCTGCCTCATCCAGCCTTGTGTCATTCTGCTTCATCTCTCCAACCTTGCCTCCTCCAGCCTTCCTTGTCCAGTCTTGCCTCATCCAGCCTTGCCTTGCCCTATTCGTCTTGTCCAGTGTCTTTGTCCTCCCTTGGCCTGACTTCTGGATTCTGACCCACTTAAGCCCTGCCAGCCAGCAGAACCCAGGGGAGAGAAGGAGAAAAGAGTTTCAGTGAACTCCTACAAGAGCTCACACACATCTGTTGAAAATCTTTCAGCTTCCACTAAACCTCGTCTGAGACTTCCGAGTCTGGGTCTTCCAAGCACCCTGAGTCTTCCAAGTCCTCATCTGGGTCTTCCATGTCCTCGTCCAAGTCTTCCAAGTCCTCGTATGAGTCTTCCAAGCACCCTGAGTCTTCAAATCTTCATCTGAGTCCTCAGTCCGAGTTCTCCAAGTATACTGACTCTTGTCCGTGTCTTCCAAGTATCTTGAGTCTTTTGTTCCAGTTGCATGTCTCATCTTGTTCCTGTTCTCAGCCTCCATCTGGCCTCACGCATTCGTCGTCCCCTAGCGGCGGGTCTGGAAGGGCTACCGAGTGGCTGGAGGACTACTCCTGGGACCAGCATTGCATTCCTGAGTTTCACTGGTGCGTGTAGTTCCAGCGGAGGGCTGAGCCTGCCTTATTCCAGTTCCTGACGTACCTTGCCTGGTCCAGTCCAGCCTTGTTCCTGCTCTGTCCGTGCCTGTACTCGCTCACCTCCCATGGTGTGCGACTTGGGGCTCCTCCCTGAGCCGTCCCATGGCCCAAGGGCTCACTATCTCCCAGGAGCAGGCAACCGCACCTTTGCGTCCCTCAACAGGATTCGAAGGTCCCGCGGTCGCAACAAGGAGCTCATGACTCACCTTTTTCAGCAACTAACTGGCACTTTGGAGAAGATGCACAAAATTGCTTCACCTGTTTATAGATCCCAGCCCAGAAAAATTGCCGCAAGAGATGGGCTATAGTATTGGCTACCCTTAGATGACCTGCCAAATGATTGTTATGCGCTATATCCAACAAATCCTTTGGAAAACCTGGGGTACACCAATAGGAAGTCCTCTTATCCTCTTCTTTCATCTATCCCTTTCTTGTACAATAAACCACCTTGGACAAGAAAATAAAGGGGTACCAAATTCTGGTCTTTATTCACTTTCTCATAACACCACTTTTGAAAACATCTCTTTCAACACTGGATCTTTACGCTGTTCACTTGCAAAATGAGGAAATCTTGCCTGAACATCTTAAAGGCCTCCTCTCCCGTTCTTTCTGAAGCAGATCCACTTTTTCTTCTTCCTCCTACACTGGCTCCTGGGCTTCAGTGACCTACAATCACCTTCTGTTCAAAAGGGAATATTTCCCCCAACCCCTGCTTCTTCTCCTCTTCAGCCTATTTCCTTTGGGCACTTGTAAGGACTGAGGGCCTGATACAATAGGCCGAGCATAAAAACGTGCGTCCAAACTGGGCGCCTGTTAACGCTTGCACAGCCAGGTCTCCTGGGCACCCGATGCAATACGATAATGAGGTGCTGCGCTAAAAAGGACATGGAAGGGATCAATTGTGCATCCCTAGCACGTCCTTGGATTCGGGTGATCGGGAGACGAAGCTGTGCGTGGGTTAGGAAAACGGACGCCCAATTTACGAACATCCATTTTCGTAACCCACACACAGTCACGGGTTAGGAAAATGGACGCTGATAAATTGAGCATCCGTTTTCCTAACCTGGCTGTTGTCAAGACTTTTTCTTTTCATGATGCTGCTTTCTTTGGCTCCTCCTGTTTAGTATCATGACGTTACTAAGTAGGAGGAACCACAGAAAGCAGGATTTCTTGTTTTTTAATGAGCCCTTGATGCGCGGAAAGACAACGCCAACTCCAGGGCTAGCATTAAATTTCCCATGTTAAAATGTGCGCGTTGGGCGCATGGCAATTTTTTGCATCGAGGGTAATAGCTAATAGCCTCATCTACATAGCATTTACATGTGATGAGCACTATTAGCTACACATGAGTTTAGACATGCATTTTGGATGCACTAATCTTCTATTCCATCGAGTATTAACCTAGTGCATCCAAAACGTGCATCCAATCACTGGTTAGACTGTATACTAGCCTAAGCGTATGATATTACATTGGCCCTTAAGTGTCCTGTTTTTCCAGATCTCTTTAGGTTCTCCCATTCCCTCCCCAATCCCACCAGATATGGCAAATTCCTAGTTACAGCTACTCTCATCCATCTCTCCTTCTCTTTTACCTTCATTTGGACTTTTGCACTAGGATACTTGTTTAATTTCTCCATGCACACACTTTAGCCAAATTACATCGGCCCTATTCTTCATGTTAGAACCCTCCAATGAAAGCCTGATCAGGGTCTGACTACATCCTGAGTCTAGTATAGCCAAAATTTTGGATAGAATACATTGGTATGAGCCAGCATGGTCTCTGAGATTTGACACTCAGAAACTTCTTTAAGTTCCTTCCCTTACTGTATTTCGCCAAAATAAAACCAGAGAAAAAGCCTATTCCATAGCAGCGCCCTTGCTGTGGAATACGTTACTATTTGAGTTGCGGATTGAAGGAGATCTTTTGAAATTTTGAAAAAAAGATAAAAAGTTAGCATTATTTCAGCAGGCTTATTCTAAAACGTAACAGAAGTGATTGATTTGCAGCTCTTGTTTATTACACTGTGTTGATTGTTTTGTTTTTAATGTATTTTAAATATTTTATTTGTTTTGATTTTAATGTATTTTAAATGTATTGAATACTTATGAACGTAATTTCTTGTACTTCGCGTTGAAGAATGTGGAAATAAGGAAACTAAGATTGAATAAATAGATAAACTTTGGCCGGATTTTAAAAGCCCTACGCACGTAAATCCATTGCTGCTGTGTCGAAGGATCGCGTGCCAGCAGGCTGGCGGAGCGTGTAACTTGCGCCTGTCCGGAGGCAGGCGCAAAAGGTAAGACAAAGGTCGGGGGGGGGGGGTTAGAGTAGGGCTGGGGGGGGAAGGTTAGGAGAAGGGGTTGGAAGGTCAGGCTAGGGGGGAGGAAACGGAGGAAGGCAGCATAGCTTGGCGCGCGCGCAAGGTGCACAATCTAAGGGGGTTATTTTGTAAGCCTATCACACGTGAAAAGTCCCTTTTCACATGCAATAGGTTGCCGGAGGTGGGGCGGAGTCGGGGCCGGAAAGGGAGGAGTTGGAGCGGCGATGAGGCGGACACGGCGGTAAGGTAAGACCCGTTATCCCCGCCAGTAGCACATCCAATAGCACCACCCTTCACGGTGGTGCTATTGGGTGCGAAAGTCGGCAGGGATAACACCGCAGCGGTGCGATCTCTGCCGGCTTTTGCAGGCCTGCCCCCCCCCCCATTACCGCGGGATTCACTAAGCTGTGCGACATAGGAAAATCCAGGCCTAAGTTTGTACATGAGGCAATAGAGGGTAAAGTGACACTGGGACTTGAACATGTTTGCCTGCATGCACATTTTTTTAAATCTACCCCGTTGTTTTTATTCACTTTCACCTCTATCTCCACATATACTTAAGAGTCCCTACTACCCTCCCTATTACCACACACTTCTCCTAGACACATTTCCCTTAGGCTGCAGTCCAAAGAAGGATTCTATAAACTGCACGTCCTGAAAAATCTAAAGCCACTTCTCCACCATCAGGAATTCCGCACAGTTCTTCAATCACTAATTTTCAACAGCATTGACTACTGCAACTCGCTTTTATTAGGTCTTCCCAAATCTACACTAAAACCTCTCCAGCTACTACAAAATGCCGCAGCCAGAGTCCTAATAGGCAAAAAAAAAATCGGAACACATCACCCCTGTGCTAAAAAGTCTTCACTGGCTCCCAATCAAACAAAGAATCGAATTCAAGACCCTTACTATGGTGCACAACGCCTTATATAAAACGGAGAAAACCACACTCAGCAACATGATCCATCAACACAAACCTCAACGTCACACCAGAACTGCAAGCAAACAATTTCTCGACATACCATCACTTCCAACAGCGAAGCTCATGAGTACGAGAAACAGAGCCTTCTCAATTGCAGGCCCAAACTTATGGAACACCCTACCTCAATACCTAAGATCGATAATCGACTGCAAATCCTTCAAAAAAGAACTGAAAACCTGGTTATTTAGCCAAACTTTCAGAGATGGCGTGGGCTAAATGTCATAACCCCTCCACCAGCACTTCCCTTACAAGATGAACTCAATAAGCTACGCTAGAGTCTTGTCTCTTTCTCTTTGTTTTTTTGTGAACCCATTTCCCAGTTCTTTCGATGCCGTGCAAAGTTTCAGTTAAACACGCCGCGACCGTGTTCAAACGTTTATCATTTTGGTCGCCCTTCTCTGTACCTTCTCCATTGCAACTATATCTTTTTTCAGATGCAGCGACCAGAATTATACACAGTACTCAAAGTGCAGTCTCACCATGGAGCGATACAGAGGCATTATTGTTTGGCCTGAGGAACCCCAGGCTCTTAAAGGAACCTCCTGGCTTTCTCTCTTCTATGCCCTCACCTCCCTTCCTCTTCTTCCTCTCCCTATTCCTCCATTGGGCCCAACTCTACCCCATCTCTCTGGCATCATCTCCACATCAATAAATCTTTCAGAAAAGGGTAGTACCTCTGATAATGTACTTGTAGCCTGTCTGCTAATCCATTTCCGCATCCTTATGAGCATCATGTTTAACCACTATTCCAGAACCACCATCTCTGCCATCTGTTCTCCCATTTTTCCTTCCAGCCTTAACCACCTCCAACATCTTTTAGCTGTTGTGCAATCATCCTTGGATCGATGTATTGAGAAAACCTAATATTCCCAAACTGCTTCCTAATCCTAACTGGTCAAAAATCGCCTTTTAGTCCTGGGCCTGGTCGTTTAATAATGCGCTGTAAGAAGCTTGATCCTCTCCACTCAATATAGAATCAGTCTTATTGCCCAGTGGGACCCCAGCCAGGCATGCGCCTCTGCCACGTTTTCAAATGTCACTAAAAAAGGCTTCTAGGTCATGGTTCCTTTTTGGAGTGGAGGAGCAGCCTAGTGGTTAGAGCAGCAGCCTTTCAAACTGGGGTGACCAGGGTTCAAGTCCCAGTGTCACTTTACCCTCTATTGCCTCATGTACAAACTTAGGCCTGGATTTTCCTATGTCGCACAGCTTAGTGAATTCCGCAGTAACGGGGAGGGGGCAGGCCTGCAAAAGCCGGCAGCGATCACACTACTGTGGTGTGATCGCTGCCGGCTTTCGCACCCAATAGCACCACCGTGAAAGGTGGTGCTATTGGGTGTGCTATTGGCGGGGATAACGGGTCTTACCTTACCGCTGTGTCCAGCTCCTGGCCGCTCCAACTCCTTCCTTTCCGGCCCCGACTCCGCCCCGCCTCCGGCAACCTATTGCCCACGAAAAGGGACTTTCCACGTGCGATAGGCTTACAAAATAACCCCCTTAGATTGTAAGCCCTCTAGGGATAGGGAAATATCTCCAGTACCTCAATATAATCCACTCTGAAGTACCAGCAAGTAGAATATTAAAAAAAATGGCTAGATACACCCTCTCCTTCCCTCTCAGTTCCTACCACCTGGACAGATCAGATTGAGCCCTGTTGTACCAATTAAATTATTAACTGTACCTGGGTCTCGACTTGTTGCTGGAGAGGCTGTGCCAATATCTGCTGATTCAACTGGTGCTGCTCAGACAGCCAGGCAAGGAGCTTCTCTACATCTGCCTTTCCTCCTGGCTTCTAAAAAAATAACCCAACACCCACGTGTGGCTTTTTAAAACTCCTTTCCCAGCAACTCAATATTGCCTACGTCGGTCCTAGATGGCTTCGCCCCCTTTGCCTCACCTTATTCACAGCTCCTCCCACTTACCTGGGAAAGATGGCTACCGCTGCATCTACAAGCCAACCTCTCTGGCGTCCCCAGAATGGCTATGGTGCAGCCTCCGGCCATTGCTCCTCCCAGATACCTACTAGGGTGTGCACACGCGCGCAACCCACGTCTTTGTACCACCCTTGGCGCGAACCTTGAGGGCGTTCCCTCATGCTGATGTCATGCCATCTGGACTTGCCAAAAGTCCAGCGGGGGTCCGGGAACGACCTCCTAAACTCGAATCGTTTTGCCGTACAGCAAAATGGCGCCGGCCATACGGTGTATGGCCGGCGCCATTTTGTCCTTGATCTGCGGACCCTTAGAGTACCAGACTCTTGCCCTAGTGGACTCCGGGGCAGGAGGCAATTTCATTCTACAATGATTAGTGGAGCATCTTCAGATCCCCACTTCCACTAAGAAGTCTCCACTACTTCTTTCATCCATCCATGGAGAGCCCTTACCGGGTAAAGTAACACTACGCACCGAACCAGTGTGTCTATGGACCGGTGCCCTCCATTCTGAGACCATCTCCTTCTTTGTTTTAGAGAAGGCCATGCACCCTATAGTACTGGGATTACCTTGGCTGCAGCAGCATATGCCTCAATTAAATTGGGCTACACTGGAACTGTCAAGATGGGGTCCAGACTGCCATGATAAATGCCTGATGGAGGTAGCTCCATTACCCTGTATGCCTACTATCCCAGTGATGCCGGGGTTGCCTCCTCAATATGCATCTTTCCAAGATTTCTTTTCAAAAGAAGCTGCAGATGTACTTCCAACTCACAGCCCTTATGACTGCGTTATTAATCTGAAGCCTAATACAGAGCCACACAAGGGTAGGGTGTACCCCCTGTCCGTGGCCAAAAATAAAGCCATGTCCAAATATATTCAGGAGAATCTCCAAAAAGGCTTCATAAGACCATCCAAGTCCCCTGCTGGCGCAGACTTTTTCATTGTGGGCAAAAAGGACAGTACATTACGTCCATGTATCGATTACAGGGGCCTCAATGAAATAACAATAAAAGATCGTTATCCCCTGCCTTTGATTTTGGAGCTATTTGACAGACTACAAGGAGCTCAAATCTTTTCCAAACTGGATCTGAAAGGAGCCTACAATTTACTTCGCATTCGAGCTGGCGATGAGTGGAAGATGGCCTTCAACACTTGGGACGGCCACTTTGAATATTTAGTGATGCCTTTCGGCCTGTGCAACGCCCCGGCTGTCTGTCTCCTCTATAAATGTGTTGTTATTTACTTGGACGACATATTGATATTCTCGCAAGACAAGACCACTCATCTGGAGGATGTTAAGAGAGTACTACAGAGACTCTGAGAGAACCATCTCTACGCCAAGCTACCCAAATGTGAATTTCACAAGGAGTCAGTGCCTTTCTTAGGCTACATCGTTTCCAATCAAGGCTTCCAAATGGACCCACAGAAGCTGGAGAGTATCAAGAAATGGGCGCAACCCACCGGGTTAAAAGCTCTCAGATGCTTCTTAAGTTTCACCAACTATTACAGGACCTTCATCAAGAATTACTCTTCACTTACAGTGCCGCTTACAGCTATGACAAAGAAAGGTGCCAATGTTGCTAATTGGTTTCCAGAGGCTATAGCTGCATTCCAGAAACTAAAAGATGCCTTTTCAAGCAAGCCATGTCTTCGACACCCAGACCCCTCCAAGCCTTTCATCGTGGAGGTTGATGCCTCAGACGTTGGCGTAGGGGCTGTATTAAGCCAGGCTGGTGATTCAAAGGTTCCACAACCATACTCATTCTTCTCCCGTCGCTTCTCTCCTGCTGAGAAAAATTACGGAATAGGAGATAAGGAGCTTCTGGCTATAAAGATGGAATTCGAAGAATGGTACCCTTGGCTAGAAGGAGTGCAACATCAAGTAACGGTCTTCACAGACCATAAGAATCTGGAGTACCTCTGCCACACACAGCGCCTGAATCATAGACAAGCAAGATAATCTCTGTTTTTCAACAGATTCAACTTTGTGCTCAAGAACCGCCCTGGAGATAAGAATATCAGAGCTGACACTCTATCTCGCTCATTCCTCTCTGATGACATACCTGAAGAACCGCAACACATCATTGACCCTGAGAAGGTCATATTGGCAGCTACCCACTCAGTACCTGCAGGAAAGACTATCATACCCAAGAACCTCAGAAAAAAGTTGTGAGTCAACAAGGGAAAGCCATACTGCCGCCCGTGTTTGCTGTTATAAATACACCAAAGAATATCGGCATATTTGCAACCCTTGTATCGATCATGAAATGAGAAACTGAGGTACCGCTGTCATTAAGAGTTTAATCAGCCTTTCCAATAACCTTTGTTGCATAGTCTTTTTTAAGACTTGGATTTTCATCATAACATGATTCAAGTTGAGCCCCTGACGTAGCCCCATTGTAAGAGGGCGAAACTCGGCCAGAGTTGGGCATTGTTCATTTACTCGTGTTACTACACAATAAAGGATACTATTTGGACATCTGGCTGCTAATCCTGTTTTGTCACCACCATGAAGGAAGACATATTCTCCTACGTTGCCTCCTGCACAAACTGTGCTAAACAGAAGACACCACCGGGTCGTCCATGTGGTCTACTCCAACCCTTGCCTGTGCCAGAAGAACCATGGACACATATTGCCACAGACTTCATGGTAGATTTACCACCTTCAGGAGGAAACAACACCATTTGGGTAACCGTAAATCGGTTCTCGAAGATGGCTTATTCTGTGGCTCTCCCTGGCTTACCCACCGCCATGGAGCTCGCTAAGCTATTCATTATGCACATCTTCCGCCTCCATGGCATGCCTAAGCACATAGTCTCTGATCGAGGAGCCCAATTCACAGCTAACTTCTGGAAGGTACTATGTAAAAAGTTTGATATTTCTCTCGATTTCACCTCCGCATACCATCCACAATCCAACGGACAAACAGAAAGGATGAACAGGATTCTCAAGCAGTTCATTCGTGCCTACGTGAATACTTGCCAGAACGATTGGAGTGAACTGTTGCCCTGGGCAGAATTTGCCATTAATTCTCATCCAGCAACATCCACTGCATCAACACCATTCGAAGTGGTCTATGAACGACTACCACTGGCACCACTGCCACTTCCGTTATCAGTGTCATCCCCGGCAGCTCAATCTACTGCCAAAGATATCCAACAACTTTGGACTCAGACAAAAGAGATGCTTATTAAAGCAGGACTTTGAGCAAAAAAAGAATACGATGCTCATCACTGCAAGGCTCCAGACTTCAAGCCTGGTGATAAAGTCTGGCTTTCCATGAAGCATTTAAGACTTAAACTTCCTTCAGCTCACTTCGCTCCTCGCTTCGTTGGACCATTTCCCATTCTATGATGACTGGGCAATCTCATTTACAGTCTGAAGCTACCATCTACTTTAAAGATCCACAATGCATTCCACGTCTCACTATTGAAGCCATTGATCCTTAATGAGTTCTCCAACAAGATACCTGAAGCTACACCTATAGATGCAGAAGAAGCCTTTGAATACAAAGTAGACACAGTTCTCGGTGTGAGAAGACGAGGCAGAGTATGGGAATACCTCCTGTCATGGGAGGGGTATGGCCCTGAAGAAAAATCTTGGACACCAATGTCTAATATCCTGGATAAAGAGATGCTACAGGACTTCCATCATTTGCATCCTCAAAAACCAAGTCCTGGTAGGAAACAGCGTGGATGCCCTTTGAAGGGGGGTACTGTTGCGTCCGTCGGTCCTAGATGGCTTCACCCCATTTGCCTCACCTTATTCACGGCTCCTCCCGCTTACCTAGGAAAGATGGCTACTGCCACGTCTACAAGCCGATCTCTCTGGCGTCCCCAGAACGGCTGTGGTGCAGCCTCCCGCCATTGCTCCTCCCAGGTACCTACTAGGGTGTGCACGCGCGCACAATCCATGTCTTTGTACCACCCTTGGCGCGAACCTTGAGGGCGTTCTCTCATGCTGACGTCATGCCATCCGGATATATTGGATTAAAATAAGAAACCGCAAACTTCCCACGCATATCCATCACCATATTATTATTGTCTTCTGTTATACATTTGCATTATATTGACTCAATTTTGCTTCACTGTAAATACTCTGTTGTTCACTGTAAATACTCTGCTGTTCAGTTATCTCCCCTTTCCAGATCCAGGTTTTATTCTCCCTGTTTTATTGTAACTTTCTTTCTCACAACCTTGCTCTTGTTCACAGTGTTTGAATTCTCTCTTCCTATCACACATTGTTAATTGTAAACTGGTTTGATTTGATTTCTGTCAAGAAAGTCGGTATAATAAAATAGTAAATAAATAAATAAATAAATAAAATATATTACCTTCACTAATTTGCTAGCTCATTGAGTTAGCAAGGACTCAAATCCATTCCTGTCTACGCTACTCTGCCGCTTCCGTGCTGCCGCAGGAAGCTCTCTTTCTGCCCTACGGGGTAACTGCTAACCTGGGTACCTGCTCTTCGGGGGCCCTCTGCTTTATTTCAGGTGCCTGCTCTCCCTGCCTCGGTGCCTGTACCTTCTACAACATACCTGGTGGAATCACATATCAGCAGCAAACACCTAGTGAATACTCTAACTCTCAGTCTATCTCATCCACAGTATCTCCTCGTTGGGAGACCTGCTGCGGAACTTCCTGACATCATCAAGGAGAGAAGGGCTCCCTCTGCCGAGGTCCCTGAGACTGCAACTACAGACTGTCTCACTACTGTCACCTCTGGTGACTCTCTTCAAGCTGTCTAATAAAGAACTATCTTGTGTTTTGTGTATAAGAGTCTAGCCCAGGGTTGTGGCTCCTTACGGGCTCCTCCCTGTGGGCGTGGTCATCTCCACAGCACTCAAGGATCCACCAAAACACACGTAACCATAACACCCAAGGCTAGTTGCTTTACAATTATTTTTTCTTTTTTTCCCCCAATAACGATCCCAATATCACACGAGTTGGTAAGTGATTCCACCCAGTGTCCTCAATCATGAAGGTCTAGGTACGCTTACCTCCTCTATTATTGTTTATTGTCTTGCCAGGCGATCTGCACCTTCACCTTCTAAGACCTCCATTTCCATCCAGCATCACTATCCCACTGCTACTACCATATAGACTAAGGTCCCTCTTTATGTCTGATGAACCAGAAACATAGCTATCATTTCCAACTCTGGATTCCCCTTGCAGTACCCTACTGCTTTTCTTCCTTTTCTTTTTCTCCTCTACAGATTCCATTGTGACATAGCCATCTTTCAGAGTGAAGGGAAAGCAGATTTTAAAAAAGAGAGGACATTCTGGCCATATAGCTTGACTACACTCTGTTTGTGGGAGCACAGTTTGCATGCCGCTCGCCAATTTGCAGAAGCAAATGATCCTACCTGTATACTTTTACCTGCTGCTTCGCCGCCCTGCTCTTCCCCCTCGGCCCTCCCCGCGCGGTCGGCGTCGGCCTATCGGGGCCAGGGGAGGTGGACCGGAGACAAGCCTCTCGCGAGGCCTCCGAGGCAACACAAAATTAAAGAAAAAAATTTGAAAAACCCAGCGGCGTCAAAGCGGATGGCAGAAGGAAGCAGGAACCAGTAAGCCCTCCCCGGAAGCCCTGACACCTCCCCAGAGCCCTTTAAAGGGCTGAAACTGCTCGAGGCGTCGCGCGCCTAAGGAGCGCGACAAAGGGGCCTGCCCCTTTGTGCGCTCCTTCGTGCACTCCAGCACACTGTACTAGAAGACACACTCGCTACCTCCTTCTATTACTCCACCCGTTCTTTCACCCAAGCGCTCCACCTCAGCTCTCCTCAAGCAGTCGTCCAGCCACTCCTACACTCAACAGTATTCCAGCAATTGCCCAGTCACTCCAGCATCCAGCATTCTTCCAGCAATCTTCCAGTCACTCTAGCATCCAGCATTCTTCCAGCAATTGCCCAGTCACTCTAGCATCCAGCATTCTTCCAACAATCTTCCAGTCACTTCCAGCAATTGCCCAATCACTCTAGCATCCAGCATTCTTCCAACAATCTTCCAGTCACTCTAGCATCCAGCATTCTTCCAACAATCTTCCAGTCACTCCAGCATCCAGCATTCTTCCAGCAATCTTCCAGTCACGCCAGCATCCAGCACTCATCAAGCCACTCCAACACCCAGCAGTCATCCAACAATCTTCTCCACCAGCAACTTCTTCCAAAAAGACAGCATGCTACAAACTTTCCCCATACCGATTATCCCTCGCCTACTCCCCCACAGAGCTAATACACCCGTGCTCAATCTACGCTCAAAGAGATCCCTGATTCCAATCATGATCTCCCCTCTAACACAATTCCTAGGCTTATCTTTAATCACCTTAACCCTTTTCAACTCGCAGTCGCTCTCAAAAAAATCTCACATGCTCAACGACCACCTCCTGGACACCCAACCGGACATCTGTGCCATTACCGAAACATGGCTGAAAAACACAGACACCGCCATAATTAACCAATTGCCAACACAACAATATGACATCTTCTCTATCCCCAGACCTAAAAAAAGAGGGGGTGGAATAATGTTAATAGCAAAAAAAGAACTGAGACTGTCCCAGCAAGCCTTCAAATCGACGACCAAATTAGAAATCGGACAATTCAAATCCTCCCAGCTTCAAATCTGCCTTATTTACGCCCCCCCCCCGGGGCTCCTAGAATCCGACCCTTCTCCACTCATCGAAACCATAGCCAAACACATCAACACTAACTCACCTGCTATTATTTTAGGAGATTTCAACCTCCATGTTGACTTCCCCACCCCATCATCTAATTGCGAAGCCCTTCTCTCATCTCTCCAGGCTATGGGATTCAAACAAATTATAAACAATCCCACGCACAAGGAAGGCCACACGCTTGACCTGATATTTACTAACGAAACCATCTCGTCCATCTCCCCACCTTCTTGCACCCCCATCCCCTGGTCAGATCACTCGATGATAACTACAAAATTATCTATAAAACAAAAACTGACCCCTATTGCTACTAAATCCTCAATCCAGTTCAGGAAACCTTGTTCCATGGACACTCTCAACAACAGCCTGGCCAAAGACCTAATTAAACTGGACCTCTCCGATGCTGATACCGCTATTAACTCCTGGCAAACTATTACACACTCAGTAGCTAACAGAATCTGCCCCGTATCCTCAAAAGTTATCAACCCGGCCCGCACGAACAAAAAACCCTGGTTCACAACTGAATTAAGAAAACTCAAACAGGATCTACAACACAAAGAACAACGCTGGCGGAAAGATTCCTCCCCTTCCTCACTGGCTTCTTACAAAACTGCAATGAGCCACTATAGGACATCCATTACCCGCACCAAACGAGATTTCTACGCCAAAAAAATACACGGCTTATATGACCCAAAAACTCTGTTCTCATATGTCGCTGCCCTTACCACACCTATGCCCCCTACCATCCCAGAAGAAGAAGCCCAGAACAAATCCACAGAGTTGGCCATCTTCTTTGATAACAAAATCAAAAAACCTACTTGCCCCCCTAGCATCAACTAACACTTCTCCAAACCCTTCGCAACCACTAAGCCTCGCAATCACTATCCCTCCTCCAAATATCCACAAACCGACACTAGAAACTCTTGAACAGACGTCCTCCCTGGAAATAGAATCAATAATCAAGAAAATGAAACCTTCCTCACATTCATTGGACCAAATACCGACCAAACTCCTTCTCACCATCCCTTACACCATTGCTAAACCGCTGGCAGACATCATAAATTGCTCCCTCAATCAAGGATCGGTCCCGGACTCCTTAAAAATTGCTTCACTGAAACCCTTACTAAAAAAACCCAACCTGGATCCAGCCAACCCTGCAAACTTCCTCCCCATTGCAAACCTACCTTTTATAGCCAAGCTAATGGAAAAGCTTGTCAACATCCGACTCACAGACTACCTTGACTCCCACAATATTCTCTACCCTTCTCAATTTGGATTCAGGAAACGCCTAAACACAGAATCCCTCCTTCTTTCTCTAACGGACAACATCCTGATGGGCCTTGACAAGGGACAATCATACCTGCTAGCCCTACTCGACATCTCTGCAGCGTTCGACACGGTAAACCACTCTATCCTCATCAACCGTTTAATGGAAATAGGCATATCTGGTTCTGCACTGCTCTAGTTCACATCCTTTCTGAACAACAGGCACTACAAAGTCAAAATAAATGACAACGAATCCCACTCCATTCCATCAAACCAAGGAGTACCTCAGGGTTCTTCACTTTCCCCTACCCTGTTCAATATATATCTACTCCCTTTATGCCAGCTACTCAATAGCCTCAACCTCACCCATTTTATATACGCGGACGATGTGCAAATCATAATTCCCATCTCGGACCCCATCTCCTCTACTCTAAATTTCTGGAACAACTGCTTACACGCCATCAACCTTCTTCTCTCGAGTCTCAACCTGGTCCTAAATACTTCCAAAACGGAACTCCTGGTTATCTCCCCTAGTGATAACAACCCCTTCGCCAATAATGCATTCATCCCAATAGCAAGGCAGGTCAGAGACCTTGGGGCCACCCTTGACTCTAGAATGAATTTCAAAAAATTCATTAACGCTACAACTAAAGAATGCTTCTTCAAGCTACAGGTCTTGAAGCAACTTAGACCGCTCTTACACTTCAAGGATTTCCGTTCAGAGCTTCAAGCCATACTGTTTTCAAAGATCGACTATTGTAACGCTCTACTACTCGGTCTCCCCGCTTCGTCTACCAAACCTCTTCAGATGCTGCAAAACGCAGCGGCCAGGATCCTTACAAACACACGTCGCAAGGACCATATCACACCAATCCTAAAAATCCTACACTGGCTGCCCATCCAATATAGAATACTTTTCAAGGCCCTCACCATCATCCACAAATCCGTCTACCAGCAATCCACACTCCAACTCACCTTCCCACTCAAATTACATACTTCCGCAAGGCCGATCAGAACTGCCTACAAAAGTTTGCTCAAGGCCCCCCCCCAAGAAATCCTTGGTCCACAACTCTATTCACAAGCGAGCACTTTCAACAGCAGGTCCGCTACATTGGAATTCACTTCCCCAAGACTTACGCCAAGAACAATGCCATCTAACATTCAGAAAGAAACTGAAAACCTGGCTGTTCGCAGAAGCCTACCGTTGAAGGAACTCCTTCAACCATCACTGACTCTCAACCTTCCACCCCTCTCTAATCCCTCCCCCCTCTTCATTTCTCTCTCCCCCTCCCCCCCCCCCCCCCCCCCCCCCACTCACCTCACCCCTCTCCTTCTCCCACTGGACTTACCATGTTAATAATCGCCTAGGATAAATCTCTGTTTATGTATCTTTAACATAAAGTTTTTTGTTGTTTATATTTATCACTCTCCAGTTGTTTTAGTTTAAATTCTGTCCTGTCTTCCATCTCTCATGTTTTACGCTCCCTGTTTAATGTAACTTTACTTTCTAACTAGATATTAATTGGTTTCCCCTCAGTTACATTGTAAACCGGTACGATAAGACCTGGTCTTGAGCATCGGTATAGTAAAAGAAATTAAATAAATAAATAAAAATATACCTTTGACCCACACCTACCCCTTTGACTGTTCTCTTCTCTAGATTTTAGAGGGAAAAGATCGCTGATCCCCTAAAGCAGCTCATGTCCTCGGTGCCCATCTGTCAACCAGACTGTAAGCTCTATAGAAAAGGAACTGTTTCTTCTCTATGTCTGTATACCTTGTTGATCTATATAAATGTTTAGTAGTAATAATAAGAGATGCATACTTGCTTGTCCAGTCAGTGTAACATAGTGCCAAGCAAGATACTTCACATTTGGGAGAAGAGAGTTTGTGCCAATATGGTTTTTCAAGAGAAGAGATGAGTCTGTTTCTAAAGAACAACAGTTCAGCTACACGAGATTTCAGGTAAGAACATAAGAAATTGCCTTGCTGAGTCAGACCAAGGGTCCATCAAGCCCAGCATCCCGTTTCCAACAGAGGCCAAACCAGGCTACAAGAACGTGGCAAATACCCAAACACTAAGAAGATGCCATGATACTGATGCAATTAATAGTAGTGGCTATTCCCTAAGTAAAATTGATTAATAGCCATTAATGGACTTCTCCTCCAAGAACTTATTTAAACCTTTTTTGAAGCCAGCTACACTAACTGCACTAACCACATCCTCTGGCAACAAATTCCAGAGCTTTATTGTGTGTTGAGTGAAAAAGAATTTTGTACGATTAGTCTTAAATGTGCTACTTGCTAACTTCATGGAATGCCCCCTAGTCCTATATTATCCAAAAGTGTAAATAACCGATTCACATCTACTCGTTCAAAACCTCTCATGATCTTAAAAACCTCTATTATAACCCCCCTCTTCTCCAAGCTGAACAGCCAGGAGTGACTTAAAACAATGATTCCTAGAGGTATGTATATCCCTAGGAGTACTTAAAGTACTGTCAGGGGATACACAACCTGAATACCACCACACTGGAGAATGGAGCCTGAACTGTGGAAAGTAGTCACCTGCCCCACAAAGCGGAAATCTCGAGTGGAGAGATCCAGGGATCAGAGTCGGTTACCCTGTTCTGACCAGGAAACATCAAATATAGATGTGCAGCATCACACAAGAGAAGGGAGGCCTAAGGCTGACATCGCTTGCATGAGAAGAGCAGGAGCTACAGCTGCAGACAGCAGGCACTGTGTGGGACATTGAAAGTACTGTGCTTCCTGTCTCTGTGGCTGACTGGATGTGCACTGGGTAGTCACTAAAAGGGAAAGAACAATGTCTCAGTCCCTTGGGCATGGGACTACATTCATGGAGGAGACTAAGGCGAACTTGAAAGACGATGGAATTTGTCCAAGTGAAACTGCAAATGCAGTTGCCACTTTGTGATCTCAGGCGCTTGGAAAATATTGAGAATTTTCAAAGAGCAAGGAATTTGCATTTTGTTTTTACATTATCCAGTGATCAAGCTATTGTTTGCTCATGAGATGCTTAAAAAACTTTTATGAGAAATATTGGTTTTTTTCCTGAGGATAGATTACCCTTATTGTCCAAGATTTATCATATCCCTAAATTAAAGAGAATTGCTGATTCCGAAGAGGGTGATGTATATTCGCTGTCTCCTTTCTATTTTCGTAGAATCTTCCTTAGATGATATTCCTGTAAGAACAACTCTTTTGGTATCCTTTTTGCATAGAGTATGTTAAAGATATGGTATTTCAGATGTTTTTTTTAAGTAAGATGTTTTGTTTTTATGGTCAAAAAATACAGGTGTTTCCTGATGTTTCCTATGCAACACAATATAATAGGAAACATTTCCTTTCTTTGAGACAGAAGATGTTAACCCTGAGGGACCCCTTTTTTTTCAAGTTTCCAAGTAAATGCTTAATGTTCTATAAAAAGAATAAATTTATATTTACTGACCTTGCACATCTGGAAATATTTCTAAGAGATAAATTAGGAGAATAGTTGATGAATGTATGAATCACCATGTTAATGGCTGTTAATTGGAAGACATATCATAGTATGTTATGTCACTGACTTCTGATATAAATCGATGTCCTTTTTTTGACTTTTCTTTAAAGATAATCTCCCTTAGGGATGAATTTTAAGTGTTGCTCATGTTAAAAGACCCATATACACAAGTATCTGGGCCGAGCATCCAATTACAGGCATATATGCACATATGTGAGCAATCCAAGGTGCGAAAAAGAGGCAGAGTCGGGGGCATTCCGGGGTGGGGCCAACATTTACTGCGTACATTCTATATTTTAAATCTGGCGGCCACAGCACGTGGTGAGAATTTAGCTGTGTATATTTAATTCTGCTCTTGATGAGGTGAAAGTCTGCATAAATTTCTGTTTGGGTGAGGTGACTGGGTAAACCGGGGGGAACACAGGCTGAAGAATCAGAGGGATCTGATGACCACGAGATAGATTAGACAAACTGGTGGACTAAATTAGTAAAACTAGGAATGTCCTTTACCCGAGCATGTTTTAAAATCCGCTTACTAGCGCGCGTTAAAGCCATTTGCTTGTGTAACCACTTAAAATTAGGAGCGCACGTACGTGCGATGGGTGTATTTTAAATCTTGCGTGCGCAATTGCAAGCATGATTTAAAATTCCTGTGTATGTGTGCTCACGCCTGCATATACATCTTGTTTTAGTTACATTCCCTATGTGAACCAGATTATGAATATGCCGGTATTGCTACTCCTAGGTTTTTCTTCTTTCTGGCTAAATTTTAGCTAGGTAACTCATCCAGCTAAAATTTAACCAGATAAAAAAGAAGGTGTTCTAAGAGTGTTCAAGGTGGAATAAAATTATCTGTCTAACTTAGCTGGCGTTCAGCTAAATTTGGCTAAAGTACTTGCATAACTTTAAGATTGTCATGGACCCTGCCCGCGGGTCCCCCCGCAAGCAGGCACTGCTCATCTCTCTTCATCTGATGCGGCATGGACGCCACCGACATCGGGCCTTCCCGTGCGGCTGGAGCCGCGGACTGGATTTCCTTATGCAGCCTAGAGGCCGTCCATCTTGTGCCCGTTTCTGCGCGGCTTGGGCCGTCGACAATTGCCCATGCGGCAGGGAGCCGCCACCGATGTCCGATTTCCTTCTGCGGCCCGGAGGCTGCCCTGAACCCTGCATGCATGGCAGGGAGCCACCGTCAGCCTGCCCCCGCGGCTGGGAGCCGCAACGCCGTCGAGGGGGTCCTCGTTCGGCAGCCTGGAGGCTGCCCTGGGGCCTGCCTGCGAGCAATCGCCTCCCTGGCTCTGCAGTCGTAGCGTGCAGGAGAGCAGGCCGCTGTCCGCGGTCCTGCACAAGCTCCTGCTGCTTCCCTTAGGCACCGGCGCGTGTCTCTCTTCAGAATTTAAAGGGCCAGACCCAGGAAGTGTGCCTGGCCCCACCTTTGATTGGACTTCCTGCTCCAGCCCTATAAAGGGCTGCTCCGTCACTTCAGTCTTCACCTTGCATCGGAGTTACTTCACTCTGGAGGCTCCTGCCTGCCAGAGCTCCGTCAGGTCTTCTTCGTGGAGCTCCTCTTCATTTTGTCTCTTCTTGTCATGTCAAGTCTTCGTGCCTGAGGTCCTCGTCCAGGTATCCTGGTGTCTAGTCTTGATCCTCTGCTTCCTGATGTCCCAGGTTCCTTGGTGTCTTGTTCTTGTGTCTTCAGTGGTCTTGAGCCTTCTGTTCTGCCGGCTGTGGATCTCCAGGTGACGCTTCTTCGTCTTGGGAGATGCCGGCAGTGGACTCCAGTCTCTGCGCTCCTGAGCTTCATGACCTGCCAGCCTTTGTGGAGCTCCGGATGACATCTGGCTCCGTCGTCAAAGTTCTGCCTCGGCTGGATTCTTCCCTGCGCTTGTCCCGCTCCCAGCGTGGTCCATGACCAGTCTCTTCAGGCTGTGTAGGGCGCGCAGTGGGACAGGGTGGTCCGCGACCAGCCTCCTCAGGCTGTGTATGGCGCCCTGAGAGACAGTGCCAATGTCCTTCCACCCAAATTCTTGTCTCATCTGGACTTCGTCAAGTTCCTCGTCATGTATCTGATGTCGTCGCATCGACCCTGGTCTGGGATGCCGTTGCATCGAGCCTGGTCTGTGATGTCTTCACATCAGCCTTGGTGTCATGTCTTCAACCTTGTCTGCGATGCCGTTGCATCAACCTTGGTGTCATGTCTTCATGTCAAGGCCCGTCTGCCCTCATCCTCAGGCCAGGCCTGCTGCTCCATGCCGATCTTAGCGGCAGGTCTGAAAGGGCTCGGAATGGTCGGCGGACCATTCAACTTCCAACATCATGTTGTTGGCCTTGGGAGCTTGCAGGCCTGGCAGAGGATAAGACCGTCTGCCATGCTGGAACACGCCATCAACCCTCGGTTCAGTCCTGGATCTGTCTGGGGTCGGGCTGAGGCCCAAGGGCACACTAAAACACACCTTTCGTAACAGAATGCAAGGCCTTTCGAGGCCCCGCTACGGAACAGAATGCAAGGCCTTTCAAGGCCAACGTAACAAAGACTGCTTAAGAGCAGTCTAAAAGTTATCTGGTCACGTGTGATTGCAGTTGGTCTTGTAAGGACAGCATTGGTGGGTGTTGCCTTCTTCACCAAGTTGCAGGGGCAACGTGACCCAATGGTATCCTTCCTGGTATGGAAGATCCTCCAGGTTTAGAAGAGGAAAAACACCCAAAGCACCTGGATTATCGTAGACCAATAGTCCATCAGATCTTGGAAAAGATTTGGAGGGTAGAAGCGACTTCCTGTTTCTCCTCCTACAAAACAATGGTATTTTGCACTGAATTTTCACTAGCATTTTTCTCAGCCTTACGGGTTTGCAAGTTGGTGCCTTTCTAGCTTCCAGGGACAAAAGTTGGTTGTTAGTTTTCGGCTCCTGAGGAAGGGAGGAGTTAGCAATCTGTTATGCTTTGGCTCTTATGGAAGGGAGGAGTTAGCAAACTGTTATGATTTACTCCTCAAGAAGGGAGGAGTTAGCTATCTGTAATGAATCTGCTCCTGTGGAAGGAGGAGTTAGCAATCTGATATGCTCAGCTCCTGTAGAGGGAGTAGTAAACAATCTGTTAGGGTTTAAACTGCGGAGTAGCAATCTGTTATGAATCTGTTGCTGAAGACTCCTGATGGAGAAGGAGTAGCAATCTGTTACCAGCAGAGTGCTTGGAGAGGGCACTCAGTTGTAGAGGAATGTAGATAGGTGGATCCTTGGGCCAATGGCATATGACTGCGCCCCAGGAGAATATTCTGAGAGGGACCACCGGCTAGGCTTGAGTACGGAGACAGACACAGATAATTCTTTTATTAGACAGGTTAGGAGAACCACCAGAGGTGGCAGTAGTGAGCTGATATGCCCGACAGGGCTGAAGTCCCTCAGGTACTGGAACAGCGATCCCAGGGTTGCTGAGCTGTAGAGAAACTATAGATAGTGAATAGACAGGGTATGCTGTGTTCATAGCCAGAACTGGATGACAAAACTCACATAAGGTCTTTAGGAAGCTCAGTAGCTGGAAAGGGTTAGGCCCTCAAGGAGCGAGTACCTGGTTCCAGGGAAAGCTCTGAGAGAGTGATGGTAACTCACAAATGTCTGTATCTGCGATAGCTTCCAGGCAGTAGAGAATCTTCAGAGTGTTCAGGAACATGGGCCCTCGAGGAGCGAGTACCGGTTCCTATCTGCAATCTGAAATAAAGAAAAGAAAGTGAGGCCCCCGAGGAGCGGGTACCCCTGGTAAGTCCGAGGAGGCAGAGTAGCTTGGGAGTAAAGCCGAAGCAATCCCCCTTTGCTAACTCGATTCGTTAGCGAATACTGAGACCTTTTATATTGGAAGCGGATGACGTCATCTCAGGAGACATCCCCGAGGTTCACGCCCTTGCTGGTACATTAATCAGAGCATGCACGTGCACCCTACATCATCAGGAACATGGCGGATCCCCAGCGTTGTGACAGTCCGGGGACGCCGGAGGGAGACAGCAAGAAGACACCGTGGCAGCTAACCGTCCATCAGACCCGGAGGGAGTCGCCACAAGGTAAAGAGGGTGGAGTGAGGGCATCAAGCAGCAACGGACACAACAGTACCCCCCTTCAAAGGGTGATCTCCTCTTCGGGTACCAGGCTTTAGGTTTCAAAGGATGCGTGAGGTGAAACTGATGAAGCATCTCTTTGTCCAAGATATTGGTCTGAGGCTCCCAAGAATTCTCTTCGGGGCTGAAACCTTCCCATTTCAGAAGGTATTCAAAAGTCTTGCATCTTTTATTAACATCCAAAACCTCTTCGACCTTGTATTCTAAGTCATCTTCTACATTGATTTTGGTAGGTTCTTGAGATTTGGAAGAGAATTCACTGAGTATGAGTGGTTTCAAAAGTGAAATGTGGAAGGCATTATGAATGCTGAGTCCAGGTGGTAAATTCAGACGATAGATGACGTTGCCAATACGTTGAAGGACTGGAAATGGTCCAACGTAGCGAGGAGCAAACCAAGAGGAGGATAGTTTGAGTCTGAGGTGCTTGGTTGACAACCAGACCTTGTCTCCTGGCTTGAAGACTGGAGCTTGCGCATGGTGTGCATCGTAGTATTTCTTAGCATGATCACTCGCTTTGATTAGCATATCCTTAGTCTGAACCCATAGTTTATGGATATCATCAACAGTGGATTGAGCTGCAGGGGACGTCACTGAGAGTTTCAGTGGAAGTGGCGGTATTGGGGAACTTCTAAAAACCACTTCAAAAGGTGACTTTCCAGTAGATGTAGCTGGATGAGAGTTGATTGCAAATTCAGCCCATGAAGCAATTCGGCCCAATTGTTCTGTCGAGACGTGACATAGGCTCGAATAAACTGTTTCATCATCCAATTAATCCGTTCTGTCTGGCCATTCGACTGTGGATGGTAGGCTGAAGTATAATCTAGAGTAATGTCAAATAATTTACACAAGGCTTCCAGAATCGTGCCGTGAACTGAGATCCACGGTTGGATACGATGTGTGAAGGTAGACCATGGAGATGGAATATGTGTTGTATAAAAAGCTTAGCGAGTTCCAATGCAGAGGGTATGCCCGGAAGCACCACGAAGTGTGCCATCTTGCTAAATTGATCCACTATCACCCAGATGGTGTTCATTCCTCTGGATGTGGGTAGATCGACTACAAAGTCAGTAGCAATGTACAACCAGGGCCGATCTGGAACTGGCAGAGGTTGTATCTGACCCCAAGGTTGTCCCAAAGTAAGTTTGTTCTTAGCCCAATTGGGGCAGGATGCCACATAGGAGGGTATCTTTCTTGATGGTAGGCCACCAATATAGTTCCTGTATTTGAGCAGGGTTCGGCGTTGACCAGGATGGCTGGCCAGCTTGGAATCGTGCACCTAAAAAAGCACTTTCTTCCTGAGATGCTTTGGAACAACAGTCTTACCGATGGGTACAGACTGGGTAGTAGCTAAAATGATTTTCTTGGGTCAATTATGTTCTGAGGCTCATCAGGTATATCTTCCCACATCATCCTCTCATCAAGATCAGAGGAAGGATCCATTACTTCTTCTGGTAGATCAGTATTAGTTCCTGAACTCATGGTATTCTCACAGGGCCCGTGTGGAGGAAGAACCTCAATCACCTCTTCAAAAGTTCCATCTCGAGAGGATGCATCCTGGGGCGGCAGCTCTGGCCCCACTCAGGTAGTAGACATGCAGATAATAGGCGAGACCTCCTTGAGGCATTTCCCATGACATTCTGGGCCCCATTGTGAGAGATCTAGGGATGCCCAGTCAAATTGGGGTTGGTGTACTTGCTGCCAGGATAACCCCAGGACGATAAAGTGCATAGCCTTTTCTAGTACAAAGAAGAAGATTATTTCCATATGGAGTGCTCCGGTGTGAAGCGTAACTGATACGGTCTTGCAAGTCACGTCGCCCGGCAAGGGCTCCCCGTGAATGGAAGACAACAGTAGTGGATCTTTTAATTTGATGAGAGGGATCCTCAAGTATTCCACTAAACATCTAGTAATGAAGTTGCCTCCTGCCCCTGAGTCCACCAGGGCAGGAGTCTGAACCGTGACTGGTCCATAGGTCAGGGAGACTGGGAGCGAGAGCAGAGGAGAGGATGCGGTAAGTCCCAAGAACAGTCTTCCCGCCGGACTTTAGTCCATCCATTTCCTGGACAAAATGGGGCATGTAGAGACATCATGGTCAGGCTGACCACAGTACATGCACAGGCCACATTTCTTCCAAAATCTCTCCTTTGAGGTCAAGTGACCATGACCAAGTTGCATCGGTTCATCTTTATCAACAGCAGGAATTGCTGGACCCATCCGAGGTGCAGGCATACTGGCCTGTTTCAACCCAGTTAACACCTTATGCCGGAATTCCTTCACCTTGTCTCGGAGCTGACAATCAATCCAAGTAGCTAAGGCTATCAATTCTTCCAGCGAGTCAGGTGCCTGGCGAGCGGCAAGCTCGTCTTTCAAGCAGGTATCCAGGCCTCTGCAGAAGAGCGTCTTGAGACATCTGGGGTTCCAGCGAAGTTCCGCTGCAAGAGTCTTGAATTCTATGGCAAATTTAGCCAATGATCTGTTGCCTTGCTTCAAGTCCACTAAAGCAAACCCGGTCACAGACATACGAGCAGGGTCATCAAAAACAGATTTAAACAAGTCCATAAATCCTTCTATGTCCTGCAAAATAGCGTCCTTGCATTCTCACAAGGTAGATGCCCACGACAAGGCTCTCCCATTCAAGTATGACAGGATGTATTTATTTATTTATTTATTATTTTTATATACCGATGTTCCTGTATAATATACATATCGCACCGGTTTACAGGGAACTAAAACTGACGCCTCTTGGGCGGCTTACCATGAAACAAATAACAATAAAGAACTTGGACAATAAGGAACTTACAAGAACTTACAAGGAGCTACATGGCCTAATTAAACTGAAATATAGCACTATAAGGAACGTATGTACAGAAGGAAAAGGGAATCTTTAGTTTCTTTTTGAATGTCCTGTGGCAGGGTTCTAGGCGGAGGTCAGGAGGGAGCGAATTCCAGAGAGGGGGACCCGCCGTGGAAAGAGCGCGTTTTCTCAGAGACGTTTTTGCCGGCTGTAGGTGGGCTTAGAGAGGCCCGTGGGAAACAATGAAGGCTGTAAGGTGAAATGCAAGCTGCACTGGTTCAAAAAGCCACTGAAGTCCCTCAGGTACTGGAACAGCGATCCCAGGGTTGCTGAGCTGTAGAGAAACTATAGATAGTGAGTAGACAGGGTATGCTGTGTTCATAGCCAGAACTGGATGCCAAAACTCACATATGGTCTTTAGGAAGCTCAGTAGCTGGAAAGGGTTAGGCCCTCGAGGAATGAGTACCTGGTTCCAGGGAAAGCTCTGAGAGAGCTGTGGTAACTCACAAATGTCTGTATCTGCGATAGCTTCCAGGCAGTAGAGAATCTTCAGAGTGTTCAAGAACATGGGCCCTCGAGGAGCGAGTACCAGTTCCTATCTGCAATCTGAAATAAAGAAAAGAGAGCGAAGCCCCTGAGGAGCGGGTACCCCTGGTAAGTCCAAGGAGGCAGAGTAGCTTGGGAGTAAAGCCGAAGCAATCCCCCTTTGCTAACGCGATTCGTTAGCGAATACTGAGACCTTTTATATTGGAAACGGATGACATCATCTCAGGGGACGCCCCCGAGGTTTGCGCCCTTGCTGGTACATCAATCGGAGCGCGCGCGCCCTACGTCATCAGGAACATGGCGGATCCGCAGCGTCGTGCCGGTCCGGGGACGCCAGAGGGAGACGGCAAGAAGACGCCGCGGCAGCAGCCGTCCATCAGACCCGGAGGGAGTCGCCACAGAGGTAAAGAGGGCGGAGTGAGGGTGTCGAGCAGCGACGGACACAACAGTGGTTTGCAGGAGGACAACATACTTTTATACAAAGGGGATTTAAAGGACAGGATCAGAAAGTCTAAGACAGATCAGGATGTTAAAGGTTTGTGGATTGATCTGTGGGAAGTGCTGAAAATCAAGACATGACCCATAGCCAACACAAAGTCTTTCATGCAGATTAAGAATGTGGGAGGTGGGGCATTTTGGTTCCTTAAAATGGGGCTGCCCTATCCAGATTTCAATTTGCATCTGTTTTTTAAAAAAATGCTCTCCTCATGCAGGCTTTGATCTGGTGGCTTTTGGTACGCATTCCTTTTACATTGGTACAGCAATGTTCATGGTACAGGAAGGTGTTTTATTCAATCATCTTAAAAGGATTAGAAGGTGGAGGTTGATCAGATTTAGAAGGTATATATGGCTGCACAAGGTAATGATGGGCTAATTGGGAGCAGGAGGTCAGGTGGATTTAGAAGCTATGTAAGGACACTCAAGTTAGTGATGGGTTACTGAGCAAGCAAGTTGGGAGGGGATACAGAAAAAAAGATAAGTATGAAGGGATGCTGGGTCAGTTATTAACTAAATCTTGTGGTTTGTGTTTTAGGCCAGTTGAGATACCTTTGAATATGCCATCACTCATATCTGTTCTGGGAAGGGAAGACAGCATAAGAATGGCCATAATGGGAGCACTTGGGATTCGCTCAGGCAGGAATTAGGATTCAGTGAATGGGTGATTGTGGCATGATATGAGACCAGTCACTCCTGGTATAATTCATGCAGCTTGCGCTAAACCCATGTTACTCTGTATATTGATACCCCTGGAGGGGAATGACCTGGTGAGTCTAAGAAGGGTCAAATACATTTTGAGAATTCAAAAGGATATAACACAGGTGGCACATTATTTCCTAGGTTGCAAATCCTTTGGTCTGATACCATCCCAAGGAGAGTGTGGCATTCCGACATGGAGATGAAAGCGAATAAAGAGGAAAGATAGTAAACTGGGAAATCTGCAAGTTTGTTTCAGTTTTGGATGCTTTGGCTTTGAGAAATGATCTAATTTCAATAGATTGCCCGTAGCTGTTTAGGCTGGATGGTGTGCACCTTACAGACATTGGTATGGATATTCTCTTGAGCACATTTCAGGATGCAGTGCAGGCAACTCTACATACTGGGAATTCCGCGCAGCACATGGGGGGAGATAGAACAAGCAAGGATGCTGTCCTAGCCCTTGCTTGGGAGATGCAACAAATCACAGGTTCAGCATGGCGGTAGCAGGAAAAATTAAAAGGGGCATATTAGTACTCTAAGGCTTCCCCGAATTGGGCCAGGAAGGAAGAATGTATGCTATAGTTCAAACTGATTCAATTGAGAATGCAGTTGGGTCAGTCTAGAAGGTTGTTAGCACAGTAAACACAAGCAAAAAAGCAACTGAGATATAAGATTTGCCTATCTGGGCCAGACCAAAAATTCATGGAGCCCAGTATCCTGTTTCTACCAGTGGCACTGGCTAATCCACATCACAAGAACCTGGCAGAATCCAAAAAGGTCAATAGATTCCATGCTGTTCATCCCAGGGATAAGCAGTGGATTTCCCCAAACTCACCTTAATAATAGTTTATGGACTTTTCTTCCAGGAACTTGCCCAAACCCTTTCTAAAACCAACAAAACTAACAGCTTTTACCACATCCTCCAGCAACAAATTCCAGAGTTTTATTATGCATTAAGGGGTAGATTTTCAAAAAGGGCGCCCTTGCGTACTTTTGTAGGCGCATCAGGCGCAAACAAACGTACACTGGATTTTAGTAGATACGCGCATAGCCGCGCGTATCTGCTAAAATCCTGGATCGGCGCGCGCAAGGCTACCGATTTCGTGTAGCCGGCGCGCGCCAAGCCGCGCAGCCTACCTCCGTTCCCTCCGAGGCCGCTCCGAAATCGGAGCGGCCTCGGAGGGAATTCGCTAACGCCCTCCCCTCACCTTCCCCTCCCTTCCTCTACCTAACCCACCCCCCCGGCCCTGTCTAACCCCCCCTACCTTTGTTGGGGGATTTACGCCTCCCAGAGGGAGAAGTAAATCCCTGCGTGCCAGCGGCCCGCTGGCGCGTCTAGACACAACCCGGGGGCGGTTCCGGAGGGCGCCGAAACCACGCCCCTGGGCCCGCCCCCGAAATGCCGCGTCCCGCCCCAAAAACGGCGCGCCGCTCAGCCCCGCCCCGACACGCCCCCTCAGAAAACCCCGGGACTTACGTGAGTCCCGGGGCTCTGCGCGCGCCAGCAGGCCTATGTAAAATAGGCGCACCGGCGCGCAAGCCCTGCTCGCGTAAATCCGGGCGGATTTACGCGAGCAGGGCTCTTAAAATCCGCCCCTGAGTAAAAAAATATTTTTCCTATTTGTCTTAAATGTAATACCTAATTAATTCATTGAATGTCCACTAGTCTTTGTACTTTTTGAAAGAGTAAACAACCGATTTGTGTTTATCCATTCCACTTGACTCATTATTTTATAGACTTCTATCATATCTTCCCTCAGCTGTCTCTTTTCCAAGCTGAAAAGCCCTATCCTGTTTAGCCATTCCTTACAGGGGAATCATTTTAGCCCCTTTATCATTTTGGTCACCCTTCTCTGCACCTTTTCTAATTCCACCACAAGTTTTGATATTCAGATTGCACACAATAGTCAGGGTGCTGTTGTACCAAGTACATACCTGGCAACTCTCTGGATTTGATCTGGAGACTCCAGTTTTAGAGAACAAAAGGGAGAAGCAAGAGTGAGAGTGAGGGGGGGGGGGGGAGAGAGCAAGGAAGGGAAGAGAGAGGGAACAAGAGTGGGTAGAAAGAGGGGAGAGCAGGATAGGGGATAGCATGGGTAAAGAGACAGCAAAGTGGTGTTATAATTAGTGAGGTTTGGGTGGACCCTTGCACACTGTGGCAGCTGACTACGCCCATGGGGGGAAGTCCCGTGAGGGGCCACAGGTCAGGCTCAGCTTAGGACACACAAACACAGAGATTGATCTTTTATTAGACAATGTGATGAAGCCACCAGAGGTGGCACTAGTGAGCAGCAGAAGTAGCCCAGCTGGGCTAGTATCCCTCAGGCGCTGGAACAGCGACTTCTCCGGTAGCAGTGCTGTAGTGGAAAGAACTGAGAATAATGAGTACAGTGGAATATTCACAAAGCCCCAGTATGGAGAACCCCAGGATAGGGAGAGCAGGCCCTCGAGGAGCGAGTACGTGATCACTGAGAGCTGACAGTCTTGAAGGTAATGTACTCACACAGCGGTTCCACATAGGAGATGGCACCAGGGCTGGAACGGAGGCAGGCCCTCGAGGAGCGAGTACCTGGTTCCAGGGAAGGCTCGGAGGTGGAGATGGTAGTACTCACTGGTGTTGAAGATAGCGAATCCTTCCATGCAGAAGAGAAGGTAAGAGCAGACAGTGAGTCAGGGAACATGGGCCCTCGAGGAGCGACCTGAAAAGCAAGTGAGGCCCCCGAGGAGCGGGTACCCCGTTAGCATTAAGAGTCCAATGGAAATTGGAGAGGTAGAGTAGCTGGGTACGGAGAGCGAATCCCATCCGTAAGATTCCCCTTGCTATCTCAAAGGCTAGCAAACATCGTAGGCTTTAAATATCCGGGCAGCGTGACATTATTACATGGGGACGCCCCTGAGGTTCGTGCCAAGTAGGAAATAAGAGCGAGGGCCGCACGCGCGCCTTAAGGTACAGATGAAGCATGGCGGGAGGCAGCGCCCAAGCCGGTCCAGGGACACCGGAGAGGACGGCAGGCAGATGCTGCGGCAGCCAGGCATCCATCCATAGCGAGAGGAGGTGCAAAGAAAGAAAGGTAGGTGGAGTGAAGCTGTCGGGAAGGGACGGTTGCAACAAGTGGGGAGAGAGATAAAAGCAAGGGGAGAAGGGAGTGGGAAAAGGAGGAAGATAGAAGGGTGAGAGACAGCAACAAGGATGGCAGGAGAAGGCAAGGACCCTGGAATGATGCTGGGGATCCATGAAGATAATGTAGGAGGAAGGAGAATAGGCATGGAGGAGAGAGTTCAGGAGGAGAGAGGAGGAGAGAGGAGAAAAGGCAAAATAGGAGAAGATAGAAAAAAATCTGCTTCTGAAGGAAAGGGACAAAGAAGGAAGATAAAGAACTGAAACAGGCATGATTTATATTTTTGAAAAGCAAATAAAAGAAGAAGAAAAGGAGGGAAGACACCAGAAAGGAAAAGAAAGCAAAAAAAAGAGACAAGGGAAGAGAATGAAAAAAGAGAGATGCTGAGCTGCAAAATCAAGCCAAAGGTTGGAAACTATTTATCTGATAGATAATATTAGTTAAGAAGAAAGTAGTTGCTTGAGGGGGTGGGAAGGAGGAAGAGAAAAAGTCTCTACTGCAAGATCGGGCTCCCCCCCCGTTAATCTCAGGGTGAGCAGAACTCACAAGTTCCCAAGCGTGACCATGGATTGATAGAAACATTATGACATCTTCTCTTTTATTCTCCATTCCTTTCCTAATAATTCCTACCATTCTATTTGCTTCTTGGCCTTCGCCAGGCACTGAGTAGAGGATTTCAACGTATTATCCACGATGACGCTTAGATCCTTTTCCTGGGTGGTGACTCCCAATATGGAACCTTGCATCGTGTGACTTTAATTTGGGTTACTCTTCCCTACCTGCATCACTTTGCACTTGTCCACATTTGCATGCCCAGTCTCCCTAGATCTGCTTGCAATTTCTCACAATCCTCTTGTGATTTAACTGCTTTGAATAATGTTGTATTAGCAGCAAATTTAACCACCTTAATCCCATCTCTAGGTGATTTATAAATATGTTAAAAAGCAGTGGACCAGATCCCTGGCGCGCTCCTTTCAACAAAGAGACTGCCTGCTGACTCTTAGTGCATGCTGTCTTAGGGTGCAAAGGGGAGGGTGGTAGGCAAGCAATGCTGTGCTGGGACGGGACCCACAGTCACTGTTTCCTCTAAGCTGTGCACACGCATAGAGGTCCTGAACCCCGTTCGCACAAGAAATCCTGATATACGGGCGCAGAGCACACGGATTTGAAATCAAGTTACAAAACGTTGCACAAAAGAACATTTTTACACACGAAGCCTTTAAACAAAATTAGAGACAGAACATTGCTTATAGTGCCCACATTAAGCTTGTTTGAAAATGGGCCCTTCCCAAGTTAGGGGCAGGTAGAAAAACCTGGACAGTACAGTAATACAACATGGGAGGAGCGCACAGTTATCAACAGCTTAGTTTACCTTGGTAAATGCAGAGTTAACCACAAAAACTCCTTTGAAAGCTCTCCTCTAATGCATTAGCTCTGTGCACCTGCTTTGAAGCAGGTGCAGAGCACTCACCTGCAATGATAGCTGTTTTTCCTGCCAGGCTACTTTTTCAAAGGGAATCTCTGGAGGGTGTTTCCCTTTGAAATATTGCTTGCAGGCCCACCCATCAAAGTACCTGTTTAACAAGCAGGTGATGCCTTTCAACAATTTGTATTTCAACTTGTTCCACAGTAACATAGACAGTTACTAATGACAGGGACAGCCTGTAGATGACAGAACTACCAATGACATCATCGCTGTTTTGCAACATCCCCCCTTTTCCTAATTTCAATTATTGTCCCCAAAGCATTAATACTTATGCAACCGAACATATCTTCTCCAGTACCGCCAGCAATATTAACTTGTAGAACTGACTAGAGTCTTCTATCAGAATTATTTTGCAAACCTAAATACAGGTCTATCCAGGCCCTTCAGCACACAAAGGGGCTGATGCAATATCATGTGCGAGAAGAAACACGCGTCCAAACTGGGTGTCCATTTTTTTCAAAGCACTTGTCTGAAAATTAACAGGGCTGGGCTGCTAATTGTGCCTTTTGTAGGAATGTTTCTCCAGTATCATACAGCTTTCCAGGAATCTTTATTATAATATTTGCCTTTCTCTATAAGTTTTTAGCCATCTCAACTGCTGCATCTGCCTTTACATTGGACTGTTTTTTGGTGTAACCCCTGTCCCGTTCTAGTCCTGGACACAAGGGCATATAGGGAGGGTCACGGGCCATTCACGACCCCATGACCATCCTGTGGTTCCCACACAGAGTTGGAGGGGGGGGGGGGAGGACAAGTTTTCAAGGCCCTTAGGGTTTTGTTACATGGAGAGTCTTCTGAACACCAATCACATCAAAGTCACTCTTCATTTGCAGCTTGTTAAAAAAAAAAAAAAAAGCAAAAAAGCCTTTACTCAAAAGCTGGTGGCAAACACAAGTGCAAAACTCAGCACGCACAGGATAGTGCAGCAATACTGTAACAAAATTCCAAGGCACAAAACACAAAAATCACAGCCTCTTTCTACCTCTCCTTCAAACAGGCCAGCTTTTAAGGGAAGGTGCCCTTCTCCACCCTGAGCCCTCCCAGTACCTGTTTGGCAGATGTAATCTGTTTCTCATAACAACATGCCATACTGGGTCAGACCAAGGTCCAATGAGCCCAGCATCCTGTCTCCGCCAGTGGCCAATCCAGGTCACAAGCACCTGGTAGCAGAGGTGTACTGAGGGTCTCCGAGGTCCGGGGGCCAATACATTTGTGTTTCTTCCCCTATACTCACCTCTCCCCCCCCCCCCCCCCCCACACACAAACACACCATCCTCCTTGTAGAAATGCATACAGTCACAGAAAGTCACACTAATGTGAACCCCAGAAAGAAATGAACCGACAGACTGTTGTGGACTGCCATATGGGGGCAAAAGCTTCCCTGACAGGCTGCCAACAGAGTTTCCTTTGCCCCTTCCCTCTGTGGTACTGCAAGCAAACGAAAACATTCTCTGATTAAAAAAAAAAAAGAAACCAAGCGTGATGTTAAATTTCTAAATTCTTCCAAAATTAATTTTTATACTTCTGATCATCAGGAGAAAAATAAAAGGAAAAACAGTTCTAAGTCTGTCCTTTTTTTCCAGACTTGTATACATTACTGCAGCCTCAGTACAGCACACTGCCTATTCCCTTACCAAATACAAAAGAATTACCACGAATTGGAAAGAGAAACACAGAGACAAAAGCTGAACTGAAAAAGCCAGACTCTGCCTGAAGTATAACACCAGAGAAATAAAAGCAATTACATTTTTCCTGGACTGTAAAAAAATAATAATATTCAGATGCACATTTCCCAAAAAAAGCATAGAGAAAATCAAATTCTTCCCATCTCAGAGAAACAGAAGCAGGAGCAGTCTCACTTTCCTACCCTTCCAGACCCCCAGCAGTCTTGCTCCCCGGCCTCTCTCCCAGACCTCCCAGCCAGATAATGCAAAAACAAAAACATCACCATTCCTCATAAAACAAAATCAAGAAATATAAATTAGTCATAATACTAATAAAAAACAATATTTTAAAACAGATGACAAATCGAGCATCTAATAAATAAGAAGAATAAGGATAAACATAAACATTTCTCAAAAATCAATTAAATATTCAAAATAGTAAACATATCAAATAACACCCAATAATTAAAACTAATAAAGATAAAAAATGTCCCCCTCTCCATACCTGCGAACTTTTGATTTCCAGTCACCCTGAGATTGTCGTGGAGTGGAGGTGGGGATGGGGCAGGGGCAGGGGAGGAGAGAATACACAAACTTTCTCTTCTCTCTCTCTCTCTCTCTCTCTTCTATACACACACATTCATTACACATGCACATGCATCTTTCTACTGTAATGAGCAGAGTGAAAGTGAGCTGTTTGTGCTACGGTGTAGTTGATGCAGCCTCTAGACAAACCCATGAGGCCTACGCCAGCAGCTGGCAAATGCACCCTGTGGCGGGACAGCCTGGAGTTTCACCTGTATCAGCCGCCTCCCCCCGCAAGTTGAGCCCTTGGGTTCTGGAGGTTGGCAGGACTTAGGCAGGTCCCTAGGGCAGTGAAGAGAGCAAGAGTCGAAGGGCACGCCAGGGTCAGGGCAGGCAGCAAGCTGGAGACACGGAGACAGGCCAAAGGTCAGGGCAGACAGCGGGCAAACATGGTCAGTTCTAAGCAAGAGGTCAGGTCCAGCTGGCAGGCAAACGTGGTCAGATCCAAGCAGGAGGTCAGTACCAGGAGATCAGGCCATAATGCACAGAGACACTGGACGAGACAAGGAGGACGGGACAAGGCAGAATGAGACAAGCTGGACAAGACGAGGCTGGACAGTAGGGATGTGCAGAGCAAATGTTTATGTTCATAAGTCCATAAGTCGAAAGGGGGTCCCATTTGCGGTCAATATGGACATATGGAGAATTCCATAAGTTGAGTCTATGTCCATACGTGCAAATAAAAATTTAAACCCCTTTTGGCCAGCTTGGGGGGGCCTCCTCCTGGAGGCCAGCAGGAGGCCCCCCCAAGCTGGCCAAAAGTTCCTTTTGGGCCCAACGAGGGTCCCGGAGCGAACCCGCGGGGAATCACGTGACGCCGCGTCACTCCGACATGGCGCCGACGTCACGTGCTCCTCGCAAAGGAGTTCAGAAATGGCGTCCTGACTCCTCGCTGGATCACCAGGGAGTTGTGGTAAGTCTTGGGGGGGGGGGGGGGGGGGGATTAAGGAGGGTGAGGGGTTTAAATTTTTATTTAGGATCAACAATCGCGATTTCCAACGTATTCAACATAGCTATGTTGAATACGTTGGAAATCCGATCGTTTTCGCCTCATCACTTTTTTAAGTTAAAAAAAAAAAAAAAGTTGCGTTTTACATTTAAGTTCAAAACGAATGCACATCCCTACTGGACAGGCAAGGCAGGATGAGGTAAGACACAGGAATGCAAGACACTTGGAACACAGAAGCAATACACACTACCAAGGTAAAAGACCTGTTGCTGAGGCAGTGGCAGGCAGTCTGAGGAGCCCTTATATAGTAGGGCCTGCAGATGTCATCAGAGGGTGCCGCAGGGATACTTCTGCCCTTTAAAGAAGGTGGGTGCATGCGCGCCTTAGGGGAAGCCAGGACGGCGGCAGCATGGTGCCATATTGGGCCATATTTGGCTGTGTCCATGCTACGCTGAAGTCGGAGCCTGCCAGCAGCATTATGATGAGTGCAGCAGCTCACAGGATCATCCCGCGAGCCATGAATCCTAATATTTACCCTCTGCTTCTCACTCTCCTCTTCCACTTTCTCACTCCCCCTTCCCCACTTTCCATCCCCACTTTCTTTCCCTCTTATCCACCTCTCAGTCATTCACCCTCATTTTCTCTTAGTCACTAATCCCCTTCTCCTTCATTCTTCTTCCTTCCGTTACTCAAACCCCTTCCCTCACTCAGCTTCCTTCCCTCCCAGTCACTCTATCCCTTACTGCGAGTTACTCACTCCCCATTCACCCCATTCCTTTCCCTCTGAGTCACTCACCCCCTCCCTCTCATTCACTTCTTCCTTCCTTCCCTCCCTCTGATTCCTTTCCTTCCCATTAATTCCCTCACTCATACCCCCTTCCCTTCCCTCTCAGTAATAACCTGCCATATGACACCCTCCCATCCCACATGGTGGTCCTCATCATCTTCTTCCTGCTGGCTGGGTGTGGGAAGCCCACCAGCAGGTCACTGTCTAGCCCACCACTAAGCATCCAGTGCCTAGCTCTCTCTCTCTGTCACATGCACAGGTTCTCTCACACACACACACACACACACACACACACGCTCCCTCTCTCTCATATGCAGAGGCTTTTGTACATACGCATGCTTCTTCTCTCAGACACACAGGCTCTTTCTCGCGCGCACACACACACACACACACATGCTCTTTTTCTTTCATACACATATGCTTACACAGACATTCACACTCCTTTTCTCATATGCAGACTCTCACATGCAGGTTCCCTCTCTCTTATACATACAAGTTCTCAAACACACACAAATACTCCCTCTCTCTCATACACACAGGCTCTTACACACATGCATGCACCCTCTCTCTTATAGACACAGACTCTCACATAAATGCACGCTTCTTCTCTCTCATATGCACTGGCTCTCACACACACACACTCTCCTTCTCTCATACGTAGAGCCTCTCACACACGCATACTACCACTGTCTCATATGCAAGAACTTTCTCACACACATATGTTCCCTCTCCTTCAGAAACACAGACTCTCACAAACATACACTCCCTCTCTCTCATACACATAAATGCACACACTCATACTCCCTCTCACTCTGGCCGCTCCCTCTTTTTTTCATGGAATCTGCAGGGGAATGGTGGATTCCACAGTCTCCTCCTCACTCAAGCCACCAGCAAGTTGGGATGTGCAGGTGGCCCCAGGGCCTTTTTGATTTTGCTGCCAGTGGGTAGGGGTACGCTGGTGGCTTCGACGGACCTCTTCTTTGACCACCACGGGATGGGGTCTGCGGTGACTTTGACAAGCCTTTCCTTCACAGCCCAACAGCACCTGGAGGAAACCAGGGGTATGGACCCTGTATGCACCAGCTAAAGATGCCCCTACTCTGTCTCCTTATATAATGACCTGACAGCACACTCCTGCTTCCAAAAGAGCCATATGTGTTGGGGGATGTAAGACTGATGTGCACGGACCAGGAGAGAGATCTTGGAGTAATAGTGTCTGGAGATCTGAAGATGGTGAAGCAATGTGACAAGGCGATAGCTAAAGCCAGAAGAATGCTGGACTGCAGAGAGAAGAATAACCAGTAAGAAAAAAGAGGTGATAATGCCATTGTATAGGTCCTTGGTGAGGCCTCATTTGGAGTACTGTGTTCAGTTGTGGAGTCCATATATGAAGAGAGATAAAGACAGAATAGAGGCAGTCCAGAGAAGAGCAAACAAATTGGTGTGGGGTCTGTATGAGAAGATCTATGAGGAGAGGCTGAAGGATTTGAATACGTATACCCTGGAAGAGAGGAGGTGCAGGGGAGATATGATACAGACCTTCAGATACCTGAAAGGTTTTAATAATGCACAATTGTCAAACCTTTTCCGATGGAAAGAAATCTGTAGAACTAGGGCTCACGAAATTAAACTTCAGGGAGGTTGATTCAGACCCAGCATCAGGAAATATTTCTTTACGGAGAGGGTGGTGGATGTCTGGAATGCCCTTCTGGAGGAGGTAGTGATGACCAAAACAGTGAAAGAATTCAAAGGGGCATGGGATAAGCACTGTGGATCCATAAAATTAAGGTGGAAATGAAGAAAAGAGTGCATGGGGGTAACTTGCTGTTGCGGCGGTTGCTACCCTTAACCAATAAGCCTACATACTGTTAATGCAACTCCATCAGTGCTCTCTGCTTCAACAGCAGGGGAAAATGGGAATGGGATTCAGACAGCAGCAAACAAGGGTCCTGACTTTTATGTCTGGGGAAACAAACATGGGAGTAATTTGCTGGTGCAGCGGTTACTACCCTTAGGGGCGGATTTTAAATGGCTTATACATGTAATATACATGTGTAACCCTTTTAAAAGCCTCCTGCGCGCGCCAAGCCTATTTTGCGTAGGCTCAGCGATGCGCGCAAGCCCTGGGACAGCGTATGATCTGGGGCTTTGGGCAGGCGGGGGTGGGCGGGGGTTGGGTGGGGCCGGAGCCTCCAGACACAGTGGCCATTTGCCGCTGTGCCCGGGATCACGGGCTGGCCATCTCCGGCGCGCGCAACCTACGCCTGCCCGGAAGCAGGCACAACTTAAAAATTAAAGGTAAGAGTTTTTTTTTAGGTAGGGTTGGGGGGCGGGTTAGGTAGGGGAAGGGAGGGGAATGTGGGGGGGGGGGGGGTGGAAGGAAAGTTCCCGCCGAGGTCACTCCGATTTTGGAGCGGCCTCAGAGGGAACGGAGGAAGGCTGAGCAGCTCGGCGCGCGCAAGTTGCACAATTGTGCACCCCCTTGCGCGCGCCAACCCTGGATTTTATAACATGTGCGCAGCTGCATGCGCATGTTATAAAATCAGGTGTAGATTTGTGCGCGTCTGGTTGCATGCACAAATCTACGCCCGCGTGTTTTTTAAAATCTGGCCCTTAACGAATAAACCTATTGACTGTTAACGCAATTCCATCATTGCTCTCTGCATCAACGCAAACCGTCATAAAAAAGCCCGACTCAGGCTCAGTTTCGTTCTATTGTGAGCTGCTTCACGGGCTATGATGGTATTAAAGTGTACAAGGCTGTCTGCTTGTTTCAATCAGGTACGTTTATCGCAGATTAGACCCAACTTGATCAATGACCAGTGGTTGCCTAAATGCAGAACTTCATAAGGTTTCCAAATTCACAACATCTTTAACATCCATTGTAGGATACTGGAGTACTGGGAAATGAAAATGCCTTGTCAGACGCTGACCACCTTGTATGTGCTGTCAGCCATCATTGATCAAGTTGGGTCTAATCTGCGATAAACGTACATGATTGAAACAAGAAGACAGACTTGTACACTTTAATACCATCATAGCCCCTGAAGCAGCTCACAATAGAGCGAAACTTGGCCTGAATCGGGCTTTTTTATGATGGTTTGTGCTAATAAAGTATCCTTGGTGTTTCACCGATCTTCTACTTTTGGTCGCTACTTGCAATATTGGATCGGTTTCCAGTTTGTTTCTTTGGACCTTCTCTGCTTCAATGGCAAGGAGTTATAGGGAATTGGATTCAGACAGTAACCGAGGTCCCTGACTTTTACAATTTGGGAAACTGAAAAGCATGGGGATATCCTGCATGGTGCAGCAGATTCTACCATAAGCTTGCTGTGCACATGGGATGGACATTTGGTCCTTTTCTGCCAACATTTCTATGTGTCTTCTTTTTCTACTCAGGGTTCACCATTTCCTTCCTCCAGACTGCAGACACAGGTGATGTTTTCCTTTGGACTTGCTTCTGCATCAGACCCTGAGCTTTGCAATATTGGCCTGAAGAACCGGCAATTCTTTTAGCATTTCTGAGACTCCAGGTCAAATCCAGAGAGTTCCCAGTTATGCTTCTTGCCTACTACCTGCAACTGGAGAAAAAAAAGGTCCCTGGGTGCCCCCTACACCCTGTGACCTGGGAGCTTTGGACCCCCACCCCCTCTCTTGACTCTCTCTTGGTCTGTCACTGTTTAGTAGACCCAATAAAGTCGATCTAATTCCTCTTGCTTACTCCCAGGGAAAGCAACAGCTATCTTTAGTCTACCTGGCTAACAATTGTTATGGATTTTTTCTCCAGGAACTTGTCCAAATCTTTTTTAAACCCCACTATGTTAGTCTCCCAGATCATATCCTTTGGCAACAGATTCCATAGCTTGACAGTGTAATGAATGAAAAAGTGCTTTCTACAATCTGTTTTGAATCTGCTAGTTTCATGGAATATCTCTGGGGTTTCATTAGGCCTTCCACATCTCTGCTGGGGCGAGGTTCTTCTTTGTGTCCAAAAAGGACGGTTCCTTATGCCCATGCATAGATTACCTGGAGTTGGATGCTATAACAAAGAAAGACCGCTACCCACTGCCACTCATTTCTGAGCTCTTTGATTGCCTCCAGGAGGCCAGAGTGTTCACAAAGTTGGATCTCCGTGGGGCCTAAATCTTAATTCGAATAAAACAGGGTGATGACTGGAAGATGTCGTTCAGCACACAAGATGGCCACTATGAATATTTCTGATGCCCTTTGGCCTAAGTAATGCACTCGAGATATTCCAAAATATGATGAATGAAATCCTCAGGGATCTTCCATACTGGGTCAGACCAAGGGTCCATCAAGCCCAGCATCCTGTCTCCAACAGTGGCCAATCCAGGCCATAAGAACCTGGTAGTACCCAAAAACTAAGTCTATCCCATGTTACTGTTGCTAGTAATAGCAGTGGCTATTCTGTAAGCCAATTAATAGCAGATAATGGACTTCTCCTCCAAGAACTTATCCATCCTTTTTTAAACCCAGCTACACTAACTGCACTAACCACATCCCCTGGCAACAAATTCCAGAGTTTAATTGTACGTTGAGTGAAAAAGAACTTTCTCCGATTAGTTTTAAATGTGCCACATACTAACTTCATGGCGTGCCCCCTAGTCCTTCTATTATCCAAAAGAGTAAATAACCGATTCACATTTACCCATTCTAGACCTCTCATGATTTTAAAACCTCTATCATATCCCCTCTCAGCTGTCTCTTCTCCAAGCTGAACAGTCCTAACCTCTTTAGTCTTTCCTCATAAGGGAGCTGTTCCATCTCCTTTATCATTTCATCGCCCTTCTCTGTACCTTCTCCATCGGAACTATATCTTTTTTGAGATGAGGCAACCAGAATTGTACACAGTATTCAAGGTGCGGTCTCACCATGGAGCGATACAGAGGCATTATGACATTTTCCATTTTATTCACCATTCCCTTTCTAATAATTCTCAACATTCTGTTTGCTTTTTTGACTGCTGCAGCACACTGAGCCGACGATTTCAATGTGTTATCCACTATGACGCCTAGATCTCTTTCTTGGGTTGTAGCTCCTAATATGGAACCTAACATTGTGTAATTATAGCATGGGTTATTTTTCCCTATAAGCATCACCTTTGCACTTATCCACATTAAATTTCATCTGCCATTTGGATGCAAAATTTTCCAGTCTCACAAGGTCTTCTTGCAATTTATCACAATCCACTTGTGATTTAACTTCTCTGAATAATTTTGTATCATCTGCAAATTTGATTACCTTACTTGTCATATTCTTTCCCAGATCATTTATAAATATACTAGCCGTTAAGCCTGTAATAATGGGCTATATTTAAAAAAAATTTTCGATCCATTTCCTTCCCACTCATTCTCCTTCCCCCTCATTCTCCCTTCCACCTCCCCTCCCCATTCTCCCTCCCCCCTCTATTCTCCCTCCCACTCCCTCTCATCTCCCCCCTCTAGTCTCCCTCCCTCTCCCTCTCACCTCCCTCTTCTAGTCTCCCTCCCTCTCACCTTCCCCCTCCCCTCACTCCTCCTCCCTCCCCTCCCCTCAGTCACTCCCCTCCCCCTTCCCTCTCTCCTCCCTCCACTCCCGCCTCCCCTCACTCTCTCCTCCCTCCCCCTCCCCTCCTCTCAGTCACTCCCCTCCCCCTCACTCTCTCCTCCCAACCCCTCCCTTCCCCTCAGTCCCCCCCCCCTCCCCTCACTCTCTCCCCCCCTCCCCTCTGTCACTCCCCCTCTCTCAATTCCCTCTCCTTTCAGCTCATCCACAACCCCTTCCCTCGGATGGCGCAGAAGGAAGATCTCCGGGGGGGGGGTGTCCCTCCCTCGCACGTGCCGCTGTTACTGCTCCTCGCCGCCGCCGCCACTACTGCTCCTCGCCGCCGCTACTGCTCCTTGCCGCCGCTGCCGCTACTGCTCCTTCCAGCGCCATTTTTATTTCAGGCACGCTCCGCTCTGACCGACGTGCTCGCCCGCTCATGCGCGGTAGAGCTGCTCTCTACTGTACATTTGCGGCACGTCGGTCAGGGCTCCTTTGTCCAGCAGATTGAAAAGCAAGCGTCCCAATACAGATCCCTGAGGCACTCCACTGCCTACTCCCTTCCACTGAGAAAATTGTCCATTTAATCCTACTCTCTGTTTCCTGTCTTTTAGCCAGTTTGTAATCCAAGAAAGGACATCGCCACCTATACCATGACTTTTTACTTTTCCTAGAAGCCTCTCATGAGGAACTTTGTCAAACACCTTCTGAAAATCCAAATACACTACACCTACTGGTTCACCTTTATCCACATGATATTAACTCCTTCAAAAAAGTGAAGCAGTTAAAAAGACGGGGTTGCTCTGATGTGATGGATGTATTGCCTATATTATGACTGTTCTTTTTCTTTGTATAATTTTTATTTCATGTATTGGCTATGCCTCTTTTTTTATTGATGACTACCCTGTGAATAAACAGTTTATTACAAAAAAAAAAAAGTGAAGCAGATTTGTGAGGCAAGATTTGCCTTGGGTAAAGCTATGCTGACTTTGTTCCATTAAACCATGTCTTTCTATATGTTCTGTGATTTTGAAATTTAGAATACTTTCCACTATTTTTCCTGGCACTGAAGTCAGGCTAACTGGTCTGTAGTTTCCCAAATTGCCCCTGGAGCCCTTTTTAAATATTGGGGTTACATTAGCCACCTTCCAGTCTTCAGGTACAATGGAAGATTTTAATGATAGATTACAAATTTTTACTAATGGGTCTGAAATCATTTTTTAGTTCCTTCAGATCCCTGTGGTGTGTACCATCCAGTCCAGGTGATTTACTATTCTTCAGTTTGTGAATCAGGCCTACCACATCTTCTAGGTTACAGTGATTTGGTTCAGTCTATCTGAATCATTACCCATGAAAACCTTCTCCGGTACCGGTATTTCCCCAACATCCTCTTCATTAAACACCGAAGCAAAGAAATGGTTTAATCTTTCCGCAATGGCCTTATCTTCTCTTAGTGCCCCTTTAACCCCTTGATCATCTAACAATCCAACTGACTCCCTCACAGGCTTTCTGCTTCAGATATATTTTAAAAAATGTTTACTGTGAGTTTTTGCCTCTACGGCCAACTTCATTTCAAATTCTCTCTTAGCCTGTCTTATCAATGTCTTACATTTAACTTGCCAACATTTATGCATTATCCTATTTTCTTCTGTTGGATCCTTCTTCCAATTTTTGAATGAAGATCTTCTGGCTAAAATAGCTTCTTTCACCTCACCTTTTAACCATGCCGGTAATCATTTTGCCTTCCTTCCACCTTTCTTAATGTGTGGAATACATCTGGACTGTGCTTCTAGGATGGTATTTTTTAACGACCACATCTCTTGCACACTTTTTACCTTTGTAGCTGCTTCTTTCAGTTTTTTTCTAACTATTTTTCTCATTTTATCAAAGTTTCCCTTTTGAAAGTTTAGCACAAGAGCCGTGGATTTGCTTACTGTCCATCTTCCAGTCATTAATTCAAATTTGATCATATTATGATCACTATTGCCAAGCGGCCCTACCACCATTACTTCTCTCACCAAATCCTGTACTCCACTGAGAATTAGATCGAAAATTGCTCCCTCTCTCATTGGTTCCTGAACCAATTGCTCATTGTATACCTCAACGATATCCTCATCTTCTCAAAGAACCTCACGTCCCATCACCAAGATGTTCGACAAGTTTTCCAGCAACCACAAGCAAATAAATTGTATGCTAAAGTGGAGAAGTGCATCTTCGAGAAGGAGCACATACCCTTCCTTGGATACATTGTTTTCAGTAGTGGCTTACACATGGATCCAGAGAAGGTCCTGATTATCCAGGAATAGCCCCAACCTTTGGGCCTCCAAGCATAGCAGATGTTTTTGGGCTTCGTGAATTACTACCGGCAGTTCATTCCCAATTACTCCAGGATCATGGTCCCCCTCACACCTGCACAGCTTGCCAAAGCATATTGTCTCGGATATAGGCGCACACTTTGCTGCCAAATACTGGCACTCTTTTTGCCGGAAATTCAACAGCACATTGGATTATATTACTGCCTATCATTCTCAAGCCAATGGTCAAGCGGAGCGACCTAACCAGACCTTAAAAACCTTCTTGAGAGCCTATGCCAATACCACCAGGACAATTGGGCTGCCCTCCTTCCGTGGGTAGAATTTTCCCACAATTCCCACATTAGCGCTGCCACAGGAGCTTCGCCTTTTCAGATTGTGTTCAGGAGGCAGCCTTCCCTTCCGCTTCCGCTTCCAATCCCAATGTCCATTCCTTCTCGAGCAGCCCAATTAACCACCCAAGAGCTCCAGGAACTTTGGATTCATACTGAAGAGATGCTCCAGAAGACTGTGCAAAAGGCCAAGAGAGTGATGGATACTCACTGGCATCCAGTGCTGCATCTAACCCTATATATTGCTATTAATTATATACATACGATTCCACCGTCTGTCCAGAAATCACTTCTGCTACCAGGTTGCAGCTTTTCGCCTGACAACTGGATCCGCCATTTACTGAGGGGATTTAAACCTGCTTGCTTCTCAGGAGGGAACCAATCAGAAAGTAGAGTTTGGTAGGCCGGGAGCCAATAGGGTGCTAGATTAGCGAGGACCATTCTACTGTATCGTTAAGTCCCTGTGGGAATTCAGAAGCTAATGTAAAAATCCACCACTGTTCGCGGTATATAATTAATAGCAATATATAGGGTTAGATTCTGGCACTATCTAAGTAAACTCTGCTCTTTTTAAATTTAGATTTGGCAATTCCCGGCCCCTGAGGAAGTTTACCAGAAACACGAGCCGTGTCGGGCCAGAGCCAGTCTGATATCCTAGCTGCTCAAACCCTGCTACAATAAGTACAATTGCACTGCCTGGATACCGGTAATATAACCTGGTTTCTAAAGTTTCTAAAGATTGAAAATAAGAAAAAAACTTAAAAAAAAATGTCTTTGCAGAGAAACCGATGATTCTAACAATCGGTGACGGTCCAAAGACTTATCTGGACTGCGTATTTACATGATTGGCAATTAGGGCTAACGAAGTAAAGTCCGCCATTTGTTTATGAGGTTCTCTCTGCATATAGGATACAAGACTACATGGTAACAGCTGTTCTTTATTGGAATTGAATATGATGTTGTTTTGAATTTAGTAGGTAGTAAAAGTAGGACAAGGACCACGATCTGTTTCTCTGTGATGTCATCTAACAAAGGCACATAAGAAGAATATTCTTAATCTACAAAAATAACCAGCTAGAGACTGGAGGCTATTTCATTGCCATCAACCTAATCCAGAAAGGAAAAATTATCTGCGCCTTGAACTTGTTGCTAGGGATGAGCAGGGGGAAAGATTTCATTTCAGTTCATATATTTGTTTCATAGGTCGCCAAAATTCATTTGGTTTGTTTCAGACAAAAACAAATTGTGTTTATTCATTCCATTTGTCCATTTATTTTCCCATTAAAGTCAATGGAGGAAACAAAGCAAATTTTGGGCTCCAAAATTGGGATTTTTTTTAATTGATTCTAATCTATTGAAACTTGTGGTTAGACATCATCAGAAGGGGAATGAGCAAGGCACCATGACTGAGTCAAAGTGGCACGAAAAGTCCATGGCACCATAAAGAGGAAAATGGTACCAAAAGTGGCAGGAGCCCTCTAAGGCACAATGAGAGGAGCAAAGCAGAAGCAAGGAAGAGAGCATGGGCAGCAACAACAGCAGCATGAACACCCCAAGGCAACACCAGAGGGGCAAAGCAGCAGCAAGAGGGACACAACACCCCAAAGCACTAGAAAGGGGCACTAAAGCAACCAAGTTGGCAGGAAAAATATCCCAAGGCACTGAGAGAGGGTCACAACAGCAGAAGGAGTGGCATAGGGGTTGCAAAGCACCATGAGAGGTGCAAAGCAGCCACCCCAAGGATAGAAATGAGCAGCAAAGGGCCGCAGACAAGATAATACAAAGCCCTGGGCAGGGAGAAGCCAGTGCAGCCCCTCCCGAGCAGGCATGAGGTGGTCATTTGGTTTCCCTTCCACTATTAAGTTTACTGCCACATTCTGAAGGACTTCATAGTTTTCTGTGGAAGACCAAAATGCAATAGACAATATTTTTTGAGTACCGGTGAATGACTTAATGTGGTCAGTTCCCTCCTTTCCAAGAGACAGTGTAAATGCCAAATTGTGTGCAACTGCATAATACAATATTTCACCACCATTGAGATTTGAGATTAAAAATAATAGCGTAGAATCCCAAATAATTTGTAATGTTAGTAACTTCCTTCTTGGGTTTGTGTCAGCCCCAGATATGTTTTGTAAAATTATCAAAGGATTTTTCCATCTACTAATCCATAAAATCTCTGATTTAGACAAATCTAATTTTTAATTTATTTGCCTCTAAACAAAATGCCTCTTTTGAAAGGCATGCTTTCACATCTGTAATTGCAACCAACTGGTCTGGCCTAACTGGCACACCTAGATGTACGTTGTCCATGTGAGTATGTAAGCATTTTTGAATACAGGTTTTGTTTCTTTCCAGTGAGATTCTGAGAAAAGCTACCTTACTTTGGCTTCCAAACTTGGCAAATGTAAGCAGTTCTGCATACATTTTTATGTGTACTCTCGACATAATAATGAGTTTTACATACAAAAAATGCACACATAGATTAGGGCTTCCACGTGCAAATTCCATGTTAACTACGGCATTAGCTATTACTCCCCAATACTCATGTTTCTTAACACTACAAAACTCAATGTAACACTGGCATTAAACTGGCAGGAAACTCACATTATCATGACAGTTGTGATGCTGTTAGTACATAGATTTCTTATAGTACTTACTCCTGCAATCCTGGCCCAAGCAAACAACAAACAATATTAAGGGAAAAACTGGCATATGCTTAGATGCCCTATATGTAAAGAGTGAGGCACGGGCCTATAAGTAAAGAATCACCTGAGCTAAAGAATTCCAAATTATCCTTATCAACTGAAAAATAGGTTCCTAATACGACCAAAAAACCCACTTTGAAATGTCTGTATGCCAATGCCAGAAGTCTAAGCAGTAAGATGGGAGAGTTAGAGTATACATCAGTGAATGATGAGATTGACATAATTGCCATCTCAGAGACCTGGTGGAAGGAGGATAACCAATGGGACAGTGTTATATCAGGGTACACAGGGGAGGATTGTCCTATCGGGGGACTGGGCATCCCCCGGTGGGCCGCTCGCTCTAGTCATGTGGTATCTCGCTGAAACCTATCCTAGGCCCCCTTCCAACACAGCCGCTGCCCTCCTGAGTACACTGCCCCTAGATTGTAATTGCACCTTCCTAAAGGAACCAGGAAGCGATTTCGTTTTTTTTTAAATCGAAAAGATCGAGAGCATCCAGAGGTCTATCAAGCCGCCATGTGGGAGGTTGAGCAGGTCTGGATAGGCATCCCAAAGCAGATCTCACATCCCACCCGAAATCTCAAACCCCAGGCTGAAAGCGCCCGAATTAACTGGAACTGGGTGAGAACTGCAGATTCCCAGCAGAGAGAACAGACAGGAAATGTACAACTCTTCCCCATGGGAAAAGACTGCCAACTTTTGAAAAAATATTGAAAGTCGCGCATGTCTTTAATTTATTAAAAAAAAATTTCAAACCACAGGCTGAAAGCTGCCCTGCTGGGCGAGAACAGCTTGGACGTCCTCAACTCGGACATCCTGAGGTTGGACGTCCCGACTCTGAAAGTCCCCAGGTTGGACGTCCCCAATGTTGGAAGGGGCTCCTGACAGGTAGCAGCGAGAGGTCTTTGTAGCCGCCATGTGGGAGGTTGAGCAGGTCCAGATAGGGATCCCAAAGCAGATTCCACATCTCATCCCAAATCTCAAACCACTCCTGGGAGAGTTGGGCGTCCCATATTTGGATGTCCCCAATGTTGGAAGGGGGCCCAGGACAGGTAGCAGCAAGAGGTCTTTGTAGCCGCAATGTGGGAGGTTGAGCAGGTCCATATAGGAGTCCCAAAGCAGATCCCACATCCCACCCCAAATCTAAAAGCCCTCATGGGAGAGTTGGACGTCCTGACTCTGGACGTACAGAGGTCAGGACGTCCAACATTGGGGACGTCCAGAGTTGGGACGTCCAACCTCAGGATGCTCGAGTTCAGCACGTCCAAGTTGTTCTCGCCCAGCAGAGCAGTTTTCAGCCTGCGGTTTGAAATTTGGGGTGGGACGTGGGATCTGCTCTGGGTCCCTGGCTGAAAATCCCACATGGAGGCTACAAAGACCACTCACCGCTACCTATCCTGGGCCCCCTTCCATCATAGCCGCTGCCATCCTGAGTACACTGCCCCTCGATTGTAATTGCACCTCCCTAAAGGAACCAGGAAGCAATTAGGGTTTGTTTAAATCGAAAAGATCGATAGCAGCCAGAGGTCTATCTAGCCGCCATGTGGGAGGTTGAGCAGGTCTGGATAGGCATCCCAAAGCAGATCCCACATCCCACCTGAAATCTCAAACCCCATGCTGAAAGCTCCCGAATTAACTTGACCTGGGTGAGAACAGCAGATTCCCGGCAAATAGAACAGACAGGAAATGTACAACACTTCCCCATGGGAAAAGACTGCCAACAGCGCCCGCATTAACTGTTGGGAAACTGCTTTTCGCACCCTGGTCCAGACAGAACAGACAGGAAATGTCTTCCCAATGGGTAGTTGTGAAAAGTTTGACAGCTTTTGAAAAAAAAAGTTTTTAAAGTCGGCATGTCTTTAATTTATTTAAAAAAAATTCTGAATCAATTTTTTCCTTTAAAAAAAATCGCTTCTTCCTACTCTTAGGGAGGACTAGGTGGAGCATTTACATTTCAGGGGCAGGGTACTCAGGAAGGCAGCGGCTGTGATTGAAGGACAGTTAGCAGCGAGAGGTCTATCTAGGCACCATGTAAGAGGTTGAGCAGGTCCCTATAGGGGTCCCAAAGCAGATCCTACATCCCACCCCAAATCTCAAACACCTCCTGGGAGAGTTGGACGTCCTGACTCTGGACGTCTGGAAGTCTGGACGTCCAACATTGGGGGGACGTCCAGAGCCTGGACGTCCAACTTTGGGGACGTCCAGTGTTAGGACGTCCAACTTCTGGACGTCTGGAAGTCGGGACGTCCAACATTGGGGACGTCCAGACTCTGGACGTCCAACTTTGTGGACGTCCAGAGTTGGGACGTCCAACCTCTGGACGTCCGATTTGAGCACCTCCAAGTTGTTCTCGCCCAGCAGGGCAGCTTTCAGCCTGCGGTTAGAAATTTGGGGTTGGATATAGGATCTGCTGTGGGTCCCGGCTGAATCTCCCACTTGGCGGCTATATCGACCTCTCGCTGATACCTGTCCAGGGCCAATAAATGTGGGCGTTTTCAGCCCGGGGTTTGAGATTTGGGGTTGGATGTGGGATCTGCTTTGGGATCCCTATCCAGAGCTGCTGAACCTCCCACATGGAGGCTACAAAGACCACTCACTGCTACCTATCCTGGGCCCCGTTCCATCACAGCCGCTGCCATCCTGAGTACACTGCCCCTCGATTGTAATTGCACCTCCCTAAAGGAACCAGGAAGCAATTAGGGTTTGTTTAAATCGAAAAGACCGATAGCAGCCAGAGGTCTATTTAGCCGCCATGTGGGAGGTTGAGCAGGTCTGGATCGGCATCCCAAAGAAGATCCCACATCCCACCTGAAATCTCAAACCCCATGCTGAAAGCTCCCGAATTAACTTGACCTGGGTGAGAACAGCAGATTCCCGGCAAATAGAACAGACAGGAAATGTACAACACTTCCCCATGGGAAAAGACTGCCAACAGCGCCCGCATTAACTGTTGGGAAACTGCTTTTCGCACCCTGGTCCAGACAGAACAGACAGGAAATGTCTTCCCAATGGGTAGTTGTGAAAAGTTTGACAGCTTTTGAAAAAAAAAGTATTTAAAGTCGGCATGTCTTTAATTTATTTAAAAAGAAATTCTGAATCCGTTTTTTTCCATTAAAAAAAAAAATCGCTTCTTCCTCCTCTTAGGGAGGACTCGGTGGAGCATTTACATTTCAGGGGAAGGGTACTCAGGAAGGCAGCGGCTGTGATTGAAGGACAGTTAGCAGCGAGAGGTCTATCTAGGCACCATGTGGGAGGTTGAGCAGGTCTCTATAAGGGTCCCAAAGCAGATCCCACATCCCACCCCAAATCTCAAACACCTCCTGGGAGAGTTGGACGTCCTGACTCTGGACGTCTGGAAGTCTGGACGTCCAACATTGGGGGGACGTCCAGAGCCTGGACGTCCAACCTTGGGGACGTCCAGTGTTAGGACGTCCAACTTCTGGACGTCTGGAAGTCGGGACGTCCAACATTGGGGACGTCCAGACTCTGGACGTCCAACTTTGTGGACGTCCAGAGTTGGGACGTCCAACCTCTGGACGTCCGATTTGAGCACCTCCAAGTTGTTCTCGCCCAGCAGGGCAGCTTTCAGCCTGCAGTTAGAAATTTGGGGTTGGATATAGGATCTGCTGTGGGTCCCGGCTGAATCTCCCACTTGGCGGCTATATCGACCTCTCGCTGATACCTGTCCAGGGCCAATAAATGTGGGCGTTTTCAGCCCGGGGTTTGAGATTTGGGGTTGGATGTGGGATCTGCTTTGGGATCCCTATCCAGAGCTGCTGAACCTCCCACATGGAGGCTACAAAGACCACTCACTGCTACCTATCCTGGGCCCCGTTCCATCATAGCCGCTGCCATCCTGAGTACACTGCCCCTCGATTGTAATTGCACCTCCCTAAAGGAACCAGGAAGCAATTAGGGTTTGTTTAAATCGAAAAGACCGATAGCAGCCAGAGGTCTATTTAGCCGCCATGTGGGAGGTTGAGCAGGTCTGGATCGGCATCCCAAAGCAGATCCCACATCCCACCTGAAATCTCAAACCCCAGGCTGAAAGCGCCCGAATTAACTTGACTTGGGTGAGGAGAGCAGATTCCCGGCAAATAGAACAGATAGGAAATGTACAACACTTCCCCATGGGAAAAGACTGCCAACAGCGCCCGCATTAACTGTTGGGAAACTGCTTTTCTCATCCTGGTCCAGACAGAACAGACAGGAAATGTCTTCCCAATGGGTAGTTGTGAAACGTTTGACAGCTTTTGAAAAAAAAAGTATTTAAAGTCGGCATGTCTTTAATTTATTTAAAAAGAAATTCTGAATCCGTTTTTTCTATTAAAAAAAAAATCACTTTTTCCTACCCTTAGGGAGGACTCGGTGGAGCATTTACATTTCAGGGGCAGTGTAACTCAAGAAGGCAGCGGCTGTGATTGAAGGACAGTTAGCAGCGAGAGGTCTATCTAGCCACCATGTGGGAGGTTGAGCAGGTCCCTATAGGGGTCCCAAAGCAGATCCCACATCCCACCCCAAATCTCAAACACCTCCTGGGAGAGTTGGACGTCCCGACTCTGGACGTCTGGAAGTCGGGACGTCCAACTTTGGGGACGTCCAGAGTTAGGACGTCCAACTTCTGGACGTCTGGAAGTCGGGACGTCCAACATTGGGGACGTCCAGACTCTGGACGTCCGAGTTCAGCACCTCCAAGTTGTTCTCGCCCAGCAGGGCAGCTTTCAGCCTGCGGTTTGAATTTTGGGGTGGGACATAGGATCTGCTGTGGGTCCCGTCTGAACCTCCCACATGGCGGCTAGATTGACCTCTCGCTGATCCCTGTCCAGGGCCAATAAATGTGGGCGTTTTCAGGCCAGGGTTTGAGATTTGGGGTTGGATGTGGGATCTGCTTTGGGATCCCTATCCAGAGCTGCTGAACCTCCCACATGGAGGCTAGAAAGACCACTCACTGCTACCTATCCTGGGCCCCCTTCCATCATAGCCGCTGCCATCCTGAGTACACTGCCCCTCGATTGTAATTGCACCTCCCTAAAGGAACCAGGAAGCAATTAGGGTTTGTTTAAATCGAAAAGATCGATAGCAGCCAGAGGTCTATCTAGCCGCCATGTGGGAGGTTGAGCAGGTCTGGATCGGCATCCCAAAGCAGATCCCACATCCCACCTGAAATCTCAAACCCCAGGCTGAAAGCGCCCGAATTAACTTGACCTGGGTGAGAACAGCAGATTCCCGGCAAATAGAACAGAGTAACAGACAGGAAATGTACAACACTTCCCCATGGGAAAAGACTGCCAACAGCGCCCGCATTAACTGTTGGGAAACTGCTTTTCTCACCCTGGTCCAGACAGAACAGACAGGAAATGTCTTCCCAATGGGTAGTTGTGAAAAGTTTGACAGCTTTTGAAAAAAAAAGTATTTAAAGTCGGCATGTCCTTAATTTATTTAAAAAGAAATTCTGAATCCGTTTTTTTCCATTAAAAAAAAAAATCGCTTCTTCCTCCCCTTAGGGAGGACTCGGTGGAGCATTTACATTTCAGGGGAAGGGAAATCAGGAAGGCAGCGGCTGTGATTGAAGGACAGTTAGCAGCGAGAGGTCTATCTAGGCACCATGTGGGAGGTTGAGCAGGTCTCTATAAGGGTCCCAAAGCAGATCCCACATCCCACCCCAAATCTCAAACACCTCCTGGGAGAGTTGGACGTCCTGACTCTGGACGTCTGGAAGTCTGGATGTCCAACATTGGGGGGACGTCCAGAGCCTGGACGTCCAACTTTGGGGACGTCCAGAGTTGGGACGTCCAACTTCTGGACGTCTGGAAGTCGGGACGTCCAACATTGGGGACGTCCAGACTCTGGACGTCCGAGTTCAACACCTTCAAGTTGTTCTCGCCCAGCAGGGCAGCTTTCAGCCTGCGGTTTGAATTTTGGGGTGGGACATAGGATCTGCTGTGGGTCCCGGCTGAATCTCCCACATGGCGGCTATATCGACCTCTCGCTGATACCTGTCCAGGGCCAATAAATGTGGGCGTTTTCAGCCCGGGGTTTGAGATTTGAGGTTGGATGTGGGATCTGCTTTGGGATCCCTATCCAGAGCTGCTGAACCTCCGACATGGAGGCTACAAAGACCACTCACTGCTACCTATCCTGGGCCCCCTTCCATCATAGCCGCTGCCATCCTGAGTACACTGCCCCTCGATTGTAATTGCACCTCCCTAAAGGAACCAGGAAGCAATTAGGGTTTGTTTAAATCGAAAAGATCGATAGCAGCCAGAGGTCTATCTAGCCGCCATGTGGGAGGTTGAGCGGGTCTGGATAGGCATCCCAAAGCAGATCCCACATCCCACCTGAAATCTCAAACCCCAGGCTGAAAGCGCCCGAATTAACTTGACCTGGGTGAGAACTGCAGATTCCCGGCAAATAGAACAGACAGGAAATGTACAACACTTCCCCATGGGAAAAGACTGCCAACAGCGCCCGCATTAACTGTTATGAAACTGCTTTTCTCACCCTGGTCCAGACAGAACAGACAGGAAATGTCTTCCTAATGGGTAGTTGTGAAACGTTTGACAGCTTTTGAAAAAAAAAGTATTTAAAGTCGGCATGTCTTTAATTTATTTAAAAAGAAATTCTGAATCCGTTTTTTCCATTAAAAAAAAAAATCGCTTCTTCCTACCCTTAGGGAGGACTCGGTGGAGCATTTACATTTCAGGGGCAGTGTACTCAAGAAGGCAGCGGCTGTGATTGAAGGACAGATAGCAGCGAGAGGTCTATCTAGCCACCATGTGGGAGGTTGAGCAGGTCCCTATAGGGGTCCCAAAGCAGATCCCACATCCCACCCCAAATCTAAAACACCTCCTGGGAGAGTTGGACGTCCTGACTCTGGACGTCTGGAAGTCGGGACGTCCAACATTGGGGACGTCCAGAGTTGGGACGTCCAACCTCTGGACGTCCGAGTTCAGCACCTCCAAGTTGTTCTCGCTCAGCAGGGCAGCTTTCAGCCTGCGGTTAGAAATTTGGGGTTGGATATAGGATCTGCTGTGGGTCCCGGCTATACCTCCCACTTGGCGGCTAGATCGACCTCTCGCTGATACCAGTCCAGGGCCAGTTAATGCCGGCATTTTCAGCCCGGGGTTTGAGATTTGGGGTTGGGATGTGGGATCTGCTTTGGGATCCTTATCCAGAGCTGCTGAACCTCCCACATGGAGGCTAGAAAGACCACTCACTGCTACCTATCCTGGGCCCCCTTCCATCATAGCCGCTGCCATCCTGAGTACACTGCCCCTCAATTGTAATTGCACCTCCCTAAATGAACCAGGAAGCAATTAGGGTTTGTTTAAATCGAAAAGACCGATAGCAGCCAGAGGTCTATCTAGCCGCCATGTGGGAGGTTGAGCAGGTCTGGATAGGCATCCCAAAGCAAATCCCACATCCCACCTGAAATCTCAAACCCCAGGCTGAAAGCGCCCGAATTAACTTGACCTGGGTGAGAACAGCAGATTCCCGGCAAATAGAACAGAGTAACAGACAGGAAATGTACAATACTTCCCCATGGGAAAAGACGGCCAAAAGCGCCCGCATTAACTGTTGGGAAACTGCTTTTCGCACCCTGGTCCAGACAGAACAGACAGGAAATGTCTTCCCAATGGGTAGTTGTGAAACGTTTGACAGCTTTTGAAAAAAAAAGTATTTAAAGTCGGCATGTCTTTAATTTATTTAAAAAGAAATTCTGAATCCGTTTTTTCCATTAAAAAAAAATCGCTTCTTCCTACCCTTAGGGAGGACTCGGTGGAGCATTTACATTTCAGGGGCAGTGTACTCAAGAAGGCAGCGGCTGTGATTGAAGAACAGTTAGCAGCGAGAGGTCTATCTAGCCACCATGTGGGAGGGTGAGTAGGTCCCTATAGGGGTCCCAAAGCAGATCCCACATCCCACCCCAAATCTCAAACACCTCCTGGGAGAGTTGGACGTCCTGACTCTGGACGTCTGGAAGTCGGGACGTCCAACATTGGGGTCGTCCAGACTCTGGACGTCCGAGTTCAGCACCTCCAAGTTGTTCTCGCCCAGCAGGGCAGCTTTCAGCCTGCGGTTTGAATTTTGGGGTGGGACATAGGATCTGCTGTGGGTCCCGTCTGAACCTCCCACATGGCGGCTAGTTCCACCTCTCGCTGATACTTCTCCAGGGCCAATTAATGTGGGCGTTTTCAGCCCGGGGTTTGAGATTTGGGGTTGGGATGTGGGATCTGCTTTGGGATCCCTATCCAGAGCTGCTGAACCTCCCACATGGAGGGTACAAAGACCACTCACTGCTACCTATCCTGGGCCCCCTTCCATCATAGCTGCTGCCATCCTGAGTACACTGCCCCTCGATTGTAATTGCACCTCCCTAAAGGAAACAGGAAGCAATTAGGGTTTGTTTAAATCGAAAAGACCGATAGCAGCCAGAGATCTATCTAGCCGCCATATGGGTGGTTGAGCAAGTCTGGATAGGCATGCCAAAGCAGATCCCACATCCCACCTGAAATCTCAAACCCCAGGCTGAAAGTGCCCGAATTAACTTGACCTGGGTAAGAACAGCAGATTCCCGGCAAATAGAACAGACAGGAAATGTACAACACTTCCCCATGGGAAAAGACTGCCAACAGCGCCCGCATTAACTGTTGGGAAACTGCTTTTCTCACCCTGGTCCAGACAGAACAGACAGGAAATGTCTTCCCAATGGGTACAGTTGTGAAAAGATTGACAGCTTTTGAAAAAAAACATATTTAAAGTCGCGCATGTCTTTAATTTATTTAAAAAGAAATTCTGAATCGGTCTTTTCCATTACAAAAAAAAATCGCTTCTTGCTACCCTTAGGGAGGACTCGGTGGAGCATTTACATTTCAGGGGCACTGTACTCAGGAAGGCAGCGGCTGTGATTGAAGGACAGATAGCAGCGAGAGGTCTATCTAGCCACCATGTGGGAGGTTGAGCAGGTCCCTATAGGGGTCCCAAAGCAGATCCCACATCCCACCCCAAATCTCAAACATCTCCTGGGAGAGTAGGACGTCCTGACTCTGGACGTCCAGAAGATGGGACATCCAACATTGGGGACGTCCAGAGTCTGGACGTCCAACTACGAGGACATCCAGAGATGGGACGTCCAATCTCAGGACGTCCGAGTTCAGCACGTTCAAGTTGTTCTCACCCAGCAGGGCAGCTTTCAGCCTGCGGTTTGAAATTTGGGGTGGGATGTGGGATCTGCTGTGGCTCCCACATGGCGGCTAGATCGACCTCTCGCTGATACCAGTGCAGGACCAGTTAATGCGGGCGTTTTCAGCTCGGGGTTTGAGATTTGGGGTTGGGATATGGGATCTGCTGTGGGTCTCTGGCTGAACCTTTCACATGGCAGCTAGATCGACCTCTCGCTGATACCAGTCCAGGGCCATTTAATGTGGGCGTTTTCAGCCCGGGGTTTGAGATTTGGGGTTGGGATGTGGGATCTGCTTTGGGACCCCTATCCAGAGCTGCTGAACCTCCCACATGGAGGCTACAAAGACCACTCGCTCCGACCTATTCTGGGCCCCCTTCCATCATAGCTGCTGAAGTCCTAGTACACTGCCCCTCGATTGTAATTGCTCCTCCCTAAAGGAACCAGGAAGCGATCTACTGTTTGTTTAAATTGAAAAGACCGATAGCAGCCAGAGGTCTATCTAGCCACCATGTGGGAGGTTGAGCAGGTCTGGATAGGCATCCCAAAGCAGATCCCACATCCCACCTGAAATCTCAAACCCCAGGCTGAAAGCACCCGAATTAAATTGACCTGGGTGAGAACAGCAGATTCCCGGGAGATAGAAAAGACAGGAAATATACAACACTTCCCCATGGAAAAAGACTGCCAACAGTGCCCGCATTAACTGTTGGGAAACTGCTTTTCTCACCCTGGTCCAGACAAAACAGACAGTAAATGTCTTCCCAATGGGTACAGTTGTGAAAAGATTGACAGATTTTGAATAAAATATTTAAAGTCGCGCATGTCTTTAATTTATTTAAAAAGAAATACTGAATCGGTCTTTTCCATTACAAAAGAAATCGCTTCTTCCTACCCTTAGGGAGGACGCGGTGGAGCAATTACATTTCAGGGGCAGTGTACTCAGGAAGGCAGCGGCTGTGACTGAAGGACAGATAGCAGCGAGCGGTCTATCTAGCCACCATGTGGGAGGTTGAGCAGGTCCCTATAGGGGTCCCAAAGCAGATCCCACATCCCACCCCAAATCTCAAACACCTCCTGGGAGAGGTGGACGTCTGACTCTGGACATCCTGAAGTGTCTGGTCATCCAAATTTGGGGACGTCCAGAGTTGGGACGTCCAACCTCAGGACGTCCGAGTTCAGCACGTTCAAGTTGTTCTCGCCCAGCAGGGCAGCTTTCAGCCTGCGGTTTGAAATTTGGGGTGGGACGTGGGATCTGATGTGGGTCCCCGGCTGAACCTCCCACATGGCGGCTAGATCGACCTCTCGCTGATACCAGTCCAGGGCCAGTTAATGCGGGCTTTTTCAGCCCGAGGTTTGAGATTTGGGGTTGGGATGTGGGATCTGCTTTGGGACCCCTATCCAGAGCTGCTGAACCTCTCACATGGAGGCTACAAAGTCTACTCGCTCCTACCTATCCTGGGCCCCCTTCCATCATTCCCACTGCCGTCCTGAGTACACTGCCCCTCGATTGTAATTGCATCTCCCTAAAGGAACCAGGAAGCGATCTAGTGTTTGTTTAAATCGAAAAGACCGATAGCAGCCAGAGGTCTATCCAGCCGCCATGTGGGAGGTTGAGCAGGTCCCTATAGGGATCCCAAAGCAGATCCCACATCCCACCCCAAATCTCAAACCCCAGGACTAAAGCGACTTTATTAACTGGCCCTGGACAAGTAGGAGCGAAAGTTCTTTGTAGCCACCATGTGGGAGGTTGAGCAGGTGACCCCAAAGAAGATCTGCTGGGCGAGAGCAACTTGGGCGTGCTTAACTCAGACGTCCTCAGGTTGGACGTCCCGACTTCCGGACGTCAAAGTTGAGGAGGTTCAACTCTCCCAGGAGGTGTTTGAGATTTGGGGTGGGATATGGGATCTGCTTTGGGACATCACACATCCCGCCATGTTGGATATTGAGCAGGTCCAGAGAGGGATCCCAAAGCAGATCCCACATCCCACCCGGAATCTCATACCCTAGGCAAACAGCGCACGCATTAACTGTTTGTAAACTGCTTTTCTCACCCTGGTCCAGACAGAACAGACAGGAAATGTCTTCCCCAATCCACAGCTGCTGAACTACCCATATGGCGGCTACAAAGACCTCTCTCTCCTACCTGTCCTGGGCCCCCTTCCATCACAGCCGCAGCCAGAGGTCTATCTAGCCGCCATGTGGGAGGTTGAGCAGGTCCCTATAGGGGTCCCAAAGCAGATTCACATCCCATTCCAAATCTCAAACACTTCCTGGGAGAGTTGGACGTCCTGACTCTGGACGTCCGGAAGTCAGGACGTCCAACATTGGGGACGTCCAGAGTCTGGACGTCCAATTTTGGGGGCGTCCAGAGTTGGGACGTCCAACCTCAGGATGTTCGAGTTCAGCACGTCCAAGTTGTTCTCGCCCAGCAGGGCAGCTTTCAGCCTGCGGTTTGAAATTTGGGGTGGGACGTGGGATCTGCTATGGGTCCCCAGCTGAACCTCCCACATGGCGGCTAGATCGACCTCTCGCTGATACCAATCCAGGACCAGTTAATGCGGGCGTTTTCAGCCCGGGGTTTGATATTTGGGTTTGGGATGTGGGATCTGCTCTGGGACCCCTATGCAGAGCTGCTGAACCTCCCACATGGAGGCTACAAAGACCACTCGCTCCTACCTAACCTGGGCCTCCTTCCATCATAGCCGCTGCCATCCTGAGTACACTGCCCCTCGATTGTAATTGCACCTCCCTAAAGGAACCAGGAAGCGATTTAAACGTCTTTGTTTAAATAGAAAAGACCGATAGCAGCCAGAGGTCTATCTAGCTGCCATTTGGGAGGTTGAGCATGTCTGGATAGGCATCCCAAAGCAGATTCACATCCCACCTGAAATCTCAAACCACAGGCTGAAAGCGCCCGAATTAACTGGACGTGGGTGAGAACTGCAGATTCCCGACAGATAGGACAGACAGGAAATGTACAACACTTCCCCATGGGAAAAGTCTGCCAACAGCACCCGAATTAACTGTTGGGAAACTGCTTTTCTCACCCTGGTCCATACAGAACAGACAGGAAATGTCTTCCCAGTGGGTACAGTTGTGAAAAGATTGACAGCTTTTGAAAAAAAATATTTAAAGTCGCCCATGTCTTTAATTTATTTAAAAAAAAATTCTGAATCGATCTTTATCATTACAAAAAAAATCACTTCTTCCTACCCTTAGGGAGGATACGGTGGAACAATTACATTTCAGGGGCAGTGTACTCAGGAAGGCAGCGCCTGTGATTGAATGACAGATAGCAGCGAGAGGTCTATCTAGCCGCCATGTGGGAGGTTGAGCAAGTCCCTATAGGGGTCCCAAAGCAGATCCCACATCCCACCCCAAATCTCAAACACCTCCTGGGAGAGTTGGTCATCCTGACTCTGGATGTCTGGAAGTCGGGACTTCCAACATTGGGGACGTCCAGAGTCTGGACATCCAACTTTGGAGACGTCCAGAGTTGGGACGTCCAACTTCAGTACGTCCGAGTTCAGCACGTCCAAGTTGTTCTCGCCCAGCAGGGCAGCTTTCAGCCTGCGGTTTGAAATTTGAGGTGGATCGTGGGATCTGCTGTGGGTCCCCGGCTGCACCTGTTTGTTTAAATCGAAAAGACCGATAGCAGCCAGAAGTCTATCTATCCGCCATATGGGAGGTTGAGCAGGTCTGGATAGGCATCCCAAAGCAGATCCTACATCCCACCTGAAATCTCAAACCCCAGGGTGAAAGCGCCCGAATTAACTTGACCTGGATAAGAACTGCAGATTCCTGGCAGATAGAACAGACAGGAAATGTACAACACTTCCCCATGGGAAAAGACTGCCAACAGCGCCCGCATTAACTATTGAGAAACTGCTTTTCTCACCCTGGTCCTGGGACGTGGGATCTGCTGTGGGTCCCCGGCTGAAACTCCCAAATGGCGGCTAGACCTCTCGCTGATACCTGTCCAGGGCCAGTTAATGAGGGCGCTTTCAGCAAGGGTTTGAGATTTGGGGTTGGGATGTGAGATCTGCTTTGGGACCCCGATCCAGAGCTGCTGAACCTCCCACATGGCCGATAGTTAGACCTCTCGCTGCTACCAGTCCATGGCCAGTTAATGCGGGCGCTTTCTGCAAGGGTTTGAGATTTGCTGAACCTGCCACATGGCGGCTACAAAGACCTGTCCTGGACTCCCTTCCATCACAGTTGCTGCCCTCCTGAGTACACTGCCCCTAGATTGTAATTGCACCTCCATAAAGGAACCAGAAAGCGATTTCGTTTTTTTTTTTAATTTGAAAAGACCGATACAAGCCAGAGGTCTTTCTAGCCACCATGTGGGAGGTTGAGCAGGTCCAGATAGGGGTCCAAAGCAGATCCCACATCCCACCCCAAATCTCAAACCCCAGGCTGAAAGCGACTTCATTAACTGGCCCTGGACAAGTAGGAGCGAGAGGTCTTTGTAGCAGCCATGTGGGAGGTTGAGCAGGGTACCCCAAAGAAGATCTGCTGGGCAAGAACAACTTGGGCGTGCTCAAGTCAAACGTCCTTAGGTTGGACATCCAAATGTTGGACGTCCCGACTCTGGACGTCCCCAAAGTTGGACGTCTCGACTTCCGGACGTCAAAGTTGAGGAGGTTCAACTCTCCCAGGAGGTGTTTGAGATTTGGGGTGGGATGTGGAATCTGCTTTGGGACATCCCACATCCCGCCATGTGGGATGTTGAGCAGGTCCAGATAGGGATCCAAAGCAGATCCCACTCCAAATCTCAAACCCCTCCTGGGAGAGTTGGGCGTCCCATCTTTGGATGTACCCAATGTTGGAAGGGGGCCCAGGACAGGTAGCAGCGAGAGGTCTTTGTAGCCGCCATCTGGGAGGTAGAGCAGGTCCAGATAGGGGTCCCAAAGCAGATCCCACATCCCACACCAAATCTCAAACCCCAGGCTGAAAGTCCCCTCATTAACTGGGCCTGGACAGGTATCAGTGAGCGCTCTATCTAGCCGCCATGTGGGAGGTTGAGAAGGTCCAGATAGGGGTCCCAAAGCAGATCCGATATCCCACTCCAAATCTCAAACCCCTCTTGGGAGAATTGGGCGTCCCGCCTTTGGACGTCCCCAATATTGGACGTCCCGGTTTTGGACGTCCCCAATGTTGGACGCCCCGTCTTTGGACGTCCCCAATGTTGGAAGAAGGCCCTGAACAATTAGCAGCGAGAGGTCTATGTAGCCGCCATATGGGAGGTTGAGAAGTTCAAGATAGGGATCCCAAAGCAGATTGCACATCCCACACCAAATCTCAATCCCCTCTGGGGAGAGTTGGAAGGGGGCCCAGGACATGTAGCAGCGAGAGGTCTTTGTTGCCGCCATGAGGGAGCTTGAGGAGGTCCAGATAGGGGTCCCAAAGCAGATCCCACATCCCACCCCAAATCTCAAGGCCTCGGCTAATAGCACTCGCATTAACTGTTGGGAAACTTCTTTGCTTCCTCTAGTCCATACAGGACAGGAAATTTCTTCCTCATGTGTACTGTTTTGAAAAGATTGACAGATTTTGAAAAAATATTGTCTTTAATTTATTTAAAAAAAAATTCTGAATCGGTCTTTATTATTAAAATGAAAATCGCTTCCTCTTACCCTTTGGGAGGACTCTGTGGAGCAATTACATTTCAATGGCAGTGTACTCAGTAAGGGAGCGGCTGTGATTGAAGGACAGGTAGCAGTGAGAGGTCTATCTAGCCACCATGTGGGAGGTTGAGCAGGTCCAGATAGGGATCCCAAAGCAGATCCCACATTCCACCCCAAATTTCATACCCTTCTTGAGAGAGTTGGGCTTTGGACTTCCCCAATATTGGACGTTCCGGCTTTGGACATCTCCAATGTTGGAAGGGGGCCCTGGACAGGTAGCAGCGAGAGGTCTTTGTAGCCACCATGAAAGAAGTTGATCAGGTCCAGATAGGACTCCCAAAGTCTCCTGGGAAAGTTGGACGTCCTGACTCTGGACGTCCGGAAGTAGGCACGTCCATAATTGGGAAGGTCCCTAGTTGGGACGTCCAACCTCAGAATGTACGAGTTCAGCATGTCCAAGTTGTTCTGGCCCAGCAGGCCAGCTTTAGGCCTGCGGCTTGAAATTTGGGGTAGGATGTGGGAACAGCTGTGGGTCCCCTGCTGAACCTCTGACAATGCGGCTAGATAGACCTCTCGCTGATACCAGTTCAGGGCCAGGTAATGCGGGCGCTTTCAGCCCGGGGTTTGAGATTTGGGGGTGGGATGTACGATGTATTTTGGGACCCCTATCCAGAGTTGCTGAACCTCCCAAATGGCGGCTACAAGACCTCTCGCTGCCACCTGTCCTCGGCCCCCTTCCATCACAGCCGCTTCCCTCCTGCGTACACTGCCCCTCGATTGTAATTGCACCTCCCCAAAGGAACAAGGAAGTGATTTAGTCTTTTTTTAAATCGAAAAGACAAAAGCAGTGAGAGGTCTATATAGCTGCCATGTGGGAGGTTGAGCAGGTCTGGATAGGCATCCCAAAGCAGATCCCACATCCCACCCCAAATCTCAAACCCCTCCTGGGAGAGTTGGACGTCCTGACTGGAAGTTAGACATCCTGGAAGTCAGGATGTCTAACATTGGGGACGTCCAGAGTCAGGACGTCCAACATTGTGGACGTTCAGAGTTGGGACGTCCAACATTGGGGACGTCCAGAGTTGGGACGTCCAACATTGCGGACATCCAGAGTTGGGACGTCCAACATTGGGGACATCCACAGTTGGGACGTCCAACCTCAGGACGTCTGAGTTCATCACGTCCAAGTTGTTCTCGCCCAGCAGGGCAGCTTTCAGCCTGCAGTTTGAAATTTGGGGTGGGATGTGGGAACTGCTGTGGGTCCCCTGCTGAACCTTCCACATGGCGGCTAGATAGACCTCTCGCTGATACCTGTCCAGGGCCAGTTAATGCGGGCGTTTTCAGCCCGGGGTTTGACATTTGGGGGTGGGATGTAGGATCTGCTTTGGGACCCCTATCCAGAGCTGCTGAACCACCCACATGACGGCTACAAAGACCTCTCGCTGCTACCTGCCCTAGAATGTAATTGCACCTCCCTATGGGAACGAGGAAGCGATGTATATTTTTATTGGAAAAGACCGATTCAGAAATGTTTAAAATTAAATTAAAGACATTCGCATCTTTCAATATTTTTTCAAAATTTGTCAATCTTTTCAAAACTGTACCCATGGGGAAGACGTTTCCTGTCTGTTCTGTCTGGACCAGGGTGAGAAAAGCAGTTTCCCACCCCAAATTTCAAACCGCAGGCTGAAAGCTGCCCTGCTGGGCGAGAACATCTTGGACATGCTGATCTCAGACGTCATGAGGTTGGACATCCCAACTCTGGACGTCCACAATTTTGGACGTACCGACTCTGGACATCCCCAATGTTGGACGTCCCGACTTCCAGACATCCACACTCAGGACGTCCAACTCTCCCAGGAGGTGTTTGAGAGTTGGGGTGGGATGTGGGAACTGCTTTGGGACCCCTATACGGACCTGCTCAACCTCCCACATGGTGGCTACAAAGACTTCTCGCTGCTACCTGTCCAGGGCCCCTTCCAACTTTCGGGATGTCCAAAGATGGGACGTCCAACATTGGGGACGTCCAAAGACGGGACGTCCAACTCTCCCAGGAGAGGCTTGAGATTTGGGGTGGGATGTGGGATATGCTTTGGGACCCCTATCTAAACCTGCTCAACCTCCCACATGGCGGCTACAAAGACCTCTCGCTGCTACCTGTCCTGGGCCCCCTTCCAACACTGGGAACGTCCAACCTGGGGACATCCAGAGTCGGGACGTCCAACCTCAGGACATCCGAGTTGAGCACGTCCAAGCACATCCAAGCTGTTCTCACCCAGCAGGGCAGCTTTCAGACTGCAGTTTGAAATTTGGGGTGGGAAACTGCTTTTCTCACGCTGGTCCAGACAGAAGAGACAGGAAATGTCTTCCCCATGGGTACAGTTTTGAAAAGATTGACAACTTTTGAAAAAATATTGAAAGATGCGAATGTCTTTAATTTATTTTTGCCACAACCTTACAATAATGGTTTAACTGGTTGGTATTCACTCAACACAATCTTATAGCCACAAAAAACTTACTTATGTAGACCCCTTACTCTAAGGGTCTGTATATAACAGACTCTAATGTGGTATAGGGTCACCTTGCTTTAATTTTAATTTAAACACCTCTCAAATATTTTTTTATATATTTTTCAATTTTAATAAAAATGATGTCCTCACTTTGCTGATGGACTTCCAGCTCTTTATATTAATATCGGCTCTCAAGTTACTCAAATCGCTCAGATGGCTCAAATTGCTCAAATGCAAATATATGTGAAACAAAAATATGAATACTCATCCAATGAGTGTCCCAATCCCGACACGATCGCGTTTCGGACAAAGTCCTGCCTCAGGGGATTAAATTCCCTGTTCACATAGCAACCAATGAAGTCCGACCTTTTCAACCCAGCGACTGACATTCTATGGCTTCTATTTTCTTTTTTCAGTCTCTGCGGTCTGTTTCTAGACCCGCTTATTTACACCATGGCATCGCTTTGAGCTTCCTTTACCGGAAATGATGACATCACTAGCAGTTTTCACCCACGTCGTCTTAGAACCTGTCCAGTGTCTGAACTAGTCTTCACCGGAGACAGGGGACCCAGGTTATTATCTGGTTTTTTAAAGCTCTCCTAGCTGTTCTGCAATGGCATTGAGTCAATAAAGAACTAAAAATATAATTCATGTGTGCAACACATTAAATTAAGCTGAAGGAATAGAACCATTTGTGTCTTGTAAATATTTTATATTTCACACATTCGTTATTTTGAAATATTTTTCTAAAGAAGGGACCTGTGTGGTCTCTGAAGTACTAAAACAGAGGTTCCCAAACCTGTCGTGGGAGACCCCCAGCCAGTCAGCTTTTCAGGATTTCCACAATGAACAGGCTTGAGATAAAATTTGCATGGGTATCTTCCACAGGGGTGGATTGACCTATCGGGGGATTGGGCTTCCCCTGGTGGGCCGGTCACTCCTGTCACATGATTATTTTTGTTTTGTTTTATAAAGTTTCCAGCCAAAGTGAAGTGGGGCTTCTGTGGCCTACAGAGAAACTTGCGGAGCCGGGAGAATGGCCTGCAAGGCCGCAGCAGAGCCCATCTTGCCGTGGCAGAAGAAAGCCATGCAGGCAGGGAGAGAACCTGCAAAGCCACAGCAGAGCCAGGGCTAGTGGAAGCACTAGGCGAACTAGGCCTGGGCCTAGGGCGCCAATTATTAGGGGGCTCCATGAGCAGTGGTATCCCGCGGGGAGCCAATGCCCCCAGGCGCAAGGAGGCTCATGCGGCCACTGAGCAGTGACACGCATATAGCAGGCAGATCGTCAGGGCCGTGGTGAAGCTCACGTCATTACGGCCTGAAGAAAAAGATCGCGTTTAAACGCACTTATGCTCCTTCTCCTTCCTGCTGGAGCCACGCAGGCAGGAAGGAGGAGGAGCATCAGCGCGTGCAGAAGAGGAGCAGTGCTTATGGGCCGCCGTGGAAGAGGAAGAGGAAGAGGCCCGGTAACAGGGCTGCTGCAGAGCCCATCCTGCGGCGACCCGCGAAGAGGAGGCCCAGAGGTGAGAGAGAAGCTGAGGGTCTGTAGAGTGTGTGTGTGTGCGTGTATGAGATGAGTGTGTGGGGGTGAGGACCTGAATGTTTGCAGAGACAGCATGTGAGAGCCTCTGTGTGTGTGAGAGAGACAGCATGTGACAGTGAGAGCCTGTGCTTGAACAAGACAGCATGGGAGTGAGAGAGAGCCTAGATGTGTGTGAGAGTCTCAGACAGCATGTGCCAGTGAGAGCCTGTGTGTATGAATGATTTTATATGAGAGAGCATGTGACAGTGAGAGCCTGTGTGTGTGAGAGAGAAATGCATGTGAGAATGAGAACCTGACTGTGTGTTTGAGGGAAGAAGACGGAGAGAAAAGAAACAGAAAAAAAGACAATATAAAAGGAAGTGGCAAAAAAATAAGAAAGGGAAGGTGGAAAAAATAAGAAAGGGAAGGAGAAAAAAAAAGCCTGTGACTAACCGATTAGAAAACTAAGATCAGCCAGCAAAGGTAAAAAAAAAATACTTTTTAGTGATTGGCACATGTAATTTTTGGGAATGTGCAAGAGTAGCACTTTCTCTATGCGGATTTCACAATGTACAAGATCAGCTTGGAGAAAATGGAAGCCCACGGGGCCTGCACAGAGGAGGCAGCAGAATGGGCTTCAGTGTCAGTAGCAGCAATCGGCACCTCCCCAATAGCCATGTGGCAGCAGTGACAGTGGCAGCAGAGGAATGAGAGAGGTTCCAAGGTTGCTGGCAAAAGAGAGGTGTGTCTGCCTTTAGTGTGTGCATGTGTATGAATGGGAGTCTGCCTGGGGGTGTATGTGTGTGAATGCATGGGTGCCTGCCTGGGGGTCTGTGAGTGTGAGAATGAATGTGTGCATGCCTGGGGGATGGGGAGGGAGTGGTGTGAAAATGAATGGGAGCCTGCCTGGGGGTCAGTGTGTGTGTGTGTGTGAGGGAGCCAGTGAGTGGGAGAGCATGAGTGTGTATGAGAAAATCCAAGGGAGTAAGAGTTTGTGTGTGTGGGGGGGTGTGGGGGTGGAGGGGGAGAGAGTGTCTTAGACCCTGTCAGTGTCAGTGAGAGTGAGAGGTTATGGTGGATATAAGAGCATGAATGTGTATGTATGTGACAGTGTATGTGTGAGAGAGAATGGACATGTGAGTATGTGTGAGAGAGAGAGGATAACCTCCTAATCCTCGACAATATCAGGGTGACTGGAAATCAAGAGCTCCCACAGAAGGGGCAGCAGGGGCTTTTTAAAATCCTTATTAGTTTTAATTATTGAATGTTATTTGCTATATGTCCTGTTTTAAAATATTTTATTAGTGTTTGGGAAATTGTAAAAAATGTATATGATTTTAATTAATAGAAATTCTATTTATCAGTAGTTTTAAAATATTATTTTATTATGGTTTTACTATTATAATTGATGCTTTATGTTTCTTGATTTTATTTGTTTTATGAGGAACGGTGGTTCTATTTTTCTATTGTTAATACACGGAGTCTGGCTTCTTGGAGTTTCCATTTCAGTTTTTGTCTAATTTGTGCTCCTTTATTTTGAATTCTGTATTTGGTGAGGGTCTGTCTCTGCTCTGTGTGTGTGACCATGATGAGAGATTCTGCTAGCATTTAGTGTCTGTATAGGGATCTATAGCAATCGGGTTTGTTTTGTTTCCTCAGTAGGTGGTGTATTGGTATTCTAGGACAGCGGTTCTCAACCGGTGCGTCGCGACACACTAGTGTGTCGCCAAGCACCGGCAGGTGTGTCGCGTGGCTCCCGGTCCCTCCCGCTGCTCGTTCTTCCCTGCTGCCGTTGCCGCCGGGCTATCAGCACGTTCAAGCCCAGCGGGAACGGCAGCGGTGCAAAAAAAAAAAAAAAGCTGTGGCATCCGCGGCTGGCCTTTTCTTCTTCCCGCGCCTGCATTCCCCCCCCCGGACCCGGAACAGGAAGTGGTGCGCGGGAAGAAGAAAGGCCGTGCCGCAAGAGAACCCACACCTCGCGCGCCATCGCGGCACACATGGGGAAGCGCTGCTGCGGCCGTATGGCCAACCGGTCTTCCTGTTCGGGGGGGGGGGAGCGGAAGCGCCGCGTGCAGCTTCCGCTTCCTCCCCCCAATGCAGGAAGATCAGATGCCTCTCCTGCTGCCACCCGTTCTCCTGCTATCTTCGGGCGTCGGGCCGTATGGTCCGTCGATCTTCCTGCTTGGGGGGGGGGAGGGAGGAAGCGGACGTTGTGCACTGCACTTCCGCTACCCCCCCCCCCCGACAGGAAGTTCGGACGCCCGAAGATAGCAGGAGGCCGGTGGCAGCAGGAGAGGCAGCTGATCTTCCTGCTCTGGGGGAGAAAGCGGAAGGGAAAGGAGAGAGCAGCATGAGCCTCCCGCGATCGATGGAATTCTTCCTTCTTGGCCTGCGGGGGCTGGAGGAGCAGCTACCGTTTGTGCTGGGGGGGGGGAGAGGAAGTGAGTGACAGAAAGAGAGAGAAGCAGCCAGCCAGCCTGTGTGTAAGTGAGAGAATGTGTGTGATTGAGAGCCTGTGTGTAAGTGAGAGAATGTATTTGATCGAGAGTATGTGTGTGATTGAGAGAAACTGGTCAGAGAGCTGATGTATGTGTATATGTGAGAGACAATGAAAGTGACTGCTCAAGGAGATGACTGATGTGTATGTGAGAGTGTGAGACAGTCAGGGATGTGTGTGTGTGAGAGAGAGAGAAAAAGCATGGAAGTGAGAAATCTGGGTATGTGAGAAAGCATGGGAGTAAGAAGCCTGGTGTTGTGGGGGTGTATGTGAAAGAAAGCATGGGAGTGAGAAGCCTGATTATGTGAGAGAGAGCATGGGAGTGGGAAGCCTGTGTGTGTGCATGTATATGAGAGAGACTGGTTGGTAAGGTGACGGTGTGACTGGTGTGTATGTGAATGTAAGAGAGAGAATGTGATTCAGGGAATGAGAAGCCTGTGCACGTGGAGAGCGAGCATGGAAATGAGAGAGAGACTGGGTGTGTGTGTGTGTAACAGAGAAAGTGATTATGGGAATGAGAAGCCTGTGCATGTGAAGAGAGTGAGCATGGGAGTGAGAACCTGGGTGTGTGTGAGACACAGCATGGGAGGGAGAAGCCTGTGTATGTAAGACAGAACATGGAAGTGGGAAGCCTGTGTGTGTGTGTATGCATGAGAGAGATCAGGTGACGGGTGTGTGAGAGAGAGAGAGAGAAAGTGATTATGGGAATGAGAAGCCTGTGCACGTGGAGAGCGAGCATGGAAATGAGAGAGAGACTGGGTGTGTGTGTGTGTAACAGAGAAAGTGATTATGGGAATGAGAAGCCTGTGCATGTGAAGAGAGTGGGCATGGGAGTGAGAAACCTGTGTGTGTGTGACACAGCATGGGAGTGAGAAGCCTGTATATCTGAAAGAGAACATGAGAGTGGGAAGCCTATGTGTGTGTGTATATGCATGAGAGAGATCAGGTGACTGGTGTGTGTTTGCGTGTATGTGAGAGAGAGAAAGAAAGTGATTATGGGAATAAGAAGCCTGTACATGTGAAGAGTGAGCATGGGAGTGAGAAAGCTGGGAGTGTGTGAGATACAGCATGGGAGTGAGAAGCCTGTATATCTGAAAGAGAACATGGGAGTGGGAAGCCTGTGTGTGTATGCATGAGAAAGATCAGGTGACTGGTGTGTGTGTATGTGGGAGAGAAAGAAAGTGATTATGGGAATGAGAAGCCTGTGCATGTGGAGAGAACAAGCATGGGAGTGAGAGACTGGTGAGTGTATGTGAGAAAGAGAAAGTGATTATGAGAGTGAGAAGCCCATATATGTAAGTGGAACATGGGAGTGGGAAGCCTGTGTGTGTGTGTATGGCATGAGAGAAACTGTTCAGGAAGGTGACTGGTGTGTTTGTCAAAGACTGGGAGATGATTGGTGTGTGAGAGACAGAAACTGGTCATGGGGGCATGACTGGTATGGTGTGTGTGTGTGTGAGAGACATGGGCCCTAAGGAAGAGGACCATGAGTATAGAGCTTAGCCACTACTGCTGCTTCTGGTGTGTGCTACAGCCTGCATGGAAGAGGAGTAGGAAAGCTGCTGGAGGGGGTAAGTAAAGGTGGCTTTTTAAGTTTATTTTTCTTGATTGACTGCTATTTTAATTATTTAATATTATGTGATGTATCTGCTTTTTTTTGAAATATTTTATTGGTGTTTGGAATTTTTAATAGTTTTTATGAGTTTTTAATTGTTGGATGTTATTCTGTTCATAGTTGTTGTGAAACATTTATTCTGCTTATTAGTATAGTTTTACAATTATTTCTGTGTGGGGATCTATAGCTGCTTGCTAGTTCTGTTTTCCTAATAAGAGGTGTATTGGTTTTTAGGGCCTGATTTAATATTTGTAGTGTTGCCTTTTCATAGATAGGGTTGCTCCTGTTTGAGTGTATTCCATAATACAGGTGTAACTGTGTGTGGATTAGTTTATGTGCATTACTACAGATCCTGGGAGTATGTTAGGTCGGTTCTGTGTCTGTTACAGAGATATTTTACTAGCATGTAAGTGTTTTATCAGTCTTATTTGTTGCGTTTTCTCAAGAGGACATGCATTGGTGGTAAACTGCTGTCTTTTCATAAGTAGGGCTATTGAGCCTGAAAGTAGAAGGAGTTTGAGTTGCTGTTACTGAGATGACACCAGAACCAGAATATCTTTTTTGTAGAGTGAGTTGAACGGGGAATGTCATAATTCTGCTTTACATCCATTATTGTGGATCAGGAGGGTTCCCGTGGATGCAAACTGTACATTTACATCTAGCCCTGTGACGATCATGGGTCAGTGTGTCACGCATGTGAGAACCATCTGTCAGGTGTGTCCCGACAGAAAAAAGGTTGAGAACCACTGTTCTAGGACCCAGTGTAATATTTACCCTTGCTTTTTCCCAGGTAGGATTATTGTTGTTTGAGTCCTTGGTGTTATTACTGTTATGTTACGATGGGATTGCAGTATAGATTTTGAGTGTCTTTTTTGTGGGGTTTTGTGTTAGTTCACAATGTGCCTGGCAGTGGAAGGTGTTTGTGCTGCTGTTACTGTGAGGTGACTCCAGAATTTGAAAATATCTTTTACTGTGATGAGCTGAAAGGGAAACATCCAAGCTCTATTGTTTGGGGGAATTTTCAGTGGATGCACAGAGTTACAGAACTGGAGGTGCAGGATTTATATTGACATTCTGTCCCTTCCTATATATTCCAGACTTCACTCTCATAGCCATATAGAATTAGTTGAATGAGGCTATCAAATAATTTTATAGTGTGAAACTGGTCAGCTTTTTAAAATTAAGCAGAAGAAACCCTTTGGACTTTTTTATTAACACTTTTTTTTTGTAACTAATTTTAAAGCAGGATCCATGCTATAGAGGTGGGTGTGATGAAGAAATGTCATTTTGGCTCCCCCTCCCCCCCCTCCAAAAAAAATAATTCTTCTGTCTATAGATGCCACTGATTTTCTGTGACCTTAAGCATTAGTAGAAGAAGGATTAAGGGGGGGGATGCTGGAGAGGCACACACATGCATTCGCCCCCAGGCGCCGGAGACCCTTGGTGCGCCACTGGGTGCGAGTCATATGGGGCTGCAAGTGATGGCAAAGAGGAGTGGAGATTTGGCGGGCCGCAAGCAGTGCCCAACAAGCTCGCGACCAGAAAACCACACAGTCAGCGGGCGTGATCGAGGATGAGGTAGGAATCGGGACCGAGACCGGGGGGGGGGGGGGCGCAAGGGAGAAGGCTCGCCCAGGGCGCCAAATCCCTTTGCACCGGCCCTGGGCAGAGCCCATCCTGCTGCGGGCAGAAGAAAGCCAGTCTGGGGCCGAGAGAAAGGACTGTAAGGTCCCGGCAGTGCCCGATCTGTGGGGTTGCTGAAGAGGACCTGCGTGCAGGGCCGGTGCGCCACCAGTCTGGGGGAGGTGATAGCATGACTTCTCCTTCTTCCTGTCTGCACGGCCCGGAAGAGGAAGTGGTGGGTCTGTGTGGGCAGGAAGAAGAAGAGCGCTGGCCATTGTAGGAAGAGGCAGCATTGGCTCAAAGTTTGTGCGGCGTCCAAGAAGCAGCAGCAACAGCGCCTCAGCCTCCACACAAGCACATCCCCTGGGCCATCTCAGGAAGAGGCATCAAGGGCCAGAGGAAAATCAACAGCGATACCTCCCTCTCCCCCCACGGCCTCAAGAAAAATGAAGAGGTCCTCTGCCATGGGGGCTGAAAGAGGAGGCTGCTGCTGTACTTCTACTGGGGAGGGGGGAGGAAGTGAATGAGTGAGAGCATGTGTGTGTGTGTATGACTGCATGTCTGAGACAGCATGTCTGTGTGTCTGTGAGCATGTCTGTGTGTGTGTGTGTGTGTGTGTGTGTGTGTCTGTGAGATTATGTGTGTGTGTTGCTGTGTCTGAGAGCATGTTTGTGTCTGTGTATGTGAGAGCATGTTCTATGATTGACTATGTATGTTTATATGAGAGAGAGAAATTGGGAGGAACAACCCCTCACCTCTCCCCTGCTAATCCACAACAATCTCAGGGCATCTGGAAATCAAAAGATTCCAGGTATGAACAACCAGGGATTTTTTTTTTTATCCTTTTTAAGTTTTAAGTATTGCATAGTGTTTGAAATATTTTATTGGTCTGGAAAATGTATATGAGTTTTCAATTATTAGATGTTGTTCTACTTGTCAGCTGTTTTGAAATATTCTTTTTATTTGCATGGTTTTGCTTCTATTGATCCTTTATATTTACTGATTTTGATGTTTTTTCAGGAATTGTAATATTTCTGTTTTTCCGTTGTTGCACTGCATAATAGCTGGTCTGTTGCGGTTAACAGTTCAGTTTTTGTCTGAATGTTTGTAATAATACTTTATGGCTACTTTATTCTGCATTTTTGTGAGGGTCTGTTTGTATTTTGCGTGTGTGACTGACGTATTCTGCTACTGTGGAGGTTCTCTGTAGGGATATGTAGCAGCTTGGCTTTTTCTGTTTTCCTAACAGTAGGTGTATTGGCTTTTTAGGGTCTGGTGTAATGATCACAGTGTTGCCTTTTCATAAGTAGGGTTGTTAGTGTTTGCGTGCTGGCAGTTATTGCAGTTTTGATATGGAGATTTATTATATTGAAATTGTAATCCAGTTTACTTGTGGCTTTCTGCGGGCAAAGCTTATACCCAATGCACATTACAATAGACCTAATACCAATTCCAAGGGTCTTTTTTTACTTTTTTGCAGGGTTTTTCAGCACTCCGTACAAGTATAATATACATGTTGTAAGTAATATTTTTACCTCACAAGATGTTTATTTTGGAGATATTTTAGCTCAATTCCATCAGGTTCCAGAATTAACATGGCCTGCTTTGGGGAGCTGTTGACACATGTGCCGCAGGGAAAGGGCTGGTTTTGAAAAAATCCCCCAGGCCTATATTTTCCTGCAATCCACCACTGGTGCATATATACGTAAATTATATTGTATGTGTAATTGGGTACCCATGGGCCAGTTGGAGAAAAATCCCCCGGGCCACTACTTTCCCACAATCCGCCCCAAGGGTACATATTATATTGAAAAACTGAGACTGTCCCAAAATAAAATATGGAGAGTCTGCTTTGCTTACGCTTAGGGATAGATCTTCAAACCTGCGCACGGGCGTAGATTTGTTCGCGCAACCCGACACGAACAAATCTACGCCCGATTTTACAACATGTGCGCGCTACCGCGCGCATGTTATAAAAATCCAGGGTCAGCACACGCAAGGGGGTGCACAATTGTGCAACTTGCGCACATTGAGCCGCGCAGGCTTCCTCCGTTCCCTCCGTGGCCGCTCCAAAATCGGAGCGGCCTCGGATGGAACTTTCCTTCCGCCCCCCCCCTTCCCCTCCCTTCCCCTCCCTTCCCCTATCTAACCCGCCCCCCCAGCCCTATCTAAACCCCCCCTACCGTTATCGTTGAAGTTACGCTTGCCTCTGGGCAGGCGTAACTTGCGTGCGCTGGCCAGCTGTCGGCACGCCATCCCCCGACACGGCGGCTGTTCTGGAGGCCTCAGTCCCGCCTCGGTCCCGTGTCCCAGGGCTTGCGCACGCCGCCGAGCATATGTAAAATAGGCTCAGCGCGCGCAGGGGCAGATTTTCTCGGGTTACGTGCGTAGCCTTTGAAAATCTGCCCCTTTATGTTTTTTTATCCTTGTTTGATTGTATGATTTAAAATGAAACTATGCATGTATTTTTCTTTTGTTGTTCAATATTTACTTGACACCCATTTGCAAGTTGTTTACATGTCTCGATATAAATTATCACATTTATGCCAATGACAGTTTTTTGTTCAGTTCTCCTCCTCTTGGGATCACACTATGAAATTGGTTAACTTATGCCTGCAATATGCCTGCCAGTGACTATTTCACAATAAATTATCACTAAATATCTCAAAAACTGAAATAGTCATGTTAAATAAATTCTCAATTCACAATGCTCCTTCATCCATTAGTTTCAAAGACCACATCGTTCTTATTAGTTCCTATGTCAGAAATTTGGGAGTTCTATTTGATCATGAGTTCTCCTTCACCCAACTCATAAAGTCTGTGGTAAGATCATCCTTCTTCAAATTTCATATGATTAGGTGATTCTGCCCCTATTTAGAACATGATGCCTTCCAAACAATTATCCAGTTGCTAGTAATCAGTGATATTGAGTATGGTAAATCATTGAACATTGGTCTTCTTCAATACAAGTTGCAACCCTTACATTTAGCCCAGAACACTGCTGCTCATAAATGCAAATATTTCCATAAGACAACATATTTCCACAATTCTAATTTCTCTTGATTGATTGCCAATAAAATGGTGGATGAAATATAAGATCTTAAACCTAATTTATAAGGTAGTATATTTCGATACTAAATGCTGGACCAGCTTCATCTGAAGGATTTATCGACCTGCATGTTTATTAAGATGCGAGTGCAAGTTCTTGCTTGAAATACCATTGGTGAAGACAGCTAGATTGGAATTAACACAAGTCAGAGCTTTCTCTTTGGTTGGTTCTACACTATGGAACTGTCTGTTGAGTCTGTCGCTGCTCGACGCCCTCTCTCTGCCCTCTTTACCTCTGTGGTGACTCCCTCCGGGTCTGATGGACTGCTAGCTGCCGCGAAGTCTTCTTGCCGTCTCTCTCCGGCATCCCCAGACCGGCATGACGCTGCGGATCCACCATGTTCCTGTTGTGGACCAGCTCCCGAAGGGGAGCAGTTAGCAATCTGTTGTGGACCAGCTCCTCCGAGGGGAGGAGGTTGCAATCTGTTAGTGACCAGCTCCTCCGAGGGGAGGAGTTAGCAATCTGTTATTGATCACGCTGCCAGGGGGCAGAGTTAACAATCTGTTGTAGATCTCCGTACGTAGTTAGCCATCTGTTGTATATCTGCTAAGGGGTTAGCAATCTATTATGGATCTCCTCCTCAGGGAAGGAGATAGCAATTTGTTATACTCCGTAGGTGGGGTCGATGATATGTTGTGGGTTGGTTCGCACGATGTGGCAGTCTGTATGATACCGCTCTAGTAGTGTAAGGAGTAAACACTTAGTGGAAATTGGTGAATCCTTGGGCCGATGGCAGATGACAACGCCCCCAGGAGAATATCCAGAGAGGGACCACCGGCTAGGCTGCAGTATGGAGACAAACACAGATAGTTCTTTATTAGACAGGAAGTAGAGCCACCAGAGGTGGTAGTAGTGAGTTGCTGTGCCCGGCAGGGCTGAAGTCCCTCAGATACTGGAACTGCGATCTCTGGGTTGCTGAGCTGTAAAGAGAGTGAGTAGACAGGGTATGCTGGATACATAACCAGTAGTGGATGATACACTCACACTCACAATTGTAGATATCTGTAATGGCTTCTATGCAACAGAGAGTCTTCAGTATATTCAGGAACAGGAGCCATAGGCGAGTACTGGTTCCTATATGCAGTCTGGAATAAGAACTCACAATATCTATGTATGAGATGGCTTCTGCAATAGAAGAAAGTCTTTGGAGAGTTGTAGGAACATAGGCTCTCGTAGAGTGAGTACCGGTTCCTATTTGCAATCTGAAATAGCAAATGTTGCTTACCTGTAACAGGTGTTCTCACAGGACAGCAGGATGTTAGTCCTCACATATGGGTGACATCACAGGATGGAGCCCAATCATGGAACACTTTTTTCAAAGTTTCTAGAACTTTGACTGGCCCCTACTGGGCATGCCCAGCATGGCACTAACCCTGCAGCCAGCAGGGGTCCCTCTTTAGTCTTGTGACAAAGCTACAGGCAGTGCCGAGAAATAAAATAAGAAAACGAACCCAACACCGCGGGGTAATGGGCGGGTTTCGTGAGGACTAACATCCTGCTGTCCTGTGAGAACACCTGTTACAGGTAAGCAACATTTGCTTTCTCACAGGACAAGCAGGATGGTAGTCCTCACATATGGGTGAGTACCGAGCTGAGGATGTCTGATCATGCACCAAATGTAGCCAAAGACGTGCAACAGGCACAACAACTGGGGTGGAATTTGGTAGAGGGCATCCTGAACCCTAACGGGCAGGCGGAAGGGTGTTGGTACGTCACATCGTAAATAAATTACGCAATACAGACTGGCCGAAGATGGAATCTTGTCTTCCGGCTTTGTCTAAGCAATAATGGGCTGTAAAAGTATGGAGAGAACTCCAAATGGCAGCCCTGCAAATGTCAGGAAGCGGCACCGATCGTAGGTGCACTACTGAAGTCGCCATGGCCCTCACAGAGTGTGCTTTAACACTGTCTTGAAGTGGAATGTCCACTTGCTAATAGCAAAAGGATATGCAATCTGCTAGCCAGGAGGAGAGAGTCTGCTTACTCACAGGCTGTCCCCAATTTGTTAGGATGGAAAGAGACAAACAATGGAGTGCTCTTCCTGTGGGCAGCTGTACGGTCTAGATAGAACGCTAGAGCCCATTTGCAGTCTAGGGTATGAAGAGCCTGCTCTCCTGGGATGGAATGGGGCCTGGGAAAAAAGGTAGGTAGTATAATGGATTGATTGAGATGAAACTATGATACTACCTTAGGCAAGAACTTAGGGTGAGTGCAGAGTACCACCCGGTCCTGCAGAAGTTTAGTGTAAAGCGGATAGGTAACTGGGGCCTGTAATTCACTAACTCTACGAGCCGAAGTGATTGCTAAAAGGAAAATCACTTTCCATGTTAGAAAACAAAGTTCACAGGATTGGAGAGGTTCAAATGGTGGTTTAATGAGCCGACCCAAAACCAGGTTGAGGTCCCAAGAAGGGGCCGGAGGACGCAGTGGAGGCTTGAGGTGAAGCAAGCCCTTCAGAAATCGTGTGACAAGGGGTTGTACTGAGATAGGGACACCCCCAACACCTTTATGGAAGGTGGCTACCGCACTGACATGCATCCTAATGGAAGAAGTTTTTAGACCTGACTCTGACAAGTGCCAGAGGTTGTCTTGAAACTTTGGGACTGGACAGGTAAAAGGATCAAGGGCCTGAGAAGAGCACCATGACGTGAACTTGTTCCATTTGTAAGAATACGATTTTCTCGTGGAAGGCTTCCGTGAAGCAATCAAGACACGGGAGACTGGATCAGAAAGGTTAAATGGCTGAAGGATTAACCTTTCAACATCGATGCCGTCAGGGACAAGGCTTGAAGATTGGGGTGGCGAAGGCACCCGTCGTTTTGAGTGATTAGAAGCAGGTCTGTTCCCAGAGGAATGTGCCTGTGAATGGAGAGATCCTGAAGTATTGGAAACCACACCTGGCGGGGTCAGTGGGGTGCTATCAGGATCATGGTTCCCTTGTCCTGATGTAACTTCACGAGAGTCTTCAAGAGAAGTGGAAGTGGAGGGAATGCATATAGGAGACCAGTTGCCCATGATAGCGAGAACGTGTTAGAAATGTCGGTCGCGGCAGACCACGACCGGGACCGGGTGTCATGGCTGCCGGCCGCGGTCGGCCGTGACGAAGAAAGGACCCGGGGCAGCAAGGGACTCACCCGGATCGCTGGGGTTGACTTCGGGGATCTGCAGGGCAGGCAGCCCTGCCTGTTCTCGTCTTCACTGCCGCCATTACCGAGCCGGCAGCATGGCTCCGCGGCTAGCTGACTCCTCCCCCTGCTCCTCTTAGGGCCGCGTGCGCGGCTGTATTGAAATTGTTAAAGGGGCCATGACAGGAAGTGTCATTGCTCCCTCTGTAGCTCCTCCTTCCGCTTCCTGTACTTAAGGCAAGGGCTGAGCTTCCAGTCCTTGCCTTAGTATTGAGGTTCCTGCCTTGAGTGGTTCCTGGCTCCTGGTTTTGCTTCTTCGTCCGTCCTTCTTCCCTGCTCCGTGGATTGATTCTTTGTTGCTGACTTCTGGACTGGTGGACGTGTCTTCTCTGGTTTGACCCTGGTACGACTCTGGACTCCTCTCCGGCTTGATATTGGTACGGCTTCGGACCCTTCTCTTGCCTCGATCCTGGTACGGCTTCGGACCCTTCTCCTGCTTCAACCCTGGACCGGATTCGGATCCTGCTGAGGTATTGTTTTCTGGACTGGATTTGAACTCTTCTGGAAACCCATTCTTAAACGGTCACGACCTGCTGGAGGCGCCAGCCGTCTGGAACCCACGACCTGCAGGAGGCGCCTGCATCCAGACATCTTCAGTCTTCAGAAGAGTCACCTAAGTCCCAGCGGCTGGACCCCTACGGGCTCCTCCTGGGGGGGTCACGTGCTTCCAGGGTGAAGTCTTCTAGCAAGTCTACGGTCCAACAGGCCTCGCCCTTCGCGGTAGCTGCTACCCCAAAACAAGGGTCCACAATCATAACAGAATACTAAGGCCATGGACCCGGCAGAGGCCACAGCGCGTCAAGCCATTCCCGGACTGGCTCAGAAGGTCATGGAACAACAACGGATTCTGGAATCCATGGCAGCCTCATTAGAACGACTTAATGCACATATGGAATCCATGGCAGCCGCTCAGGCCGCCGCTGCCGCCGTACCAGTATTAGCACCAAGTGTCAGCCGACCTACTATTCCATTACCCATACCTCCACGCTATGCAGGGGATCCTCGGTTGTGTCAAGGATTCATCGATCAGTGCAACATGCATTTTCAACTCCAAGCCTCAGCATTTCCAGACGATCTCACCAAGACCACGTACATTTTGTCACTGTTGGAGGGAAAGGCCCTGGCATGGGCATCTCCCTAATGGCGACGATCGGATCCCATCCTGCAAGATCTTCAAAAGTTCTGGGAACTCTTCATCACCATCTTCGACGACCCAGGGAAACAGGTAGTGTCCGGGTCTAAACTGCTGCAACTACGACAAGGTAACCAAACCCTCGCAGACTACACTATCGAGTTCAGAACACTTGCTTCAGAATTACATTGGGAAGAGAACTGTTTGCGTTCCATATACTTGGAGGATCTGTCCTCAAAAATCAAGGACGAGATGGCAGCTCGAGAACTACCAAAGACATTAGACGCTATCATCGACTTAGTAAACCGGATAGACCGTGGTCTGCAAGAAAGGGCTCATGAAGGAGCTAACTCCAGAAGAACCAGCTCTTGGAACTCATCTCGGCCAGTATCAACCACCCCACAACCGACAACGTCTCCAGGAGGGAATACGGAAGAACCTATGCAACTGGGGCGTGGTCCTCTTTCCCCTGAGGAATGACAGAGACGCCGGCGGGCAGGTCTCTGTATGTACTGTGGAGGATCGGGTCACCTCATAGCCCGTTGCCCAATTCGTCCGGGAAACTTCAAAGCCTAGGCTCTGGCGGGGGAGTAACCCTAGGCAGTACCTCTCCAGCTCCCCCACTCACTCTCCGAATCTCGTTGGCCCTGAAGGACCTCCATTTCTCCACCATGGCCCTGGTAGACTCTGGTGCAGGTGGAAGTTTCATCCTCCAAGATATTGTGGAGAAACTCCATATTCCGCTGCAACTTTGTCCCACACCATTAATTATATCCTCTATTCACGGAGATCCGCTTCCAGGGAGGATAACCCATCAGACTGTTCCACTGGAGTGTCACATCGGACCCAAACATTGTGAACAAATTTCGTTTTATGTTATCCAGAGAGCTATCCACCCCATTGTATTGGGGATTCCCTGGTTGCAATGACATAATCCTCAGTTTGATTGGACAACTCTGAAACTTGTGCAATGGGGAGCCGCCTGTCAAGAGACTTGTCTTCAAGAATCGACACCTACGGACAGTTACCTCTGCATCACACGACTCGAAGGTCTACCCGCACCATATAGTCAATTTATGGATGTCTTCTCTAAAAAGGCAGCGGATATCCTGCCTCCACATCGAGAGTTTGACTGTGCCATTAACCAAATTTCGGGGGCTTCTCCTCCCCGAGGGAAGGTCTATGCCTTATCTGCCTCAGAGACTCAGGCTATGACCAACTATATTCAAGAGAATTTACAAAAGGGGTTAATTCGACGCTCTACCTCGCCAGCCGGAGCTGGTTTTTGGTTCGTGGGAAAAAAGGATGGAAAACTGAGACCATGCATTGACTTCCGTGGACTTAATGCCATCACCATTAAAGACCGCTATCCACTGCCTTTGATCGCTGAACTTTTTGATCGTTTACAAGGGGCCCAGATATTTTCCAAATTGGACCTCCGAGGGGCCTACAATCTTATCAGAATCCGCGAAGGTGACGAATGGAAAACGGCGTTAAACCAAGAGACGGACATTATGAATACTTGGTTATGCCGTTTGGACTGACTAATGCCCCTGCAGTTTTCCAAAACTTTGTTAACGAAATATTCCGAGATCTGCTTTACATCTGCGTTGTGGTCTACCTAGATGACCATTCTTATCTTCTCGGCCAATTTGCAAGCTCATAGACTCCATGTCATTCAGGTTTTACAGCGACTTAGAGAGAATAAACTGTATGCTAAGATTGAAAAATGTATTTTTGAAAAAGAGTCTTTACCATTCCTGGGTTACATTATATCCAAACAAGGATTTCAAATGGACCCCGTGAAGATAAAATGCATCAAAGAATGGCCTCAGCCTAATGGGCTACGTGCGCTTCAGTGTTTTTTAGGATTCGCAAATTATTATCGCAGTTTTATCCGGAATTTTTCTAAACTTGCTGCACCTCTGACTGCCTTGACTCGAAAAGGAGCTAACGTCAAGATCTGGTCTGGGGAAGCCAAAGAAGCATTTCAAGCTCTTAAAGACTCCTTCCTTCAACAGCCCTGTCTGCAGCATCCCGATCCCAAGCGTCCATTTTTCGTAGAGGTCGACGCATCAGCTGAGGGAGTGGGTGCTGTTCTTAGTCAGTATACTTCATCTGGAACAGCACATCCTTGTTCATATTTTTCTAAGAAATTTTCCACTGCAGAACGTAATTATTTGATTGGAGACAAGGAGCTGCTTGTGATTTATTTATTTATTTAAAGCTTTTCTATACCGACTTTCATTAAGATTAAGATGGCACTGGAGGAGTGGAGACAATGGTTGGAGGGAGCCCAATATCGTATCACCATCTTTACTGACCACAAAAATTTAACGTATCTACAACAAGCTCAACAGTTAAACCCACGTCAAGCCCGCTGGGCTCTCTTTTTCACTCGTTTCAATATTGAAATACGATATCGCCCTGCTGACAAGAACATCAAGGCTGATGCTGATGCCTTATCCCGTTCATTCTCCACAGAAGATATTGAAGAATCGGAACAACATATCATTGACCCGGCCCGTATCATCGTGGCTACTACCATTACAGTACCACCTGGAAAAACGGTGGTACCTAAGCGGCTGCGCAATAAAGTTTTGGCCTGGGGTCACGATTCCAAATTAGCAGGACACCCAGGACGACTGCGAACACAGGCGCTGTTACAACAGTATTATTGGTGGCCGGAGATGCATAAAGATATATGAGCTTATGTGGATTCCTGTCCAACCTGCGCTCAGCATAAAGTCCTTACCGGGAAACCTTGGGGCCTTTTACAACCGTTGCCCATTCCCACCAGACCCTGGACACATATCTCCACGGATTTTGTTGTAGAACTTCCTCCTTCCGATGGTAATATGGTGATATGGGTGGTGGTGGATCGCTTCTCTAAAATGGCCCATTTTATTCCACTCCCTCCCATCGGCCCCATGATTAGCTCAATTGTTCATGCTCCATATCTTCCGTCTACATGGCCTCCCTCATCACATCACTTCAGACCGAGGTCCACAGTTCACTGCTCGCTATTGGCTCAACCTCTGCAAAAAATTCCAGATTTCCTTGGATTTCACTACGGCTTTTCATCCCCAGGCTAATGGCCAGGCTGAGCGCACTAATCGGACACTAAAACAATTCCTACGTTTATATGTTAACTCTCGCCAAGACGATTGGGCCTCTCTTCTCTCCTGGGCGGAATTTTCACACAATTCGCATTCTGGGACCTCTACGGGAGCATCTCCCTTTCAGATTGTTTTCGGTCGTCAACCACGTCCACCCTTGCCTGTATCCTTACCTGCGTCTTCTCCGGCTGCTCAGTTGACTGCTACCCAACTAAAACAACTTTGGGCTCATACTCAAAGGATGCTACAGAAAGCAGCCCGTTCCGCAAAAAAATTCACTGATCCACATCGACGCCAGGCCCCGCAGTTCCATCCCGGGGAGAAGGTGTGGCTCAGCACCCAGCACATCCGTCTGAGAGTTCCTTCCATGAGATTGGCTTCCCGATATATTGGCACGTTTCCGGTTTTGAGACAACTGGGTCCCGTGACCTATCAGCTTCGGTTACCGGCTTCCTTACGCATTCACAATTCTTTCCATGTGTCTCTTCTAAAGCCATTGATCCTCAGATGGCCTAGTCGGAGACCACCAGAACCGGCGCACCTTCAGGCGATGGATGAGACGGTTTATCGAGTACAAGAGGTGTTGGATGTCCGGAAACGGGGCACCATTTGGGAGTATCTCCTGGCCTGGGAGGGATTTGGTCCGGAGGAGAACTCATGGGAACCGGCAAAGAATATATTGGACAAATCATTGCTCAAAGACTTTCATTCCAAACACCCTGGTAAACCCAAGCCTTCTCGGGGGAGGCCTAAAGGAGGGGGTACTGTTAGAAATGTCAGTCGCGGCAGACCACGACCGGGACCGGGTGTCATGGCCGCCGGCCGCGGTCGGCCGCGACGAAGAAAGGACCCGGGGCAACAAGGGACTCACCCGGATTGCCGGGGTTGACTTCGGGGATCTGCAGGGCAGGCAGCCCTGCCTGTTCTCGTCTTCACCACCGCCATTACCGAGCCGGCAGCATGGCTCTGCGGCTAGCTGACTCCTCCCCCTGCTCCTCTTAGGGCCGCGCGCGCGGCTGTATTGAAATTGTTAAAGGGGCCATGACAGGAAGTGTCATGGCTCCCTCTGTAGCTCCTCCTTCCGCTTCCTGTACTTAAGGCAAGGGCTGAGCTTCCAGTCCTTGCCTTAGTATTGAGGTTCCTGCCTTGAGTGGTTCCTGGCTCCTGGTTTTGCTTCTTCGTCCATCCTTCTTCCCTGCTCCGTGGATTGATTCTTTGTTGCTGACTTCTGGACTGGTGGACGTGTCTTCTCTGGCTTGACCCTGGTACGGCTCTGGACTCCTCTCCGGCTTGACATTGGTACGGCTTCGGACCCTTCTCCTGCCTCGATCCTGGTACGGCTTCGGACCCTTCTCCTGCTTCAACCCTGGACCGAATTCGGATCCTGCTGAGGTATTGTTTTCTGGTCTGGATTTGAACTCTTCTGGAAACCCATTCTTAAACGGTCACGACCTGCTGGAGGCGCCAGCCGTCTGAAACCCACGACCTGCAGGAGGCGCCTGCATCCAGACATCTTACAGTCTTCAGAAGAGTCACCTAAGTCCCAGCGGCTGGACCTCTACGGTCTCCTCCTGGGAGGGTCACGTGCTTCCAGGGTGAAGTCTTCTAGCAAGTCTACGGTCCAACAGGCCTCGCCCTTCGCGGTAGCTGCTACCCCGAAACAAGGGTCCACAATCATAACAGAACGCGTCTCTTGGTGGATAATGTTGGCTGTGAGTGAGTGAGCAGAAGTTGCCTACTTTGCGATTCTGGGGTGACGCAAAGAGGTCTAATTGAGGATAACCCCATTGATGGAAGATGGAGTTCGCTACCGAGGGGTTTAGAGACCACTCGTGCGGTTGGAAGGTGCGACTCAGCTTGTCTGCCAACACGTTGTCCATTCCCGGCAACCAAGTGGCCCTGAGGTACATCGAGTGGGAGAGGGCCTCCGCCCATATCTGTGCAGCTTCCTGACACAGTAGGTAGGAGCCCGTCCCTCCCTGTTTGTTGATGTACCACATGGCCACCTGGTTGCGCAGGATGACTCGATTGGAGAGGCAATCCTGAAAAACCCTGAGAGCATATCTGATTGCTCGCAGCTCCACGAAATTTATTTGGTGTTTGGCTTCCTCTGGAGACCAAGATCCTTGTGTCTGCAGATCGGCCACGTGGGCTCCCCAGCCGAGGTTGGAAGCATCGGTGGTGAGAGTTATTTGAGGATCTGGAGCCTGGAAGGGCAAACTCTGGAGGAGATTGACTTGATTTCTCCACCAGGCGAGAGACTGACAGAGTGAGTCGGTTACATGGACAATGGTCGACAGGGGTTGAAGAGATTGAATCCATTGCGACCTTAGTGTCCACTGCATGATTCTCATGGCCAAGCGGGCCATCAGAGTGACCTGAACGGAGGACGCCATGTGTCCCAGAAGGATGAGAAATTGATGAGCAGTCGTGTGTTGAGACTGCAGCTGATGTGCCAGAGACACCAGGGTGAGAGCTTGTTGTCGAGGCAGGAAAGCTTTTGCTTGTAAGGTGTCCAAGTCTGCCCCAATGAACGATAAGGATTGAGATGGGACTAAACAGGATTTGTCGTAGTTGATGAGAAATCCAAGTGAAATTAGAGTTTGTAAGGTAAGATGTAGGGACGACAGAGCAGCTTGCTGAGTTGGAGCCCTGATTAACCAATAGTCTAGAAAGGGGTACACGTGAACACCTTGAGTCCTGAGAAAGGCAGCTACCATGACGAGGCATTTTGTGAAAACCCGTGGTGCAGACACTAGGCTGAAGGGGAGCACTCAGTATTGATAGTGCTTGGGCCCTACGAGGAATCTCAGGTATTTGCGATGAGATGGGGTTATCGCAATATGAGTGTATGCGTCCTGGAGGTCTAGAGAGCAGAGCCAGTCTCCTCTTTGCAGAAGAGGAAGAAGCGAGCCCAAGGTTACCATCTTGAACTTTTCTCTTTGGAGGTACTTGTTTAGGGCTCATAGATCCAGAATTGGACGAAACCCTCCCGATTTTTGGGGGATTACAAAGTACCAGGAATAGAACCCGAGGCCTTGCTGAGGGAAAGGTACTAGTTCTATTGCTCTGGAGTGAAGTAGGAGGGAGATCGCCTGCTCCAGGAGCAATGAATGGTCGGATGTTTTCCACGTCTTGAGAGGTGGAGAATCCGGAGGAATAGAGAGAAAGTTGAGATGATAGCCTTGGGCAGTTATCGCTAGGACCCAGTGGTCCGAGGTGATTGATTGCCATATGCTGCTGAAATGGCATAACCGCCCTCTCACTGGTATCTGTGGGAATGGAAGCTGGCTGCTGCTCTCTATGCGAGAGTCAAAAACCAGAAGCAGGGCCCGGTTTGGGGGCTGTTTGTGGCTTTTGTTTCCGGCTCTGACAAGACTGTGATTTGAGGAATAGTCTCGCAGAACGGCATCTGGCTGCTGGCAGGTATGACTTCTTTGGTCTGTAGAAAAACTTTTTAGAGTCTTTCCTGAAAGGCTATTTGGAAGAATAATCCGAAGGCATCAGAGAGATCTGTCTGAGGGTCTCGTGATGATCCTTTAGTTCAGCCACTGTTTTTTGAATTTGCTCACCAAAGAGATTGTCTCCTATACAGGGGAGGTTGGACAATCTATCTTGGACTTCTGGTCGAAGGTCTGAAGAGTTGAGCCAAGTCCACCGCTTTGCTGAAATAGCAGCTGCAGATACTCTAGATGCGGTGTCAAAAATGTCATAACATGATCTGATCTCATGTCTGCCTGCTTCTAAACCCTTGTTAACTAGGGCATGCAGCTGTTCTGGAAGAGACTGAGACATGGAGGATGTCAAATCTTGTATCTGCTTAAAAATGACTCTATTATATTGGGTCATATAAAGTTGGTAAACAGCAATTCGGAGGATCAGCATTGATCCTTGAAAGACTCGGCGACCAATGGTATCCAAAAACTTCTGTTCCTTGCCAGGGGGAAAGGAAGTGTGAGGTTTTGATCTTTTTGCTTTCTTTTGCGCAGATTCGACCACTACAGAATGGTGATCCAGCTGAGGTTTCTGAAAGCCTGGGGCCAACTGTACCAAATAGGTAGAGTCAGCTTTTATGTGGACTGGTGCAACGGAGCCAGGATGTTCCCAGTTCTTTTTGAGGAGGTCTAAAAGAACTTGGTGAATAGGGATGGAGGTGATTTCCTTGGGCGCATCCAAGAATTGAAGCAGCTCCATCATCTGATGTCTGTCGTCCTTTTCAGTCTGTAACTGGAAAGGAACCATTTCAGACATTTCCTTCACAAAATTTATGAAAGATCCTCCAGGGTGAAGGAGGCGATGGTAAATCATCGGTATCTTGTGAAGTGTCATCAGTCTAGGTATCATACAGGTCATCTCCTGTGTTTCTAGGAATTAGAGAGGGACGGGGTAGATGGATACCTGAAGGCCCTGGTCTAGGCTCCGAAGGTATCGGAGGAAGAACCAAAGGTACCGATGATGGTATCGAATGTCCCGGCACAAGCATTGAAGGCATCGATGGATGGCTCGATGGCGCCGAAGGAGGTATCGGCACCGACGGAGTTGGTGTTGGAGGCCGCATTGGTCTCGATGGCTGAGGCAGAACTCCAGATGGAGGAATGCGAAACGGTGTTTCTCCTCCCGATGATGCAGTAAGCGGGGAGGGCATCGGAGCCATCGGTGACCCGGGATCCATAGGTGGAAAGGCGGCCATAAGCGTTTCCATCTGCAATATCAGCGGCACCAAGGCTGCTGGAATCGGGTCGATGGTCGGTTCCGGAATCGGTACTGGTGTCGGTGCTAGCAGAACCTGGAGTCGTTGCATCACCTTATCGATGGCCTCCTGAACCATTCGGTCCAGTTCTTCTCGGAGACCTGGAGCAAGCTGCTCCGGCTCCGGAACGGAAGACGGAGGCAGAGGCATAGCTGGAGGGACCACCGTTAAAGGCGGAGTTGCGGCTCCCCATTCCCTGTCGGGTGAGGGTTGCCTCAGTGACCCAGTCGCCGAAAAGGTTGGTGCCTTTACTGGACGGGGTTTCTTCGATGGCGGCTTGGACGATGACGAGGTAGATGGTTTCGCTCCCTCGATGGTCCAAGATTTTCGTTGCTGATGGCGATGTTTCTCCCTACGATCCCCTCAGTCCTGAGGGGGAGAAGAGGGTGTCGGAGGCCGAGAAGTCATTAATGCCAGGCGGTCACCCGCCAGTGGTCGATGCTGGTGCCGGTTCAGACGACGTTGATGCAATGGACGGAGTCGGGGTTTGAGCATGGAAGAGAAGTCCCATCTTCTCCATTCTGGCTTTGCGACCTTTCGGAGTCATTACGGCACATTTGGTACAGGTCAAGACATTGTACTCTCGTCCAAGACACATTACACAGATTTTATGGGGGTCTGTAATGGACATGGTACGAGTACAGTCCGGGCACCAACGGAACCCCGGCACCATGGCCATAAACAAAATCGAGCCGTGGTACGGTCAGCGGCCAGTAGGCCGCGAGGGCCAAATTTGACGGTAATCAACAGAAAACGGGTAAAAACTTACCTGCAGCTTGAAAAAAGTTAAAGGAGGGACCCCTGTGGGGCAAGTTAACTTTTAATAATTCCGTGAAGAAAATTCCTGTCAGGAATCTCTGCAGAGCTCCATAACCACGAGGCTACTGCTGCGCGGAAAAAAGAAGACTAAAGAGGGACCCCTGCTGGCTGCAGGGTTAGTGCCATACTGGGCATGCCCAGTAGAGGCCAGTCAAAGTTCTAGAAACTTTGACAAAAGTGTTCCGTGATTGGGCTCCATCCTGTGATGTCCTGTGAGAAAGTAATGTACCAGATATAGGTATGCAATAACTTCTGAAATAGAAGAGAGTCTATGAAGGGGTTTAGGAACATAGGCCCTCGTGGAGCGAGTACCGGTTCCTATCTGCTATCTGCAATAGTAACTCACGATCTCCGTAGCTGCGATAATGTCTTAGACAGAAGGGAGTCTTCAGAGATTAGGAACATAGGCCTTCGTGGAGCAAGTACCGATTCCTATCTGTAATAGAACTCACAGTATTTACGTCTGCGATCGCTTCCAGGCAGTAAGGAGTCTTCTGAGAATTCAGGAATGTAGGCCCTCAAGGAGCGAGTACCGGATCCCATCTTAGCAGTCTGAAATCAAGAAGAGAGTGCGGGGCCGCCGAGGAGCAGGTACCCCTTGGTAAGTTTGTGGAGACAGAGCAGTAGAGAAGTTTCTCCTCCTCCTTGCTAACTCGATCCGTAGTAGCAAACGAAGACCTTTTAAGTTTGAAGCGGATGACGTCAATATGGGGGGACTCCCCCGAGGTTTACGCCCTTGCCGGTACAACTCTGGAACGCACGCGTGATTACATCATGAGGAACATGGCGGATCCGCAGCGTCAGGCCAGCCCGGGGATTCTGGAGAGAAGCGGCGAGGAGAAGCCGCGGCAGCATCTGTCCGTCAGAGCCGAAGGGAGTCGCCACAAAGGTAGAGAGGGTGGAGCAAGGGCGAGAACAGGCACGAACGCAACAGTTACTGATGACGTAGGGCGCGCGTGCTCTGATGTATGTACCAGCAAGGGCGCAAACCTATCGGCAATCTGAAATAAAGAAAAGAGAGCGAGGCCCCCGAGGAGCGGGTACCCCTGGTAAGTCTGAGGAGGCACAGTAGCTTGGACGAATCCTTGCTAACGCGACTCATTAGTACATACTGAGACCTTATATATTGGAAGTGGATTACGACACTACGGGGGGACGCCCCCGAGGTTCGCGCCCTTGCCGGTACAACTCTGGAACGTGCGCGCGATTACGTCATCAAGAACATGGCGGATCCGCAGTGACAGGCCAGCCTGGGGATTCCGGAAAGAAGCAGTGAGGAGAAGCCGCGGCAGCACCTGTCCGTCAGAGCCGAAGGGAGTCACCACAAAGATAGAGAAGGTGGAGCGAGGGTGAGAACAGGCACGAACGCAACAGTTTTTGATGACGAGGGCGCGCGCACGCGCGCGCTCCGATGTATGTACCAGCAAGGGCGTGAACCTCGGGGGCATCCCCCTGAGATGATGTCATCCGTTTCCAATATATAAGGATTCAGTATTTGCTAACGAATCGAGTTAGCAAGGATTCGTCCAAGCTACTCTGCCTCCTCGGACTTACCAGGGGTACCCGCTCCTCGTGGGCCTCGCTCTCTTTTCTTTATTTCAGATTGCCGATAGGAACTGGTACTCGCTCCTCGAGGGCCCATGTTCCTAAACACTCTGAAGATTCTCTACTGCCTAGAAGCTATCACAGATACAGACACCTGTGAATTACCACTGCTCTCTCAGAGCTTTCCCTGGAACCAGGTACTCGCCCCTCGAGGGCCTAACCCTTTCCAGCTACTGAGCTTCTTAAGACCTTATGTGAGTTTCTCATCTAGTTCTGGCTATGAACACGCATACCCTGTCTACTCACTATCTATAGTTTCTCTACAGCTCAACCCTGGGATCGTGGTTCCAGTACCTGAGGGACTTCAGCCCTGCCAGGCATATCTGCTCACTACTGCCACCTCTGGTGGTTCTACTAACCTGTCTAATAAAGAATTATCTGTGTCTGTCTCCGTACTCAAGCCTAGCCGGTGGTCCCTCTCAGGATATCCTCCTGGGGGCGCAGTCATCTGACATCGGCCCAGGGATTCACCTATCTACATTCTTCTACAGCTGAGTGTCCTCTCTAAGCACTCCGCTGGTACAGTGTGCTAACTCCTCCTTCCACAGGAGCCATAGCATAACAAGATTGCTAACTCCCTAGCAAACCTAACAAGATTGCTAACTCCTCATGGGATCATAACAGATTGCTAACTCCAACTCCTTCCTCCGTAGGAGTTAGTGCCCAACAGATTGCTAACTCGTCCCCCTCTTGAGGAGTAGAACCTACAGATTGCTAACTCCTCCCTCCGTGCGAACTATAATCTAACAGACGGCTAACTCCTCCCTCTCCAAGAGTTGATTCATAACAGATTGCTAACTCCCATCTGCTTGCTCCTCCCATCAGACAGCAGATCCGTAACAGATTGCTAACTCCAGTGGATCCAACTTTAAATTAGAGAAGCAGTACTTCTGGGAATCCAGCTTAAGGTATGAGATGTCAGTACCCATGGACCCGGCACACCTCTCCGCTTTGCAGGCTATACCGGGCCTGGCTCATCGCATCTCAGAACAGCAAGAAACCTTGGAGAAACTTACTGCAGCATTCCATCAGCTTCATACACAGAAGACACAAGGCACCACTTCTACTCAAAAAGGTCAGTTACAGGAGGTAATTTTAAAGACTGCTGTTCCACTGGCTGCTCCTATTCGCTTCACCGGAGAACTCCAGAAGACACGTGGCTTTTTGAACCAGTGCAGCATGCATTTCACCTTACAGCCTTCATTGTTTCCCACGGACCTCTCTAAGACCACCTTCATCCTGTCATACTTGGATGGGAGAGCCTTGTTGTGGGCATCCACCTTGTGGGGACGTAAGGACCCTATTTTGCAGGACATAGAAGGATTTATGGACTTGTTTAAATCCGTTTTTGATGACCCTGCTCGTATGTCTGTTGCCGGGTTTGCTTTAGTGGACTTGAAGCAAGGCAAAGGATCATTGGCTGAATTTGCCATAGAATTCAAGACTCTTGCAGCAGAACTTCACTGGGACCCCAGATGTCTCAAGACTCTTTTCTGCAGAGGTCTGTATACCCTCTTGAAAGACGAGCTGGCCGCTCGCCAGACACCTGACTCATTGGAAAAATTGATAGCCTTAGCTACTCGGATTGATTGTCGGCTCCGAGACAAGGTGAAGGAACTCTGGCCTAAAGTGTTAACGGGGTTGAAACAGGCCAGTACCCCTGCATTTCGGATGGATGGTCGACTCCGAGACAAGGTGAAGGAACTCTGGCCTAAAGTGTTAACTGGGTTGAAACAGGCCAGTACCCCTGCACCTCGGATGGGTCCAGCAATTCCTGCTGTTGATACAGATGAACCAACGCAACGTGGTCATGGTCACTTGACCTCAAAAGAGAGAAGATTTCAGAAGAAACGCGGCCTGTGCATGTACTGTGGTCAGCCCGGCCATGATGTCTCTACATGCCCCATTCGTCTGGGAAACGGACGGGCCTAAGTCCCGCAGGAGGTCTGTTCTTGGACCATACAGCATTATCTCCTCCGCTCTCTCGTTTAGTCTCTGTGACCTCTGAACCAGCAACGGTTCGAACCCCTGCCCTGTTGGACTCAGGGGCAGGAGACAACCTTATTCTCAGACATCTTGTGGAAGACTTGAGGAGTCCTTTCGTCAAATTAGAAGATCCATTACTGCATCACAACTTGAAGTGGGCTTTGAACGTTCCTTTACATCGCCACTTCTCTTGAGGATCTTGATGACGTCCACAGCCGTTCACACCTGGCTGCTGATATTCATAGCGGTTGCTATGTTTGCCATGACTAGATGGTGCTCTACAGCTTTACTGTCTTCATGGACTATAAATCTAGAGATATCTGTTACGTTCCTTACGGAAACAATCTCCTTCTTTGTACTGGAAAAAACTATGCACCCTATCATCCTGGGGTTACTCTAGCTGCTGATGCACCAACCCCAATGGACTGGGCATCCCTGGATTTCTCACGATGGGACCCAGAGTGTTGGGAGGTGCCTTAAGGAGATCTTGTCTATCATATGTATGCCTACAACTCCAGCGAGGCCAGGACTGCCGTCCCAAGATGCATCCTTCAGAGCAGTTCTCCAAAGAGGAGGTCGGTGTACCTCCTCCACATGGGACTTGTATGGTGCCCTGGGTCTAGAATTTCGGTGCCGCTAGAAGGACGACTGTATCCTTCCTCAGTTTACCAAGGAAGCAATTTCTAATGCTGTAGTGTCTGAAGCACTACAGCATTAGTTCCGAAGAAGATATCTCTAGCAACCAGCCTGTTTGATTGCTGGTACTGCCACCATCTCTCTTCCAGCTTCATCTACAGGAGAGTTATCTAGAAGTGGGTTCTGGATGTACCCCATCATTGCCACTTCTGTTTAAGTTCTGTCATGTCCATAGCAGCTAGGTTGCTGCTGAATTCAACACTTCATCCAGTTACCTTACGGAGAAATTAACCTTTGAAGTGGCGTTGGACGCACCCCAACATTGCCACTTCTGTTGAAGTTTCCGTGACGTCCGTAGCAGCTATGCTATTGCTGCTGTATTCAACACCCCATCCAGTTTTACTACGGAAGAAGTTACTCTTAGAAGTGGGGTTGGACGCACCCCAACATTGCCACTTCTGCTGAAGGTTCGGTGATGTCATAGCCACTAAGCTATTGCTGCTGAAGTCAACACCGTATCCAGTTACATTATTGAAGAGTTACCTTTAGAAGTGGGTTTGGACGTACCCCAACATCGCTACTTCCATTGAAGTCACAGTGGCGTCTATAGCAGTTAGCCATTGCTGCTAAATACTACCATCTCTCATCCAGCATCGTCTACTGGAGAGTCATCTTTAGAAGTGGATTTGGACATTGTTCAACATCACCACTTCCACTGAATTCCTCAGTGATGTCCACAGCAGCTCTACCCATTGCTGCTGATTTAATCAATTACACTCTGAAAGATTCTTCCAAATCTCAAGATCCACCTGTCACCTTTGCAGAAGATGAAATAGAATACAAGTTTGAAGAGGTTTTGGATGTTCGTAAAAGAGACAAAACTTTTGAATACCTTATGAAATGGGAAGGTTTCGGCCCCGATGAAAATTGTTGGGAGCCTCAGACCAATATCTTGGACAAAGAGATGCTTTATCAGTTTCACCTCGCGCATCCTTTGAAACCTAAGCCTGGTACCCGAAGAGGAGATAACCCTTTGAAGGGGGGTACTGTTGCGTCCGTCGCTGCTCGACGCCCTCTCTCCGCCCTCTTTACCTCTATGGCAACTCCCTCTGGGTCTGATGGACTGCTAACTGCCGCAAAGTCTTCTTGCCGTCTCTCTCCGGCGTCCCCGGACCAGCACGACGCTGTGGATCCACCATGTTCCTGATGACGTAGGGCGCACACGCGCGCGCTCTGATGTATGTACCAGCAAGGGCGTGAACCTCGGGGGCGTCCCCCTGAGATGACGTCATCTGCTTCCAATATATAAGGTCTCAGTATTTGCTAACGAATCGAATTAGCAAGGATTCGTCCAAGCTACTCTGCCTCCTTGGACTTACCATGGGTACCCGCTCCTTGGGGGCCTCGCTCTCTTTTCTTTATTTCAGATTGCCGATAGGAACCGGTACTCGCTCCTCGAGGGCCCATGTTCCTAAACACTCTGAAGATTCTCTACTGCCTAGAAGCTATCGCAGATACAGACACCTGTGAGTTACCACTGCTCTCTCAGAGCTTTCCCTGGAACCAGTACTCGTTCCTCGAGGGCCTAACCCTTTCCAGCTACTGAGCTTCTTAAGACCTTATGTGAGTTTATCATCTAGTTCTGGCTATGAACACAGCATACCCTGTCTACTCACTATCTATAGTTTCTCTACAGCTCAACCCTGGGATCGTGGTTCCAGTACCTGAGGGACTTCAGCCCTGCCAGGCATATCTGCTCACTACTGCCACCTCTGGTGGTTCTACTAACCTGTCTAATAAAGAATTATCTGTGTCTGTCTCCGTACTCAAGCCTAGCCGGTGGTCCCTCTCAGAATATCCTCCGGGGGCTCAGTCATCTGCCATTGGCCCAAGGATTCACCTATCTACATTCCTCTACAGCTGAGTGCCCTCTCTAAGCACTCTGCTGGTACAGTGTGCTAACTCCTCCTTCCACAGGAGCCATAGCATAACAAGATTGCTAACTCCCTAGCAAACCTAACAAGATTGCTAACTCCTCATGCGATCATAACAGATTGCTAACTCCTTCCTCCGTAGGAATTAGTGCCCAATAGATTACTAACTCTTCCCCCTCTTGAGAAGTAGAACCTACAGATTGCTAACTCTTCCCACCGTGGGAACTATAATCTAACAAACTGCTAACTCCTCCCTCTCCAGGAGTTGATTCATAACAGATTGCTAACTCCCATCTGCTTGTTCCTCCCATCAGACAGCAGATCCTTAACACTGTCTCAATCTGTGGTAGGTTGTGTAGGGTGCACAGTGGGACAGTGTGGTCCACGACCAGCCCTTGGGCTGTGTAGGGCATGCTGTGGTGCAGTGCCTGTTGAAGCTGAACTCTAACATGAACCTGAGCCTTCATCCATGTTCCTCGTCTCTAGAGCCTTCATCCGAATTCCAAGTCTTCATCTAAGTTTCAAGTCTTCATCCAAATTCCAAGTCTTCAATGTCTTCGTCCATGTTCCTTGTCATGCCATGTCATATCCTCATTAACTGCAAACAAAGAACTGTGCGATTATGATGTATTCACCAAATAGTAGATTCATACGAACATCATAGGTGGTAGCTGTTTTATAGGAATGTGATACCTCATATGATATTTGAGCCTCTCTATATTTATCAGAGGGTACTCACTTCAAAGGTGTCAGATATGCACAACGTTAACCATGATTCTGGAAGAGGTGAAGAGGTGACAGCTATAGCGTTATGTGACGGCACAGACTTAAAAAAATACACCGCTGCAATATTGTACCCCTGAAGAAGTCCACGAAACACGGATCATGTCGGGTCTATGCCGGTGCTTTTGGGAAAAGCTGTCACCTCTTCACGCTACGCATAATGAAGGATAAGTGATCTGTCTTAATATATTCTTAATATAAATTAAAAAAAAAAAAAAAAAATCGCAAAGTATAAATTTTGAAAGTTGATACCAATGATTATAAAAAAGGTCTCTTTGCGTTAAACCAATTTCCAGAATCATGGTTAACGTTGTGCATATCTGACACCTTTGAAGTGAGTACCCTCTGATAAATATAGAGAGGCTCAAATATCATATGAGGTATCACATTCCTATAAAACAGCTACCACCTATGATGTTCGTATGTCCTATCCTCAGCCTTCATCTGTTCTGATGCACTCGCCGTTCCAAGCAGCAGGTCTGAAAGGGCTATCAAGTGGCCGGAGGGCTACCCCAGAGAACAGCATTGCATTGTTGGGTCTCACTCTGTGCATGCAGGTTCAGTGGAGGCCTGAGAGCTATGTTTCAAGTCCAAGCTACGTTCCAAGTCCAGCCCATGCCTGGATACACTCGTCTCCCAAGGGCTCACTCTCTCTCGAGCAAGCGACCATACCCTGCGCTCACAACAAGACCAAAGTACAAGAGAGACAAGGCTTACACAAAGGAGCATCCCTACTCAGAGAAAGAGACAATGAAGATAATCTGAGTTAGAAACAAGATTGTTTAACAAGGAAATACTGACAAACTACAAGACACTTACAACTTGAAACTTTAAGTAGTATACATACTTACCATCTATTTTGCTGCCTGGAGGCAGGGAAACAGGAAGACCTGCAAAGAAAAGTGAAAACAAAGAATCAAATTCTTGGACATACTTTACTACTCATGCTTTGCTTAAATCTTGCAAAACTTCAAGCAACTAAGAGTGAATAGTATGTGTGAAGTACTTATCTGATAATTATTCCTGAACATTTGTTCTTGATTAATGGATTACTGACCTTCCAGAAGTAGTCACATCTATAGAGTTCATATAAAGAAAATTCTCTTTATTGTTAAAAAAAATTGTTCATGAAACATTGCATCTTGATTTTTATTCATTTAACTAAATACATGTTTATGCTAATAGACCTTGTTTGTTTTTCAGCAGAAGAAATCCAGTTATTTGGTACCCCTTGTCCCTTTCCTTCTTTTACCCTGCTATCCATCCCTCCCTATCTATGGGAGAGTATATTTGGTGGGGTCTGGTCCCCTTACTTGCAGCACTCAATTGGAGCGACAGCCTCTTAGTGTGTCCCCTGTAAGTATTATTGGCCACATGTCCCCTGTAAGTAATACTGGCCACAAAGACATCATGGCAGGAGCGGCTTCCCCTGGCAGGGCGGTTTACATATTCAAACAGTAACTAGCAATAGTCATTTAGGAAAAAGAGCATCACACCCTGCAGAAGATGACACAAGATGGCAGCATAATAAAGAAACATATATATACTGTGGAGAAAGACTATTTACAATTCCTTCCTTTCCCTAAGCATTTGACCAGCAAATCAAAACAATTTCCTCTCCCTCCCAACATTTCACGAAGAAAGCAACTTACCTCACATTTCCCTTCCTGGCCCCACTCCCTCTCTGCCTTCCACCTCATCACTTCACACTCTCATCAACTTGGGGCAGCTTTTATAAAAGTATGCGCGTGCGTACTTTTGTTCGTGCACCAGGCGCAAACAAATGTACGCCGGATTTCAATAGATATGCGCGTAGCCTGCCTCCGTTCCCTCCGAGGCCGGCGGCCGCTCCACTTCACTTCTTGTCACCGCGATGGCCCAGAGCATGCAAGCCACAGCAGAACAGCCTGAGAGCAGCACTAGAGCCACAGGCTTATACTCTAAAGCTGGCAGTGGAGGAGCAGCGAGAAGCACAGGGGCAGAGTGCAGCTCCTCTGCTATCCCCCACAGCCACCTCTAGAGCTCTGACTTGTGGCTCTGCTTTCCCCGCGGCTCACCTGCTCGTCCGTAGAGGGAGAGCAAGGGCAAGCAGCCTGAGAGTTTCCTGGATCTTCAGCCCTCTGCTCTCTGTCCTTCCTCAGCTCCCCACTGAACCCATCTGTTCCTACCCGGTGACAGATTTAGGGTTTTGCCACCCCCTTTAGCACTGTTGGTGCTGTCATCCACCCTCCCCCTCCTTTGCAGAAAGTCAAACAGGGAGTAGAAGATCTAAGGCTCGGCCCCCACAGTTTCCTGTGTCGGGAATTAGAAAAATCTAAAGCGCATTGGCAAATTTTTCCATTTTTTAATATTACATCCTAAAAATACCAACCTTTTTTTTTCTGTGCAATCTATTAATTAATTAATTAATTAAGTTAGTTATTGTGAAAGAATAAGGAATTTCCAGTATCAGCACAGGGAAGAGATCCTGGAGATGAGGAGAAGAGAAATGGAAAGTGAAAGGACCCGGGATGGGGCGAGGAGAGGTTGAACTGGGGATGGAGAAGAGAAGAGGACTGGGGATGGGGAGGAGGGGAAATGGGGAAGATCAAGGAAGAGGTGGGGGGAAGGGAAGGCCTGGAAACTGGGATGGGGCATGAGGGGGTACTGGGATTAGGGGTTAGAGAAGGGGCTCCGGGATCTGGGGGAGGACAGAGGTAGGAAGAAGAGGTAGGACAGAGGTAGGAAGATCTGGGAGGCAGAATCCAAGATCAAGGGAGGGAGGACCTGAACTGTGATGGTGGGGAGGGCAGGGAGGGCTACAGTCTTGCTCCCCCCTTTTATCCCCTCTCCAGGCTCCTCCCCAGTCTGGCATACACGCACACACACACACACACACACACACACACACACACAAACGTACACAGCATTCTCAGCAGCAATCCCTTCTCTCTCGCACACACAGAACTCTGCCCCCATTCCCCTCTCTCTCAGCCCCCAGACACATGATGCCCCACCAACCCTCCCTCCTCTCCCAGCAACTCCCCTCACCCCCCAGTGATCCCCTACGTAGCTCCTTCTAAATTCCCCAAAACAATCCCCTTTCCTCTGTCTGCTCCTGGTTTGCACCCTTCCCTCCTAATTCCCTGCAAGAGGATCAGGAGGCAGAGGGCTGCTCCCTGCCCAGTGAGATCCAGCACAGCTGGAAGGCAGCAATTCTTCAGCCAGCCTGCTGTCCCCAGACGTTTGCTGCCCCAGGCACCACCACTCTGTCCTGTCCTACCCTCCTTAAACTTAATAGAGGCACCGTAGCTTTTGTAAAGTTTCACAAGGGCGGAGGGGGCCTCGTTCCTTTATGTATCACCACGGCTCTGGAAAACAGTAAGTGAAAGGGAAGGGGGCAAAGTTAGCGAGGCTGGCCTTGTAAGAGAAAGGCCCTCTTACATCACCATTGCGTTTTTTCACTGCTTCACTTTTCTGTTCAAGTCTGCAGGCTGAGGAACCCGGGAGCTCTCCTGGAGAGCCAGAGCTTGCTTTCAAAACCTGGAAACTTCAAGTAAAGCCTGGAGAGCCCCCAGATATGGCTAGTAGGAACTGTTGAAAATCACAACAAAACGAGAATCTGTGTAAATGCAAATGAAAACTGTAACACATCAAGGCATGTACCAAGCTTTACCTTCAAAGGCTCTAATTATCTAAATCACAGGACCTTCAGTCAATGGTTGGGTCTACTGAAGGGAAGGATCAGTTTTTCAGGAATGATTTTACTTGGAAAAAAAAAAAGGTTTTGTAAAATAATTTCAAAATTTAGAAAAATTATAAAATGATATTTTAAAAGTGCCTGTTGTGTGAGTCTACACCCAAAGTCTTTACATCAGGGGTGGCCAATTCCGGTCCTTGAGATCCACAAACAGGCCAGGATTTCAGGATATCCGCCATGAATATGCATGAGATAGATTTGCATATAATGGAAGCAGTGCCTGCAAATCTCTCTTATGTATATTCATGGTGGATGTCCTGAAAATCAGGTCCTTGAATGGCTCTTGAGGACTGGAGTAAGCCACTCCTGCTTTATAAGAAGATCCTAACAGTCAGATAATGAAGCCTTTAAAGCTTGGTAATGCTTTTGTGTGTTGCATGAACGCTTAACACTGCAGCTTTGTTGACCTCAAGCAAACAAGTTTTTTTAAGGAGATCAGAAGCCTAACCAGTAGGATATTCAAAACAGGTCTGCATTCTGTTCATCACTGACATCCTTACTTGTACATCATTTCTCAAATCTCTCTTTCTTTTCTTTTTTTGATCTGGCAGTTTCCTCCTTCTTCTTTCTGGGTCCAGCTTAATCAGAACCAGGGTTGGAATTGAATGTATGAGCCTCTCTTCTCAACTAGCCAGGGATTTCCCCCCCCTATTTCAAGTCCCCATGCCCCCAGCATACCTCGTTTGGTCATTGAAATGACAGCCCTCTTGAGGAGGCCATGCACCAGGGCTCCTTCTGGAACCCCGCAATCATGAGCCCTGAATCCAGCCACCAGGTAACATCAGTAATAAGCAATGACTATGACTTGCTCCCTGCCCTGGGGCCGTGACCCAATACAGCCCTCAGCTCCATGCAACCCAGGGAGCAGAAGACCTGACTCAGATAACAAGCCAGAAACCTTCCTTGTGGTTCTGTACAGCACATGCCACCTGAACCACCAAGCTAGACCCTCTCAAATAAGGTTACCAGACATCCCTGATTTTTGGGGACAGCCCCAGATTTTGGATCAGTGTCTTGAGTTGCTTCCAATCACGACCAAGTTGTACCTGATTAGAGTGGAGCCAGACTTGCAGGGGAACAGTACAGATTAACAGAAAGGAAATGCAGTGTGGGCTGCTGCAGGACTAGAGTCATTGTGTTTCATCCAGAAGCTCTTGCACCACCCTGCCCCTTGCATGGGTTTCCTTGGTTACAGGAGGCTTGTGCAGGAGGAGGGGGCAGGGTACTGCAGGACCTACTGGATCACATATGCTTGCCCTGGCCCCATGATGCATTTATCTTCTGTTTCTGCTGCTGCTACAGTTGCCGTGGCCCAAGACAGCCATAAAAGATGAGTGGGCAGAAACCAGGAAGGGACTGATATTGCAGGGGAAAGAAGCCATAAGGGACCATTGAAGGTGGGGGGGGGGGGGGGGGGGGGAGAAGGAAGGGAAGGGGATTATGATGGGAGAAGGTGGCAGATGAAAAGGATGGTGATTATGCTGGGGGACAAAGGGAGAGTGGAGAGAAGGTGATTTTTCCAGTGGGATGAGAAGGAAGAGGGAATGGAAGGTTATTATGGCAAGGGGATGTGAGGGAAGAGAAAGCACGGTGATTATGCCTGGTGAGTGGGAGGAGAGAAAAGGGAAGGTGATAGCGTGCATTTTCTGACTCCCTTACTATAAATGTCACCGCACCCTACTGCTCACAGCTATAGGGCCAGTCATGCAGTCATGCGGTACAAGTGTTACGACTGTCGCTGGGTTTTGGGTTGATGGATGTTTGGCTGCTACGGCGTCTGCCTGCCGTCCTCTCCGGCGTCCCCGGTCCGGCTTGTGCGCTGCCTCCCGCCATGCTGTCCAGCTGCCTTAGGGCGCGCTCCGCGCAGCGCTGCTTCAAATACTTTCTTTGGCGCGAACCTCAGGGGCGTCCCCCTGTGATGACGTCACGCATCCCGGATACAAACAGCTTACACTACTGCTAGCTAATCGAGTTAGCAAGGCTCAGGTATTCGTAACTGGTGAACTCCTTATGGATGGGATTCACTCTCTGTACCTAGCTACTCTGCCTCTCCATTATTGGACTTACTCTGTTTGAGGTACCCACTCCTCGGGGCCTCTCTCTTCTCTTTCAGGTCGCTGTCTGGAACCGGTACTCGCTCCTCGAGGGCCCATGTTCCCAGACTTGCTGCCTGGTCTTCACTTCTGCCTGGAAGATACTGCTGCCTACACCATTAGTGAGTTACTATCCACCTCTCTCAGAGCTGTTCCCTGGAACCAGGTACTCGCTCCTCGAGGGCCTGCCTCTACTCAAGCTCCTGTGATTCCTACCGAGAGAAACCACTGTGTGAGTACTCAACCAATGAGGCTCTATTCCAGAACCCTGCATCTACTTCATTGTACTCACTATCTAAGTTTCTCTTCATTACAGCACAGTCATTGTGGGATCACTGTTCCAGTGCCCTGAGGGACTACAAGCCCATCCAGGCTTCATCTCTGCTCACTACTGCCACCTCTGGTGGCTTCTCAATACTGTTAATAAAAGATCTATCTGTGTTGTGTGTCCTAAGCTGAGCCTGACCTGTGGCCCCTCACGGGACTTCCCCCGTGGGCGTGGTCAGCAGCCACGGTGTCCAAGGGTCCACCCAAAACCTTACAAACAATAACAATAAGCCACACAGCTAGATCTTGATGTTCTTACAATGAGAGTGGTCCCAAGTGGCAGAGGAAGCTGACATGCCATCAAGTGCTGCTCCTTCTGCCAGCTGCAGTCAGGAGGCAGAGAAGAGCTGTGGATATGGCAGAAGTGGGTGGGAAGATTGAAAGTGCTAGGAATCAGCCGAGTGGGAGACTGAACATGTAGAGAGGGGTAGGAAAAAGGAGACCTATATGGTGGGGAGGGTGCAGAGATAAGGAGACCTAGAAGAAGTAAGAGGGCAGGGAGAGGACAACTGTACATGGGATATGGTAAGATAGAGTTGGAGGGCAGGGAGAGTGAGAGACGATTCGGGGTGAGAATATTAAAGTTTAAGAAAGTAATCAGGATTGAGGGAGAGAACCCAGGATAGAGACGGAAGGAGGAAGGGAAAGGGAGGACCACAGCTAAGAGAGAGGACTGGAGAGGAGAGAGGACAGGGCTGGTGGTGAGAGGAAGAGAGGACTGGATGGTGAGGCAGATCAAATATGGGGAAGAAGGGGATAGAGAAGAAAGAAGACATGGGGATGGGGGGATGAAAAGGGAAAAAGAACCTAGGATGGAGAGTTGAGAGGATCCAGGATAAGAGGAGAGAGGACCAAGCCGGGAGGAAGATGTGACTAGTATTGGTTGGATGGAGAAGGAAATAAGATCCATGATGAGGGAGAGATAGAGGACAAGGAACAGAAGAAAAGGACTGGGGATAGGGAGAGGGAGAGAGGACCCAGGATCGGGAATGATGGAAAGGGACAAAAGACCCAGAAAAGGAGGGGTGGAGATCAAAGGGCTATAGATGGCAAAGACTGAAGAGTGAGAGGATCAAGGTTGTCAGGGGATGGAGAGGGAGAGAAGCCTGGATTCAGAAGGGTGGAGATGAGGCAAGGAATTCAGGGAGATAATGTAGGATGAAGGAAATGAGGAGTGTAAGAAGAAGAAAGCGAATGAGAAAGGAGAGAAGGAGAAATGCCAAAAGGAGAGCAGACAGGAAGAATAGGAAGAGGAAATGAGGAAAAGGAGAAAGAAGAAAAGAAGCAGGATAAGACACTCATCTGGTTAAGTAGCACTAAATTAGCTGGATAAGTAGCCCTATCCCAATCTTCCCACTGCTCATCCATAACTTATCCAGCTATCTACTTAGCTGGATAAGTGATTTATACGGCTACGTGGCAGCCACTGAATATAGCCTGATATTCAACAGCCACCAGATAGCCAGATAATACATTTAGATTCATATACTCAATAGGAAACAGAAGCACATGGCATTATAGTTAAAAGAAGAATGTATTAGCATTAGAAAATGAAGAAAATTGCTTAATGTAATTTAAAACAGAAAACCACTTACCCTGCCCTATATATCAGTTCAGTTCACGTCAAGCAAATTAAAACATTGGGTTTCTCAATTCTTTTCTAAATTCTGGCCAGAATATTAGCATAAATTTTCAGTTTATAAATGTGATTGTTGAATACTTTAGATGAACTTCTCTGCAATCCAGATGGTTGACAAAGCTATTGCTGAGGCTTATGAAATCTGCTATTCTGAAGAAACTCACAGCAAATCTTCTGAAACATTCCTTCAACAAAGTTAACCTAATACTAGTAGTGTGCAGGTATTATTCTTAATATTGTTCATCTAGCTGGCAATAAAACAATATCAGGCAATACCTAAAAATCACTTTTCTTTCCCTCGCTACAAAATAACAAACTGTCTCAGTACTACTGGATAAGTAATTTTCTTAGAATAATAACTGCAAGAAACCTTTTAGCTACCAGAAGCTGCTTTTCCTTTGTTATGGGCTGAAATCATGGTTTCACATCTGACTACATCCCTGTATCGCTCCCCCTCTGTCTAAGACAAAACAGCCTTTCATACTTAATTAAAAAGGCTCATCCCTTGCTTTTTACTGGCTACTAGAATGAATAAATAATGTATTGTTTACCTAAACACTGGTGCAAAGATATACAATTTGTCAGTACAAATATAGATTAGTGTCATAGGTGAACCAAGAAAAGTTAATTATAATAAATTTGAATATCATCCCTTTCCAGTAATGTCCATTGGTGTCGATGTAGGCTAGAAATAATACAGTACTGGATTTCAGCCAAAGAAGCCCCTTGTTGTGATACAGAATGATCTTCCGAAGGACATAAATAAAAAAAAAGGTAATAACCATCACAAGGAAGTGTTAATGGTCCTTCCTTTGCTTTTCAAAAGGAAAAGTTTCTGCCCTAACATTGGGCTTTTTCTGTGTTCAAAAGAAAGTAGCAATGGACTGTCTATTTTCTAATTGAATTTCCCTCCTTGATTAATAAATGCAGCTATCAAATGTAGGTAACCATATTCAGTGTGGTTCTGGAGACTGGACAGAAAAGTTTGAGAGGATTGTGTAATCTAATGAGAGTTGCAGGCATCTCCAGACTGAAATCATTTTAAAATGAAGGATGGAAAAGTACAATTTAATTGTTATGCCTGTCGGTCGCAGACGGCTGTGACCTCTCATGCTCACCTCTTTTTTCCCCGCTCCATCAAGTCTGGGAAGAATGGGGGCCTCTGTCAATCCCCGCCGACCTCTCCGACATTCCCGGGACAGCATGGGCGCTACCGACCGCCATTTTGGACCCAGAATTACCTAGGTGCGTGCAAGGGCCTCCTTTGAAGACATCATGGTGAGAACCTTGGGGGCATCCCCTCCCGATGACATCAACCCGCTTGCATATTTAATCCAACCAGCCCTTGCCTTCAGCGAGTTAGCAAGGAGTTCCATCTCATTGAATTCTCCTCTTCCAAGGACTTTCCTCCATGCTCTTTTCCCTTCCCCCTATCCCATCAATTCTCTTCTTCCTCCTTCCATTTAATCAGAATCTGGCACACTGAAGGTCACATGAGCCAGAGAAACTTGGTCCTGCCATCCACCCTTCTGCTTGCCTGTTCTGCTCTCTGAGAAATCTTTAACATTATTGCAATCTGGAAATGCTTGCAACTCTTATTAGATTACACAGTCCTCTCAAAGTTTCTGTCCAATCTTCAGTACCACACTGAACATGGTTACCTACATTGGACAGCTGCATTTACTAGATTACATACACAAACAGGGAGAGAGAGAAAACCAGAGAGACATTTTGCGACATACAGAATAGGGGAGTGACTGATAGATAGGAGCTGTTATGAATCCTGTCCGCGGGTCCTCGCGAGCAGGCTCCTTACCATGATGCTGCTTTTCCTGCTTCCCGATGCGGCCAGACGCCGCCGAAGTCGGGCCTTCATCGCGGCTGGAGCTGTGGACTCAGCTTTCTCCTGCGGCCCGGAGGCCGCCCATCGAGTCTCCCTTCTTGAGGCAGGAGCTGCGGACTTCTGCCTGCCTTTTCTTCGCTGCTGAGCTGCCACCGACGTCTTTGTCATCTTCGCGGCTGGAGGCCGCAAGCCCCGGACTGGATTGGAGGCTGGAGCCGCCCCCGGGGCCTCCTGCAGCGGCAGGAGCCACTGCCGTCGTTGCGGCCTGCCTCTAGGCCCAGCCCTGCTCCTTACGTCGACATAGGTGCAGGGCCGCTGTCCACGGTCCTGCACAGTTCCTGTTTCCTGTTTCTAGGCGTGCAGCCGTGCCTCTCTTCAATATTTAAAGGGCCCATGGCCAGATATGCCCTGGGCCCCACCTTCAGACTGTTTCCTGTACCAGCCCTATAAAAGGGCTGTTCCTGCATTTCCTCGTTTCCTTGCATCGGAGTTGCTTCAGTCCTGGAGGCTCCTGCCTACCAGTGTTCCATCAGGTCCTTGGTGTTTTTCGTGGAGCTCCTCGTCTCGTCTCATCTGCTTCTTGCCATGTCTTCGTTGCCTGAGGTCCCCGTCCAGGTTTCCTGATGTCTCGCTTCCTGGTGTTCCAGCCCTCCTTGGTGTCTTGTTCTTGTGCTCTTGAGCCTTCTGTTCTGCCGGCCGTGGATCTCCGGGTGATGCTTCTCCGTCTGTGGAGATGCTGACAGTGGACTTGTGTCCTGTGCTCCTGAGCCGTCCTGTACTGCCAGCCTTTGTGGAGCTCCGGATGACATCGGCACCATCGTCGAAGTTCCGCCTCGCCTGGACTCCTCCCTGCGCTCGTCCTGCTCTCCTCGTGGTCCGTGACCAACCTCTCTGGGCTGTGTAGGGCACGTAGTGGGACAGGGTGGTCCGCGACCAGCCCATTGGGTCCGCCCGTGAAGGTGGGCTGAGTAGGGCGCCCTGAGAGACAGTGCTAATGTCCACCTTCCCAGCTTCTCGTCTCATCTGGACTTCGTCAAGCTCCTCGTCTCATCTCTGATGCCGTTGCATCAGCCTTGGTGTCATGTCTTGCTTCTGCCTTGGTGTCATGTCTTCGCATCAGTCCTTCATCTGAGATGTTGTCGCATCATGTCGTTGTGTCAAGACCTCCGTTTGCCCTCATCCTCAGGCCGGTCTGCTGCTCCATGCTGATTCAAGTGGCAGGTCCGAAAGGGCTTGGAACGGTCGGAGGACCGTTCACCTCCCAACATCATCTTGTTGGCTCTGGGAGCTTGCAGGCCTGGCAGAAGGTAAGACTGTAGTCCCGCCATGCTGTGACACGCCGTCAACCCTTGGTTCGGTCCTGGATCCGTCTGGGGTCAGGTCGAGGCCCAAGGGCACACGAAACCCGCTACAATGAAAATGAAACGAGGACACAGACAGGGAAACAGAAATACAAACTCCTAAAGTTAAATATTTTCAAATTATGCACCACAGTCCATAATGGGAGGTAATTCTGCATTAGAGATAGAATTCACCAGTTCCATGCATATTTTCTTGGAGATAAGAGTGTGTGTGTGTGTGTGTGTGTGTGTAATGTTCACTTCATTGAAAATATATTTACATATTTGCACTGACTGGAGCAGAGAGAAGAAAACACATATTGAAGAGGAGACAGAAAGAGACACAAAGAGGAAAGAGATAGACGGGCAGAGTGACATTTTCTAGGAAAACGCAAACATGCAGTGCAACTCCAGAGAAACAGAAACAGAAGTGCATTTTACCCCGTGCTGTGCAAAATACAAAGATATGACAGGAAAAAAAAAGAGACTTCCCACAAAACAATGAGCAGGAAACACACTGTATAAGCCTGGGGACAACCGGAGAAACAGCAGCAAAATATGTTGTATCCTGCCACCAGGCAAGAAATGTAACCTGACCAATTGAAATGCAGACCAGTACTAGAACCCAGGAATTATCTTGGCTACTGTATTTAGATTTGATTTGTATTCCACCTTTCAGCCATGTCAAAGCAGATTATATTGAGGTTCTGTAGGTATTTTCTTACCCCAGGGAACTCACTAATCTGAGGAAATGGAGGGTGAAGTGACTTGCCCAGGGTCACAAGGATTGGCAGTAGGATTTGAACCCTGGCTTGTAGCCTACCACTCTAACTACTAGGCTACAACTCCACTACTGTAGTTTCTGCAATTTGTCAAATTTCTTTGCTCTTATGAGTACTATAAAATTAGATAACTACTCTGAGAGCAATTTCCAAAAGCTATTTATTCTTGTAATATGGCTTTCAAACATATTACCCCCCACCCCCATGAATGGAAAGATGCACAATGCTGTACAACATGACAATATGCGCATACTTCTACTTGCATTGCGTGCAGGCGCTCCTGTGGGCAACGTCAGGGCAGGGGTTACAAACAACACACATAGGGGTAGATTTTCAAAATTTTACGTGCTTAAAGGCCCGGTCATGCGTGTAAATCCCCTGGACGCGTGTAAGTCCCGGGGCATTGGGAAAGGGGCGGGGAGGGGGCGGGGCGGACTGGGGGGCAGGGCGTGGTGATCTGGGAGGCGAGGCATGGCATGGCTAGAGGCGCCCGGCACAGCGGCCATTTTCCGCTGTGCCGGGGGATCCCGTGCCGGCAGGGTGCTGGCACGTGCAACTTGCGCCTGCTCAAAGCAGGCGCAAAAGATAAGATAAGGATTTGCAGGGGTTAGGATAGGGCTAGGGGTTGGGAAGGTTAGGGGAAGGGGTAGGAAGGATAGTATAGGGGGCAGGAAAGTTCCCTCCCAGGCCGCTCCTAAATTGGAGCGGACTGGGAAGGAACTGCGGAAGGCCGCGGGCAGGGGCAGATTGGCCTATCGGGGGGTCGGGCATCCCACGGTGGGCCGATCACTCCAGTCACATGGTCTGCCGTGCGCAGCCGTGACAGAGCCGCGCTCGGCAGACCACGTGATGTGTCCTGGACCGGCCTGGGCGGCAAATACCCGGGCCGGTCCGACATCGTGACTCTGCCGCTGGCCGCGGGTGTCAGTGCGCGCAGGTTGCACAAATGTGCACCCCCTTGTGCACGCCGACCCCCGATTTTATAACACGCGCGCACTGGCGCTTGCATGTTATAAAATCGTGTGTCGATGTGTGTGCACCAGGTAGCGCACGCACATGGACGTGCCTGCACATTCTTTTAAATCTACCCCACAGTGTTGTCGATTCCCACTGTTTTATGTTTGATGCTTTGCAATCTGCTTAAAATGGTTTCTTTCACTATAGGTGCAACATCAGAATTTTTAAATAAATTGTTTGCAGTTTCAAAAAGCTGCATCTTTTTTTGCATGAGAAAATGACAGAAAAAGCTGATGCAGATTTCTGTGGGTTTGTTTTCCTGGGGGAAATTCAAAGGGTAGTTTTTAAAATTCCCCAAGCTGTATGAAGCCCACGGATACTTTCTACCCATGGATTTTGCACCAACTTTCAAAGCGAAAGTATGCGCATACTTTTATTACGGGAAATTATCCCAGGAAAAGCACCCACACACACTGACACCCTGCTCATTTTTGTGGATAGTTTTCCTGAGAAAAAAATAAACACAAGTTTTTGAAATTTCAAAATTATGCGCCTGAGTGTAAGCTCCTCCTCAACCTCGCCCCTAGGAACACCTGCTCTCATCACAGGTAAAGTTGCGCACTTAGTAGCACTACACACCTACTTTTACCCGCACACGGAAATGGCAAGTTTCTCAAGCCCATTTCCATGGATAAAGCACTGTTTTACCTGCAGAATGGCTTTTAAAATTGCCTTCCCTATGTATTACTTTGGCCAGATGTTCAAATTGTCATGACAACACAGTTTTCTCAATTAGAGAGAGAGAGAGAGAGACAAAGAGGTATACGTAGGAAGAATGACACACTTATAAACTCAAGAAAGTAAGATACTGATTCGGAAAGAGGGAGACATATATATATATATGTAGTATATATGCTTGAATTCAAGCATGCATGGGACAGACACATAGGGGCCTTAACAGCAAAAGGAAGGAGAAGGCAACAGATTGAATAAGAACTGTGAGAGCACAGTAGGTAGGCACAAATTTGCAAAATGGGTGCACCAGGTGATCTTTTTCTGCGGACATCTATGTTTCACAAGGAGAGGATTTGTGCGCTCACCACACACACACACATACACACACACACATACACACACTCATTCCTCTAGACACAGAGCTAGGAAAGAGCCATGAATCTATGGAGGGGTAGTGATTTGTGTTAGAGACACACAGATCCAGAGGGCAGGGAGGACACTACCAGGATGCTGTACACATGAGCTGAGCGCAGTGTTTGCATTTCCTCCTACTTGGGTTTTGTGTGCTGTAGCTGTGAGAAACAGACAGAGCTCTGGAATTTAAGCCCCGGGAAGCTCCCTTCGTGCTTGGATTACGTGCGGTGAGAACGTGATCCCTCCCTGTGGCTGAAGTAAAGAAGAAAGGTGTTTCAGCCAGGGTCTGAGGCTTGGTAAGTACTTTTAACATTCAGCTTCTGGGAGCTAAAATGCAGAAACAGGTCTTACTGAGCCTGACCACCCTGCCAAGAGCCTCTGCTGCACAGCTCTGCTGTGTCTGCCTTACATGACTCAACTTTTTCAGAATCTGTACTAACTTTTTACAACTCATTTTCAAAACGTGCCTGCTTTGTCGGGTAGGAAATAAGAGCAGGGCTTTCCAAGCCCGTCAGATTTTCAGGATATCCACAGTGAATGTGCGTGAGATAACTGTATGCAAATTTAACTCATGAATATTCATGGTGGGTGTTTTGAAAACCCGACTGGCTGTGAGGTACCCTGAGACAGGTTTAGGAAGCCCTGGAACAGACTGTGAGTGGTAACTCTACCCTGAACCAGAGGAGGAGCGCAGTGGCGTTTTTTGCAGCTGGGCTATACCAGATAATCATTACCGCGGCCAAGGTGTCTTTCGTTGCACCGCTTCAAAAAGTAAATGCAGGCTGCGCGCTTTTACATTGATCACTAACTTCTGTTACTAGTGCCAGGCTTGAGCAGCTCTAGCTTCGGCTTCCCAGCTATCAGGTCTTTAGTGCAGTATCACAGAGTGTTATCAGTAGTTGGTAAACTGCTCTGCCTGAGGACAGCCTTTAAAGTCCATCACAAGTGAAAGCAGAAATGCTAACACTTTTACTGCAAGTCTGTATTCTGCGCTCCCCCGGGAATCTTTCTTCTGGGTGGCCCAGCGTCAGTGCCTAACAGGAAAATCAATTGCAGGTTCCACGGCACCGGGAAAGACCTGTAATGTTATTCTATCTAAAATAAATGGGAAGAAAAGAAAGCACCAAGACAGGATTTTGGATAATGCTGGGGGAGGAGCCTGCTATGGTAGTACATGGGGATACCTAGGACATAGAAGAGTGTGGGAGAGGGGTTCTGGAAGGACCCCCAGAGGCAGGCAGAGGATTTATTTTATTTATTTATTTTTAGTTTTTATAAACCGACGTTCCTGTATAAAATACATATCACACCGGTGTACAGTGAAGTAAAAAAACTGTCGCCACGTGGGCGGCTTACATTATAACAAATAACAATTAACATTTAAATAACATTATAAATATTATAAATACATTTAACATTTTTAACAGATAACATAAAGATTAGAGGAGAGGTTACAGTAAACCATCGGGGTTGATTAAGATTCAATGATGCTCTTCAAGGACTATGGGCAACAAGTGAGTTTGGTCAAAGGCTAAACTGAAATAGTATTAGCTCATCCTGTTCTTAGTTCTCCGGGAAAGCTTGTGTGAAGAACCAAGTCTTTAGTTTCTTTTTGAATGTATTATGGCAGGATTCAAGGCGAAGGTCTGTAGGGAGGATAATTCCATGGTGCAGGGAAGAGAGCCTCAGGTTTGCTAGGAATAGGGCAACATTTTGGTGAAGGAGGAGCCTATTCAGAAAAAAAAAATAGGCTCCACCCTAACCAGGATGGAATCAAGCCTCTGACACTAACGTTTAAAAAAAGAGCTAGAGCAGATTTTAAAGAGTCACACAGAAGCACGTGCTTCAAAGTGAGATATCGTCAAAGGATACTGGCATAATGGGGAAGTTAGGACATCCCAACAGAGGGACTGGGATAAAAGCAGACGAAGCTCAGCTGCTTGTACATAAAGAGCAAAAAATGATAAATGATTCCAAACTACCCATTTGAGCTGCTAGGCAGATTCTGAATATAATGATCGTATGTGAACGCCAGAAGTCTAGAAAATAAGTTTGGGGAGTTGGGATGCATGGTATTGAACGAAGCTGGAAACATAGCAGGCATCTCAGGGCCCTGGGAGAAGGATAACCAATGGGACACTGATACCAGAGTACAAATTATATCAAAATGACAGGACAGGTCAGACTGATGGATGGATGGACGGTGTTCTATGTTAGGAATGGCGTAGAGTCAAACAGGATAGAAGTCCTGCAGGAAACACAACGTATAAACGTGTTGCTTTGGATGGGGAAGAGTGTAGTGGCGGGGGTAGCCAGGTCACTGAGACAGACACTGAAATGCTAGTAGAAATTAGGAAAGCTAACAAATTTCTCCACATAATAATGGGAGATTTCAGTTACCTCTCATTGGGACATGTTAGGGGGGGGTGACGTTTCTAGACGCCATAAATAGTTGCTTCAAGGAGCAGCTGGTTCTGGAACCTTCTGACGGGGGCGCTACTCGAGATCTAACCCTCGCTGCGGGGCAGGATCTGGTGCCAGAGGCAATGGGTGATGGGGCCGCTTGGTGGCAATGATCACAATGTAATCAAATTTAATCTAATCATCAAAGGGAGACATTAAGGAAAACCTCTGTAGAAGCAATTAACCTTATGCCAGGAGACTATGATAAAATGCGGAAATTGGTAAGATAAAAATAAAAGTAGGGGTTGCAAAAGTTTAAAGTTTGCCTGAGTCATGGACACAGTTTAAAAACACCATCCTGACTTCTCTGAGCTTGTGCCATCTACCCATGCCCAAATTTGGGTAGATTTAATTGGGCGGCTCAAGGCAATTAGCTACCTGAGGCGAGGGATGAGATGGTGCCCCTCCCCCAAGGCGCAGCTCATATCACCGAGAGGGCCAAAGGGAGGGAAGGAGCCTGGGAATACGGCCCTTTAGGTGATTTCAAATACTGGGGAAGAGGGGCGACCGGGGTCAGAGTTCCCAGATGATTATCAGCTAGAGTGTCAGTGATAATATTTCTAGGAACCAGGCAACCCTTCTGTACTCCTGGCAACCTTAAGACCGGCCTCCCACCCTTCTCCAGCATCTACCCCCTAGGGATGTGGTAGATGGGTGAATCGTAGGAGTCTGTCCTGCTCCCTTAGGACCGGTGCAGGAGTGTTAGGCTCCCCTAACACAAAATTTAGAATTATGCATTCATTTTTTCATTAAAAATTTTTTTTATTAACTGCTTCCCTGACCCCAAAAGGGAAATTTTATATGGACAAAAATATAACTAACAATAACACATATATTTTATTTCCATGCACTGCTGTGGTGCCAACCACAATAACTTGCAAAAAGACACTTGGAATTCATAGGGTATTTGGCCTATTGTAAAGTGCATTGGATGTGGGCTTGGCTCTTAGAAAGCCATGAATAAACTGAATTTCAGTTAAAATATAGTAAACCTCCCATTCTAATGCAGCACTCAAACAGTAACAACCCTACCTATGGAAATGCAAAACTGCAAATATTACACCAGGCCCTAAAACACCAACACTGCTCCTTTAGAAAACGAGAACTAGCCAGGCAGCTATAGATCTCTACATATGGGCCGATACAGTAAAGTGCGCTCAGGCCGAGCGCACTGTTAGCCCCCGTTTGGATGCGCGTTTTCAACGCGTTATTTTCCCCCTTATATAGTAAGGGGTAATAGCGTGTGGAAAACGTGTGGCCAATCCCTCCGAAACTAATAGTGCCCACAACATGCAAATGCATGTTGATGAGCCTATTAGTTATTCCCGCGCCATTCAGAAAGTAAAATGTGCAGTGAAGCCGCATATTTTACTTTCAGAAATTAACGCCTGCCTTTGGCAGGCGTTAATTTCGGCCAGCACCGGGAAAGTGTACAGAAAAGCAGTAAAAATTGCTTTTCTGTACACCCTCCGACTTACTATCATAGCAATATTTAGTCGGAGGCCCCAAAAATAAAAAAAAATAAAAATTCTTACAAAAAAAAAAAAAATCTGCCCGCGGCCCGCGGGTTGGAAGTTGCATGCTCAATTTTGCTGGTGTCCATTTTCCGAACCATGGCTGCCAGCGGGTTTGACAACTGACGCCGGTAAAATTAAGCGTCGGTTGTCAAACCTGCTGACAGCCGCTGCTTCTGTCAATAAGGAGGTGCTAGGGACGCGCTAGTGTCCCTAGCACCTCCTTTTTACCGCAGGCCCTCATTTGCATGCTCTTGTTTACTGAATCGTGCGCCCAGGAGAGTGGCCTAGGTGTGTGTCTGGAGAGCAGGCGCGCTACTGGAGAGCGGGCGCTCGCCTGCTCTCCTGCGCGTTTTACTGTATCGGCACGATAGAAACTGTATGCTAGCAAAATATCTCACCTTGGTCCCTCCCACATGCAGAACACAGACAGACCCTCAAATACAGAATAACGAGACCATAAAGTATAAATGGGAACGACCTCCTGCACTCGAATCGTGTTGCCGTACGGCCGGCGCCATTTTGCCGTTCGGCAATATGGCCATATTGCCGAACGGCAAAATGGCGCCGGCCGTACGGCAACACGATTCGAGTGCAGGAGGTCGTTCCCGGACCCCCGCTGGACTTTTGGCAAGTCTTGTGGGGGTCAGGAGGCCCCCCCAAGCTGGCCAAAAGTCCCTGGGGGTCCAGCAGGGGGCCGGGAGCGATCTCCTACGCTCGTGACGTCGGGGGGATAGGAACCAAAATGGCGCCAGCGCTACCTTTGCCCTGTCATATGACAGGGCAAAGGTAGCGCTGGCGCCATTTTTCTATCAACGCACCCGTGGCCCGAGAGTGGAAGATCACAACGGGACCCCCCCACTGGACCCCAGGTAATTTAAGACATTTGGGGGGGGGGGGTTTCGGGAGGGTGGGGGATTTATTTTAAAGGGTCGGGGTGGGTTTTAGGGATGTTTTAGTGTGCCGGTTTTCCCGCCCTCCCCGATTTACGATTTACACGACAGAAACAAAACCGCAACGATTCGATTCCCTCCCCCTCCCAGCCGAAATCGATCGTTAAGACGATCGATCACACGATACACATCTCTAATGTTAAAGTGGTGAATTGAAGTGGGAAGCATTTAGGTAAGGATTTGTAACTATGGTGGGAACTGGCAAGGACTGGGAGATAAACTGTGCCTGGCTGGGACTTATCATAGACCTCAGAGGGTTTCACTGCTGAAGAGAAACAAAGTGAATCTTGTAGTAGTTCTGGATGTTCTGTGAGTACTGAAGAATTGAATTGAAGCTAAAAGAAAACAGACTGTGGATAAGGAACTTTCTGGGCATTCAGCTTGAGAGTGAGCAGAGGGGAAGATTTTTTTCTTGAAGACATGGATAGTGACATTTTATTGTTATATTAAATGGAGATCTCTGAACTGATCCTTGTGTTTTGTGGACTTTCACTCTGTTGCCTACTTCTGTCAGTAAACTGTTCTAATTTTGGAGCAAAACATCTGAGTGGACAACGAGTTCTTTATTAGATTGTGGGGTCCTCAGCCTGGTTAACCAATCATTCGCCTCCAAGGGGGGAGAATGATAGAAAGGGAGTTCATTTTGCACTTTTCCCTTTTTAGATATTTATTTAGTTCCCATAAATCTAGAACTGAACGGAGGCCTCCTGCTTTCTTAGGAATTAGGAAGTATCTTGTTTCTCTCTATCATTGGTACAGGCCCTAGGGCATGTGCCAACAATGGAGAGGTTAGCTCCTGTTTTAAAATGGGTAACTGTTCCCCTGCAAACTGATGTGGGGAAGCATAGCTGGACGAGTCTGGAAGTTTAAGCACTATTCTTTGTGAATGATGTTGAGAACCCAACAGTCCATGGTAATGAGGTTCCATTGCTGATAGTAAAACTTTAGTCTTCCCCTCACTGGAAGTTGATCTATTGATAATGGAATTTCATAGTCAAAACTGGGTGTCACTTGTTGATTTGTCTGTAGCACAGACTTCAGTTGAGGTCTGTCTCTCTTGTACATAGCCTGCTTTGTATTTGCTGTAGTTGCTGTTGCGGTTGAGGTTGTCGAAAATGCTGCCTTTGGTAGAAATAAGGCATGTAGCATTTATATGAATAATAGAATTATTTTTTATATGACCTTGATTGAAATTTCCTTTGTAAAGTTAATGGATTTGTGGTGTCTGTGGTTAAGGTTTGTAAGTTGGTACGGTCTTTTATGAGATTGACAATTTCCTTAACCTTATCTCCATATAAATTGTCTCTAGTCAGCTTGCCATGAATGTCTTCTTTTAGACCTGAATATTTTAACCAAGCTAGTCATCTAGTGGCTAGGGTGATAGCTGACAATCTCGACTATGTATCACAATTGTCATAGATACATTTTATAATATGCTTGGAACATTCATCTCCATCTTGAATATGTCTCAAATTGTGTTTGAAAGTCAGTTGAGTGAGAAACTGAACCATCTTTTATTTTTGTAGAACGTTATACAAGTGCATCATCTGGAACTTTTGAGCCAATATCCTAGCCTGTAGCATTGAAGACAGAAAGATCTTCTTACCTACGTTATCTAAGAGTGCACTCTCTTTTTTTGGTGGATTATTGGCATACATCTTAGATTTTTGGCCTTTCAGAGTGCTAATTCTACTACTAACGAATTATGAGATAGCTCTACCCTGTCATTGCCTGGACAGTTTTTAACCTTGTATTTGATCTCTATCTTTCTTGATACTGGTATTATTGAGAGGGGACTACATCATATCTTGGTCTGTAGGTCCTGAAGTGCCTTGTGAACAGGAACTATGCGCTGTTCTTTCAGGCTTTTATATATTTTAAGACTCCTGGGAAGTCATCAGTTGGCTCAGGCTCTTATTGTAAAGAGAGCGAGTAATGAGCATCCTTTCGCATCAGTGGAAGAAAAATGACTGAGGAGGCTTGCATGGGTCTGGTGCCTGGGAAGTCCCACCCATGCTTGGAAAGACTTCTGTTTTTCTGAGCTGTGAGAGAGCAAGTCTTGGTCGGTGCCACTGGTATGTTATGCACTTGTGTGGCTGTATTTGCCCTGCTTATCCATAGAGAAACAATAAAAACCAGCACAATATAAAACCATACATAACCAAATAACCTAATCTAAAATTAATACTTCATATCAGTTTAGGGTTAATAACTCTTTTCTTCCTCCAGAGATTATACCTCCCCCTACCCCTCACACAATTTATAAACTGATTTAAGAAAAACCTTAAAAATCAAATCAATATCCAAAATCCATCAAACCTAAGAAAATAATTAAATCAGCCCAAGGTCTCCCAAGGAGCTCCTCTGATAGTGGCTCTGGTACTTCATAAGGTCTCAAAGTGATGACATAACGTGGCAGGGCTCAAGTATCGTGTCACAATCTGCACTTTGGGTAAAAAAAAAATGCCCTATGATGTTCTAGTGTCACATCCCGATTTTCAGGTTTGTGGGTCCACTCAATCTGCCATTCTGGTATTTCAAAAGCAAAACTGAGGAGATGTACACTTTGTGCTAAATTGCAGAGATCAGTGCTAGGACCGAGTGAGAGAGGGAAGGATGAGGTAGCAGCCGGCACTGCAGAGCCCTGGGACAGAAACAGGGTGTCAGAAGAGAATTGCTGCTAGGACAAAGCTACAAAGGGGAATAGATGTCAGCATCATTAGAAGGTTATTTTGGCAACGAGAGGCATTGACTGCCGTAGCACACGGACAGAAATTGGACATCCTGAGTTTCAGAGAATGCTGTGACTACAAGAATGTCACTCCCGCACGTGCACTCTTCCTGTGAGAGCACTTATGCAAGATATTTCCACTGTATTGCACTGAGCTAATTGAGTTTACTTTCTCTCCTTTGAAGAGCTGTTTTGCACCCAGACAAATATGGATCTCTTTTACGTAATTCTTTCCAAAAGTCTATGTGTTGGAATGCATATAAAAAAAGTGGCGATAGGAGACACAGAACAAAGCAGAAGAAGGGAGAAAGCACAAGAAAGAAGAGAAAAAAACTGGGGAGGAGAAGACAGAGAAAGGAGAATGTTCAGTGAGTGCAAGAAGAAAGTGAGCTGAAAAGAAACAAAAATAATGTAACCAGTTTCTGATGGGTGGGTTCCAATCCTGTCCCTGGTTATGGGTTCTTAAAGAGTCACAGGTTGAACAGTTGGAGAATTGCACCAACCTAGTTGAAATACTACACTGGAAAGGGCTGGCTAAACCCCTCTGTGTGCGGATGCTTCTCCTTGTACATTAGCAAACTCAAACAGTGAGAATAAAGAGCTCAGTCTGTAGGCAGGGGGTGGGTCCAACAAAGTCTGTCTATTTGCAGGAGAAAGTAAATCTTTGCTCAATGTGTTTCCACAGGTGTCGCAACAGAGCCAGTCCTTTGAGCAAGTGTTTCCCAAACTTTTCGCGCGCCCAACGCACACTCGCATTAACAAAAATGTTGTGTAGCACACCAGCCTCCTTAAAGCAAGCAGTGTGGACACGGAGAGGACTCATATCGTCAAAAGAAATACCAGGAAAACATTGAAAGCCCCCACCAGTCTCACTTCAAATTTTAAATAAAGGGAGAGCGTGAGCAAGGACAGTCACGAAGCTGTCACGATGGACCAGCTTCCCCTATATAATCAAGTGCAAGAGAAGGGAGAAGACAGTGTGGTCTGGGCAGTCTGCTCAGTTAGTTCTCGTAACTGCCACAGAGCTCCCTCCCTGCTGCTGATCCCACCATTCAAAGTGGTCACAACCAGTGCCGAGTGCATGCTCTCTCCATGTCATTCTGCCTGGGTTAGCCACGAAGGGTGGAAAGACTGAAAGAAGATGTGAGGAGGCGCGGTATGCAATGTGTGTACTGCACAAAGCAAGGACCAACAAAGCAGGAGGGCAGGCTATCTAAAAAAAAAAGCCGTGAGGGCAACAAAGTGGATTAGAAGCCAAGGAATGTCCGATTAGAAACTTTATTTATGGAGACGTATTCTTTTTAAGATAAGTCCGACTCAGGCCGAGTTTCGCCCCCACATTGGGGCTGCCTCAGGGGCTAAAATACACAAATAACATACATTACTCAACAATACAGGACATATAAAATCATAATTTGAAATCATACTGATTCACTAATACATGTATAATGGTAACGTATAGAGTGAAGAAAAGCTTTTTAAAGTCACATACAGCTGAAGAGATAAGTGGGACAATATAAAGCAGAAAAAAGAAAAGATGAACATTATTAACTGATTTTACCTGTATGTACTAAATCTTATAATGTATGTGAGTTCAGTCTCATAACAAAATATTTCTGATGGTCTGAAAAAGTGTGCATAAGAAATAAAAATATAAATAAATAACCATATGATTAAAATGATATCCCAATTGAAAAGATAAAATAAAATATACTAAAACGCTTGAAACAAAATTATTTACAGTGTTGCATAAAAAGTATTATATAAAAACTATTGCTGCATGTTGTTAAAAACCATCAGAAATATTTTGTTATGAGACTGAACTCACATACATGAGGTGATTTTTTTTTTCAATAAAACCAGTTGTATGCGAATGATGAATTGTCTGTAGTTATTTCTTTGATAAACCCATCGAGGCTTCAGCTGCTATAAGTTCCCTCTGGACTCACGCTGCTTCCAGATATCCTTGTCTACACAGCGTGCCGTGTTGAGTCTCCACGGAAAAAGTCTCAAAAAGGTTCAAGAAGTGTGACATATGGAGCCTAGGGCATGACACCACTGTGACATTATTAACATGTAGGGTGGCTGCCAAACCTTACCAGATTTAAGAAGCTGAAGTTCCTCTGCCTCGTCTCCTCCCTGGTACTGATGACATGTTGTCAGCAGTAACCTCTCACTCCCGGTCCTCCCCCTCCTCTGCTTCCTGATTACAAAAGGAAGTAAGCACCATGGAGGTAGAGAGCCCCTGCCCAGTTAGCCTGCCACTACTTTGCCCGTAGTGTTATGCCCCGGAGAAACGGAGAGGAATCTGAATGAGAGGAGGCGGGAGAATGAGAGAGAGGAAGCAGAAAGAGAGGAGACCTGGAGAGATGGAGAAGAGCCTATGGGAAAGGAAGGGAGAAGTAAAGGACATGGGGCGAGGAAGAGGCCATAAACGAGGGAGGAGGAGATGAAGGGGGAACCCTTTGAGGGGTGAGAAGCTAGAGATAGGAAAATCTCACGGAAGGAGATGGAGATGAATTTTAAAGGGAATGGGAAATGGAGAGATACTTAAAGGAGAGGAGCAGGAAATGAGGAACCTGCTTTGTGCGTGCGGTTGGGGGAGGAGGGGAGGAGAGGAGGCAGTCAGATAGAGATAGAATAAAATGGGAGACGTAGGCGGAGAAGAACCTGTGAGGGGGAGTAGGAGGGGCACGATGGAGAGGAACCTGGAAGGGAATAAGAGGGAGAGAGAGCAGATGGGAAGATGAAATAGAGAGGGGGAAAAGAGTAGGAGGATGGTGCATTGTACACTCTATATCGGCACTGCCTTTATAAAATTCTGTGTGTGTCATGTATGAAATTCAGAGAAGCTTTCTTTTTCACTGCATTGAGAAACAAGATAATTCTATGTGTCTTGTTTTTGTTTAAGCAGAACACAGGGAAGTTTCTTAAAAAACCCCGAAACAAATAAACCCAAGCCTATCTTGTATAAAGCAGGATACTTGGACACCCTACAAACGTCTGGAAGCGCAGGCTGGAGGAGGGATGTTCCGCGGCTTAACTGCACCTGTGCAAAGATAAACAATGAGTCATCATCCACCCATAACAATGGTCACCCTATTGATCTGATTTTCAGTACTGAACAAGTTCAAATACTACCTAACACCATAACTCAAACTTCAATTACTTTTTTTCTTAATCTAAAAATGTCCTTTTCTACTGCTTCTAATAAAAGACTCATCAGGAGAACCAAAAACCTAACTCCAGATGATTTAGCTCAACAAATAAATCTTCTAACAGATTTTTCTGATTTAACCCTTGACACTCAGATCTCAACATGGAACTGTGAACTGTCAACAGACTCTTGACACTCTCCCCCCATTCAAGGTTATTAAGATGCAATCCAATTCTGATAAAGGGAGGGTCCCACAAAGCAGACCAGAAAATGTAAAGTTTGTTTTTCTTTGATGCATTAAAATGAAGCGATAGTGCAACTTTGGAATAGTACTGTTATACACAGCACACCATTTGGAGTTTGATCTTTCCGGTATCATATTTGGTCTAATTTTTTCAAGAGATCAGAACTCTCACCTAGCAAAATTGATTTATACCAACGTTTTTATTTTTTTAAAAAGCCCTTGACACAGCTACTGTGCGAAACTTGGCCAGAGCTGGGCTCTATTTTAATTTAAATATATGTGCAAATAAATATCTTCAAGCTAAGGCGACTGGTCTATCTTGCTTCTGTTCTGTCATCCAATTCTGATACGTCATGGTAACATCAAGGCCTTAAAGACCTTAAAACTCGAAATCGACATCTAGAAAGTAAATGGAGAAATCTTAAAACGTCTGACATTGAATATAAGCTTAAATGCAATATTAAACACTATCGGTATAGAAAAACTCACAAATAAATAAATAAATATCTACATGCCATCAAAATTTCTAAGTGCAAACACTATAAAAATATTCTTCACAAAGCAACAAATAGACCAAGAAAATTGTTTCATTTCATTTCTGAAATTTCAGGACCTCAGGATAGGGCAGACTGCCATTCTCATTCCCTGAAAGCTGAAGATAGCTTGCTGGTAGGAATAAGTGAATCTGATGATTCACTTATTCCTACCAGCAAGCTATCTTCTTTTAACAAAATCCCACAAGCAAGCTTGCAGCTAATTTTCATAAACACTGATGTCTCTTCTACTATTTTTAATCCAGTTCCACTCAGCTTCATTTTCAATCCCTTCTTAATCTTCTTCCACCGTTATTGAATATCATCAACACTAGCCTTGAAACTAGATACCTTCCTCCTTTACTTACTGTAAATCAGCCAAAATCCGGCCTGTGCTAAAAAAAACACCCTGATCTCTCATCTAATTATAGACCAATTTCCAATCTTCTAATCTTTATCGTGCTTGGCTTGATACTTTAATTCAAAGCCTGGTTTATCTGTATATATATATATATACACACGCTGATGATATTCAGGTGGTTGTCTCCATTGATTTAAAAGCCCCTGATCCAGCTGGTTTTAATAATTGTCTCATGGAAATTGCTCACAAGTTAAAAAACATCAAGTTTAAAGTTAATTCTAGCAAATTTGAATCTGTGTGGTTTTGGATAAAAGCCATTTCAACTCACCACCTTCCCCAGTTATGGATGGAATTTTAATCCCGATCAAGGAAGTTTCCACAACTTTAGGTGTTATGCTGCACAGAGATTTAAAATTTACATCACATATTTCTCATTTGAATCAATCCTTCTATTTTTATCTTTGTTTTATTCATAGATTACATCCTTTTCTTGGACTCTAACAATTTTAAAACCATTGTACATGCTTTAGTCCTCGGTTAACTTGACTAGTACAACGCACTTTTCCATGGTCTCACTAATTCTGCTTTGTGCAGACTTCAGCTTGTTCAAAACACTGCAGCAAAAGTTATTTTCTGTAAAAAGAAATATGATCACATTACACCGCTCCTCATAGATCTTCATTGGTTGCCAATTTCTGCTCGCATTACTTCTAAAATTGCTTAACATATAAAGCCTATAGACATGGTACATAAAGCTTATCAAGCTGTTGTGTCTGAGGACCCTTGGACTGAGGCGGGCTTGGTGCTACCTTCAGGGAGGAGCCCTGCAGGTTCCCACTGTCAGCAGGTGGATCCAGGTGATGCAGAGACCCAGCGGGAACTTCGCCTTTACCAGCACTCGTTCCCTTGGGTTGAGCCTTTGGCTGCTGGGGCCAGCAGGAATTAGATGAGGTCTCTGCTGGTGGTGGAGGTGGAGGTCCATAGGTAGCTTAGGTCACAGGCAGGCAGCAGTCGGGCAAGTCCAAGGTTCAGCAGTGGTAGAGGCTGGCAGTGGTCAGAGGAATCCAATATCAGGCCGAGGTCAAACCAGGTATCCATCCAGAGGAGAGGAGGGATGGAGAGGCAGGTAAAGCAGGTGAGGAGGAGATCAATAGGAAAAAGGCTGGTGTAAACCTGACAAGACAGACAAGCAGGGCAATGAGGAGGGGATAAGGATGCTGGTTGAAGAACTGAAGACAAGGATGCTGGATGCAACACGTTCTACTCGGGAGTAGAGGGACCTATTGCTGAGGCAAAGACGAAGAGACAGCAAGGGCCTTGTATAGGCCTGAGCAATTGAGGTCATCAGGAGGCATTGTGGGGTTTTTTACGCCACATGCCTTTTAAATATGATGATGTCACGCACACGCTTATCTTAGGGGAAGCATGTTCAGCTGGAGTTAGCAGCTTCCGGCCTTGTGGGGTGTTGGAGCTACAAAGAGTCCAGGAGGAGCTGTGCTGCATCGGATGCCCACAGGGATGGCCTGGCCAGAAGGGTGAGTGTGACAATTTGCAGGGCGAGCCCATGGACCACCAAGTGTAACACAAGCCATATTGTCCTAATAGAACTCTTCATTCTATTCAGCAAGAATTACTTATAGCTCCTTCGCCAAAAAAAATCTGTTTAGAATCAACTAGAGAAAATTGTTTTATGTATTTAGTTCCTAGTTTTTGGAACACTCTTCCTTTAAGCCTATGGCTTGATAATGAGCTCTTGAAATTTAGGAAATTACTCTAAAGTTTTTTATTTGGATAATTGTTCAAAGGGTCTCTTTAACTATTGACTTTTATGTTTCATTGTTTTACCATTGTACATTCTATTTCTTTTCTTTTATAATTTCTCTTTAGTTTTATGTCAATTTTTATTATGTATTTCTGCATTTACTATTACTATGTTTTATATTTTATATTTCATGGCTTTATGATTGTTAATTTTTTAGTTACCATTAGCCGTTATTTTAGTTTTATGCTTTTCTCTCTTTTGTATAGTAAATTGCCTTGATTTACTGTAATAACAAATGGTGATTAATCAACTGCAGAGGTAGGGATCAACCTTGCTACAGCCCCAGGAACAGACACCAGTCCTCCAGGGATCGCCAGTAGGGGACCAGACACTCTCTGGAAGGCCCAGGGACACTGACCAGCATAAATCAAATCCAATGTCCACACTCAAGATTGAGTCCAAACTAAATATAGAAGTTTATTGTATATCCAATAAAAGATTCCAAATCTTCAAGCACAACTCTTTAGAAGAAATTAACTGGATACAGTCCAAGCAATTCAATGCAAACAGCACCTCTGTCTTCAAGTAGCTTCTTTGGAAAACAAACAGGGTAGAAAACCCCCCAGCTTCAACCCCAAGGCCTTCGGGGCTGCAGTCTTCTGCGAGAGCAAAATCTTCAAAATGCTCTTTACCTAGAGCTTCCCCAGCAAGGATTTCCATCCCTTGGTCTCAAGGTCTCTTTCTCTCTGGATGGCTGTCAGTAATCTTATAGCTGACTGTGGTTTCAATCAACTTGTTTCTCTGGCGCTCTTCTCTCAACTACTTAACTCCTCAAACTCCTCCCAAGATGCCCGTGTAAGCATGGTATATAGACTCCCTACAACCGTACCCTTTGAGGGGAATGACCCTCCTACTGCATCCAACACTGTCTACACCATTACATCACTCAACCTTTATATGACACTGACCAAATCTCCCTCCATCCCCTCCTTAAAGGAAGGAGGCTTACACAGTGCGACAGCTCTGCAAACACAGAACTCACTGACCTCCGACTGACTCTAGAGAGCAGGATCCCTCCAAAACACTTTCAGTTTTATAGCGAGAGGACTCATTTATCTGCAATGAATGCCAGCACGTTTGTTTTATACGGCGCTGTACTGTAATGACTTTCACAGGTTATTTTTGTACAGAATATATGTTCATGCATGTTGGTTGCTATCCTTGAAATCCTCCCCATGTCACCTGTAGTCCTGGCCCAGTCTGAATTGTGTTATAGATCGGCTCCTCAAACATTGGTTTAACAGGTGCCACACTAAACTGGTTCAAAACATTTCTAGAAAACAGAGGATACAGAGTCAAAATTCATAATAAAGAATCCCAATACCACCCTTCTAATAGAGGAGTGCCGCAAGGATCATCACTTTCACCCACCCTTTTCAATGTCTACCTGCTACCACTCTGCCAACTACTAACAAAATTAAGCCTGAAACATTTCCTTTTTGCAGACGACGTACAGATCGTAATCCCTATAAAAGAATCAATCTCAAAAACAATGGAATACTGGGACAGTTGCCTATTAGAAATTAAACTTCTCCTCAACAGTCTAAACCTTGTACTCAATGCTTCGAAAACAGAATTCCTGCTCATATCACCGGAAAACAATAACACACTTCCTAAACCACCCACACTCCTTCAAACAACCCACGTAAGAGACTTAGGAGCCATCCTAGACAATCGTCTCAACCTCAAAACATTCATTAACCAAACCACCAAAGATTGCTTCTACAAATTACATATCCTGAAAAGAATAAAACCGCTGTTTCACACTCAGGACTTCAGAACAATCTTGCAAGCAATAATCTTTTCCAAACTAGATTATTGCAACTCATTACTATTAGGCCTCCCAGCTTCTTACACCAAACCTTTACAAATGGTTCAGAACTCTGCAGCCAGAGTCCTTACAAATTCCAGGAAAATTGACCACATTTCACCTATTCTCAAAAACCTCCATTGGCTTCCGATCCACTATAGAATCATGTACAAAACCATTAACATCATATACAAAACTATCAACCAACACACGCAACTTGACCTACAAATACCACTTAAAAAATTCACCTCCGCCAGGCCTATCAGGGAGCACTACAAAGAGTCACTCCAAATTCCAAAGGCCAAAACCTACCAACATAAATCCTTGAGTCTCAGAGCCTTCTCATCAGCAGGTCCAGCTCTCTGGAACTCGATCCCACCTGATTTGAGACAAGAGCCATGCTCTTTAACATTTAGGAAAAGACTAAAAACTTGGCTTTTCAAAAAAGCATTTCCAAGCCTTGAATAAAACCTCCTCTCACTAGCACTAACTCGTATGCAATAATGGAATGTAAACACGAATCAACCAACCTCAAACCCTCTCTCACTAATTCCTGCTGAATATTTATCATACTATTACCATTCACAACTGTCATATTTATTCATTTGATTACCTATGTACCGTTTCATAGTCTTATTTTTTCACTTGCTATTCTAATGTATCAATAGGCTGAAATGTAAATATTGTGCTGTTCAATTTCTCCCCTTCCATCCCAAGTTTATTTTCCTTGTTTTTTGTAACTTTCCCTCTCCCTTTTTCTGATTCACTGTATTTAAAGTTCAAGGTTCTTATTGAAAATATTGTTTTTTACGTTACGTTATGCTTTACACTCCTTGTTATTTGTAAACCGGGTTGATGTGATGCCTATCATGAAACTCGGTATAACAAAAACAATAAATAAATAAATAAATAAATCTTGAATTTGTGTTGGGAGCTGACTCAGCTGTCAAGGCAGGGAATGGAAAAAAAAAAAAAAAAGAGTTCTCCATTCTTTGAAAAGTAGTTCCACCAGATTTCGTTTACTCATTTGCTTTCAGTTACATTACCTAAAGCAGTGATCCCCCAATTATGACCCACAGGCCACATCCACCCCATGGAGCAACATTTTCTAGCCCGCAGCCAAATTGGCCGACAGAGCAAGGTTTACTTTTTGTTAGCCGTGAAGGCATCGGTATTGGTAGGGTTTCCAGTCCACGCCAGCAGAAGACAAAAGTCCTGCACAGCAGCCCAGTGAAAGCTGGACGTTCTGCACGGTGGCTTGGTGAAGGCCAGAGCGCTGGCAGGTTTCCCCAGCCCCTGTCAGCGGAAGAGGACACCCAATGCAGTGGTGCTGCGAAGGCCGGAATGCTGGTGATGCACTGCGCGGGGGGAGAGGAGGGGGGGGGGGAAGGGCGATTAGAAAGAAGAGGAGGAGAGGGCATGGAATGGGAGGGGAATGAAAGGAGATTGGAAGGGGAAGTGGTGAGAAGGCAGAAGAGAAAGGGATGAGGAAGGGAGTGAATGGGGAGGGGTATGAGAGGAAGGGAAGAGAATGTGAGGAGAGGAGGGCAGGGGAAGTCATGGATGAAAGAAAGGAAGGGGAAGGAGAGGGGGAGGAGGGAAAGGGAGTACTAGGGAGAGGGGGAAAGGCAATGTTAGGGAGAGGAGAGGAGGAAAGGGCATTGTGATTGAGAGGAAAGAGATGAGAAGGTTGAGAGAAGAGGGAGTAAAAGAAGGGAAAAGAGAGAGGAGATGGATTAAAGGGGAGAGAAGTAGAGAGATAGAAACATAGCAATGACAGCAGAAAAATATCAAATGGTCCATCCATTCAGTCTGCCGCTCCGTGCAGGTTACCCCCAAGCCTTATGTTAAGGGTAGCAATATTTACAACCAAAACCAAGCAACTGTCAATCCCATAACAAAATGACTGCTAGCAACATTTTTACAGGGTGAGAAGCCTTCTTGATGATGCAGACACTGCTGCTTGAATGTGCTTTGCTTTTGGACTTGGCCGTAGAAGCAGTCCCCTGATGTCTGTGTATCAGTACCCCAGGCCGTAAAAGTCGTGGCCAAGCACTGGCTGTCATCTGAATCCAATTTCCCTTTTTCTCTCACCGTTGAAGTGGAGAGCGATGTTGCAGTTGCGTCAAAAGCATCGAGGCTAATTGGTTAAGGGTAGTAATCCCCGTGCCTTCTGTTAGGGGTAGCAGCTGCCGCTCCATGCAGGTTACCCCCATGCCCCCTTTTCTTCATTTCCAACCTCTAGTCTTTAGGCGTCATAGTGTCTGTCCCATGTCCTTTTGAATTCATTTACTATTTCCATCCTCACCACCTGTTCCATAAGGGCATTCCAGGCATCCACCTCCCTCTCTGTGAAGAAATATTTCCTGATGCTGGTCCTGAGTTGTCCCCCAAGGAGTTTCATTTCATGAGCATTATTTATTTATTTATTTATCATTTTAAATTTGTATACCACCTACCAACATTTCTAGGTGGTTTACAGTAATACAGTCGCAAAATATAATACGCAAAAAAACCAGTCATAAATAGTCATAAATCACTCACATAACATAATGGACAATACGTAGTAAGTCCTGTCTCTAATGCTCGCTACAGCTACATACAAACACTGCATGACAAATTAATAAAAGAATAAAATAACAAAAAAAATAATAAAACCATGGATTAATAAACCTATTTCATTATTACAGCAACAAACAACAAAAATAAAATAACCAGTACAGTTTCCTTTCCAACAGAGTGTGGGGGAGATGGGGGAATTAGCTGGGAGAGAGTGCATCAGAAAGGCAGCCCCCTGCCATTCCCTCATCCTCGCACCTCAGGACGCAGATGCAGAGGCAGGGCTCCCATGGGAGGGGAAGGGCTACCGGCTTCTTAGAAACAGTTTTACTGACACCAGACCTCTATGGGAACCCTGATCCCTGCCTCCCCTGCCCCAGCATTTAAAAATTCAAACTTTCAAGCCACTAAAAGGGCCAAACTCCAAGCACCTGTCCCCCCCCCCCCCCCCAACACGCACATGCTCCGATTTCACTGTTCTTCCTCCTCTTTCTCCCACACTCTTGTCTCTAGTCCTCCTCTTCTTCCTTCTGCCGTATCACCCTGGATTCCTCCTCCAACTCTGGATCTTGTCCTTCTCCATCTCCTGCTATCCCTGGTCCTCATTCTCTCCTCTTTCTCTTCCTCCTTTCCATTCCTCCACCTTTTCCCCCCTCCCCCTTAGTCCCATCTTCCCCAATTCAGCTCTCCCTCTCCTCTTCGTTATTGCCTTCTCCAGTTCTGGCCAAAAAAAAAAAAAGAAACAGCAAACAGGTGAGTCCACATCCCATGGCTTTTCACGTTTCAAAAGAGAATATAATGGTGCGACCAAGAAAATAAAATATCTTTAGGTGTTGTCGGATCACTCACACATGCACACTTTCTTCTGCCCTCTCCTTTTACCGAGATCCCTTCAGGACTGGAGAGGAAGACAGTGCTTCCCTGCTTCTGGTTGCTGATTGGTTTTGGCTATGAGAATGAACCAATCGGGGGGAGAGGCAGAGAATTAGTAGCAGAACGTGCTCCTCCCTCCTGCCACTCTGGCCTAGCGCCTGTCAACTTCTCAGCCCAGATGGGGAAAGAGGCAGTTTGGCTGAGAGATGTAAAAGTAATTTCTAGGATCCGGAGATCCTGGATTCTCTCCAGGAGACCAGGAGAAAGAGCTCAAACCCTGGAATCTCTGGTCAAATCTGGAAAGTTCCCAGGTATGCCCGTGATCTAAAGTCACAGCCCAGAGTTAAAATCATGTGCCACAGAACAGCCTGTTCTGATACGTCATTACTATCTACACGTGATATTCTCACATACTATATCTGTGTGACTTAGAATTCAATTCCTCCCTACTCCATGTGTGGTGACATTTTTATAAATGCCTTCAATGAATCCTTTGCCTTAGAGTAAGCTTACTTCCTGTGTGCAAGTTTATCTTCCCATTGCCTCTTGCATGGTGCTGCATCTGACTTCCAGTGCAATGTGATCAGCGCCTTTGCTATGACAAGGGCCATACTGTTCCTTCATTCATTAATATAGAAAACACATAGGGGAATTCTATTTCCAAAATATTTACCAGGCATTTGTCGTCTTATTTTTAAACATAATTTCTGATTGGACTGATAGCTCCATATCAAAAGAAGCATCATCAACATTACATTTTGTACAATGTCTATCTTCTTGATTCAGTCTGCAATGTCTGACAAGTCTGCAGCTGCTAAAGTCCAGAGGCACCATTACCTCCACTCAACTAGTAAGAATGCCAGCTGGCTTCATGTTTTCAGGACAGCTTGATCCAGTCCTGGCTTTGCCACACTACGTATATCTGTTTGCAGTTCTTCTTTCTCTATTGATTTTCATAAGAATATCAGGATTTTATATCCATGAATGCAGTTGGATATAACTGAAACTGGATCAGCCTATGCTGAAAAAGAGGAGGCAGGCCAAAAATTGCATATACTGCTTGAAAACTGGATTGAATTTTGACAAACCAGGACACACAAGTTGAGATTCAGTCACAATATTATAGGAACAAATTTGGACATAAATCAATTCTTCAAGTAGAATCAAAATGTCTTTCTTCACTTAGCTACCTGATGCATTCTAGTTTATATCTAATATAAACCAGATTCCTGATTGGATAAGGACACAGCAGGCAATAGGTATTTTGGAAGCACGGGATAGGCAGCAGGCTGAGGACACTATAGAGGAGAGCCCAAGCAGGGCTGTTGTATGCAGTGGGTTGCTGATATCTTAGGGCACAGCACAGATGAGAGAGGTGATCAGATTTGCAGGTGACACAAAATTATTCAGAGTAGTTAAATCACATGTGGATTGTGATAAATTGCAGGAGGACCTTGCGAGACCAGAAGACTGGGCATCTAAATGGCAGATGAAATTTAATGTGGACAAGTGAAAGGCGATGCATATAGGTAAAAATATAATCCTTGATGTAGTTACATGATGATAGGTTCCATATTAGGAGCTACAACCCAGGAAAAAGATCTAGGTGTCATAGTGGATAATACTTTAAAATCGTTGGCTCAGTGTGCTGCGGCAGTTAAAAAAGCAAAATTAATGTTAAGAATTATTAAGAAAGGAATGGTGAATAAAACAGAGAATGTCAGAATGCCTCTATATCACTCCATGATGAAACTGTACCTTGAAGACTGTGTACAATTCTGGTTGACACATCTTAAAAAAGATATATTTGTATTGAAGAAGGTACAGTGAAAGGCAACCAAAATGATAAAGGGATGGAATGGCTCCCTTATCAGGAAAGGCTAGGGCTGTTCAGCTTGGAGAAGAGACAACCGAGTGGGGATATGATAGAGGTCTTTAAAATCATGAGAGGTCTAGAATGGGTAGATGTGAATCAGTTATTTACTCTTTCAGATAAAAGAAGGACTAGGGGGAACTCCGTGAAGCTAGCAAATAGCACATTAAAAACAAATCAGAGGAACATTCTTTCTCACTCAATGCACAATTAAGCTCTGGAGTTTGTTGCCAGAGGATGTGGTTAGGATATTTAGTGTGGCTGGGTTTAAAAAAGATTTGGATAAGTTCCTGGAGAAGACATCCATAAACTGCTATTAATCAAGCTGACTTAGGGAATGGCCCCTGCTATTACTGGCATTAGTAGCATGAGATCTATTTAATGTTTGGTACATGCCAGGTACTTGTAACCTGGATTGGCCACTGTTGGAGACAGGATGCTGGGCCTGATGAACCCTTAGTCTGACCCAGTATGGCAACTTCTTATGTTCTTATGAGGCTTTTCAATATAGCAGGCTACAGAGGTATTGGGTGCAGCACCATTCAGGCTCTTCTGTACAACAGGTTGGAAGTCTTTCTAAGTGCTACTGGCTGCTAAATTTGGTAGTTTTGTACTCTCTATATGTAGGTATTCTGTCCTAATGAACCCATAACTCTGAAAGGCTATTTTGCTGACAGTTTCAAATTCCACACTCTGCAAGTACACACACCCTGTAATCTGCTGTGACAGGCTTTATAAAAGTTTACTGGTGCAGGACTTAGACATTTAGAGTTTCCATGGTCAGTTTTCAGTATTTCTCTATCTATATATGCTTCCTTTAACTTGCACTGAAATGAGTAATTGGGCATTTGTTTACAGCTGACTGGGGATTCTTCCCCCCCCCCCCCCCCCCCCATGGCATCTCGCCAGCAGAGCTATTCAGTACCATGGGAAAAGGAGATGCACACCAACAGCAGTGCTGAAGATATGCAATTAGTCCAATACAAGCAGAGCTACCTATAAGCTCTTTTGTGGTTGGTTTGTAGTCAAAACTATATGCAAGTTGACTTAGAGAATAACCAGTGCTATTATTAGCATCAGTAACATGGAATAGACTTAGTTTTTGGGTACTTGCCAGGTACTTGTAAGCCTGGATTGGCCACTGTTGGAAACAGGATGCTGGGTAGGGGTGTGCATTCGGATTGACCGCATTAGTAAAACGCAACTCATATTTTTTTTTTACTTAAAAAATTGATTCGACATAAACGATCGGATTTCCCACATATCGAACATAGATATGTTCGATATGTGGGAAATCGCGATTGTTGAGCCAAAATAAAAATATAAACCCCCTCACCCTCCTTAATCCCCCCCCCGACTTACCACAACTCCCTGGTGATGGAGCGAGGAGTGAAGACGCCATTTCTGCAATCCTTGGCGAGAAGCATGTGACATCGGCGGCACGTCGAGTGACGCCGGCGTCACGTGATTCCCGGCTCGTTCGCGCCGGACGGCTCGTTCGGCCCAAAAAGAACTTTTGGCCAGCTTGGGGGGGCCTCCTGACCCCCCCAAGCTGGCCAAAAGTTCTTTTTGGGCCGAACGAGCCGTCCGGCGCAAACTCGCCGGGAATCACGTGGCGCCGCGTCACTCGACGTGCCGCCGATGTCACATGCTTCTCGCCAAGGATTGCAGAAATGGCGTCCTCACTCCTCGCTCCATCACCAGGGAGTTGTGGTAAGTCGGGGGGGGGGATTAAGGAGGGTGAGGGGGTTTATATTTTTATTTTGGCTCAACAATCGCGATTTCCAACATATCGAACATATCTATGTTCGATATGTGGAATCACGTGACGTCGGGAATCACGTGACGCCGGGAATCACGTGACGTCGGCGTCACGTGATTCCCGGCTCGTTCGCGCCGGACGGCTCGTTCGGCCCAAAAAGAACTTTTGGCCAGCTTGGGGGGGTCAGGAGGCCCCCCCAAGCTGGCCAAAAGTTCTTTTTGGGCCGAACGAGCCGTCCGGCGCGAACGAGCCGGGAATCACGTGACGCCGCGTCACTCGACGTGCCACCGACGTCACATGCTTCTCGCCAAGGATTGCAGAAATGACGTCCTCACTCCTCGCTCGATCACCAGGGAGTTGTGGTAAGTCTGGGGGGGGATTAAGGAGGGTGAGGGGGTTTAAATTTTTTTTTTGCACATATGTACATATACCCAACTCATTGGATTTTTTTTATGTCCATATTGGCCGCAAGTGGGACCCCCTTTCGGACATAAAAAATATGAACATAAAATTTTGCTCTGCACATCCCTAATGCTGGGTGTGATGGACCCTTGGTCTGACCCAGTATGACAATATCTTATGTTCTTACAGCAAGCTGGAGATATCTTTGAGACAAAGCAGAAGCTACAGCTAATGTAAAGAATGTTATTGCTCTAGCTGGCATCAAAATATGATATATCTCCTTTCCCAGCCGCCATAACTCCTGGACCAACACCATTGCTGCTAACCAATAAGTAAACAACCCTCTTTGGGCTGCTCTCCTGCAGTTCATTGCAGCTGGATTTGGCTGAAGGGCTAAGCTCCAGCTTTCTGTATCAGCATTATGGCGATTTAAAGTCAGTCAGAGCTTTCTTTTGCCCTGCCAGGTAGAGATGTATGGAGACCAGGTTCCCAGTCCCTGGAGGGAAATAGAGATGAGCTTGGAATCTTGGACATTGTATAGCAGTGATATTTAAATATTAGCTGGACTAACTATCCATGACTGCAGGATTCCGTAAGGGCAACCAATGGGACACAGGCATTACCAGGGTACCAAATACTGTATGTCAAAATGACAGAGCAGATAGAAGTAAAAAAAGATGTAAATTCTGCGTTAGATAAACTGCACTCTGGAATCTCTGTGGATAGAAATTCCATGTGTGACTGGGAGGAGTATAGTCCACCTGACCAAGATGGTGAAATAGATTGTGAAATGCTAACAGACTACTAAGTGTCGAAACACAGTAATAATGGGAGATTTCAAATATTTCAATATTGATTGGGTGAATGTCTCATCAGGGTATGTTAGGGAGGTTAAACCTAGACCCAATAAGAGGGAGACTACTTTAGATCTAGTTGTCACTGGAATGCAGAATCTAGTGCAAGGGATAATGGTGGTGGAACCACTTCACAATAATGATCATAATGCAAAGTTGAGATAATCACTGAGTGAAAATAACAAAAACTTCTGCAATAATGTTTAACTTTACTAAGGAAGACTATGGTAAGGTAGAAGAAAACTAAAATGAATAGTTATAAGGGTTAAAAGTCTGCAGGAGGTATGATGTATAAACACCATCATGGAAGCCCAGATAAAATGTATTCAACAAATTAAAAAAAGTCAAAAGAAGAATAATCATCTGCCATCATAGCTAAATAATGCTTTGAAAGAGGCTAGAAAAAGAAAAAGGCATATTTTTAAAAATAGAAAGCAGAATGTTACATTTAGCCAGCTGCAGCCGCACTCACCCCCGGGAGTGATGAGAACGCCATCATTGTGCCAGGGATGCCACCACTATGCTTTCCCTGTCAGTCCCCTTAGGCGTGTACACGGGATGCACACCAGTACTTGAAGGCCCCATGGCAGGAAAACACTGAAGGTGCCGGGAGATGATGTCAGCACTGACTGGAGATTTAAGCCCCAGCTGTTCTCCCAGCCGGTACCTCAACAACAGATTTCCCATCTAGAAGATTACATGTTGCTTGTGTTCCTGCTTCATCTTTGCCTTGTCCCTCCAGCCTGCCTTGTCTTGTCTCATCCAGCCTGACCTGCCTCATTCAGTCCCCCTTGCCTCATTTCTGTCTTCACCTTAGACTTACTTCTGAATCAGACTCTTGCCTGGACCTTGACTACTCTTCACTTCCTCCTGCCACTGACCCTTGCCTGGACCCGGACCTCGTTGCTTGTTGCCTGCCTTGACCCTTTGAAACTCGCAATTCTTAAACCTCTCTTAAAAAAACCCAACCTGTCTCCAGATGACCCTGCCAACTATCGCCCGATTGCTAAACTCCCCTTCATCTCCAAAATCTTAGAAAAAATAGTGAATAATCAACTATCGGAGTATTTAGACGATAACAAAACACTAGCCCCCTCTCAATTCGGCTTCTGAAAAGCCCAAAACACAGAAGCTCTCCTAATCTCCCTAACAGATACAATACTGTTGAATCTGGATAAAAAACAACCCGGTCTACTCATTCTTCTCGACCTATCGGCCGCATTTGACATGGTGAACCACTCAACACTTCTGGACCGGCTAGCCGACATAGGCATCAAAGGCACTGCTCTCAGCTGGTTCCAATCTTTTCTACATAACAGATTTTACAAGGTCAGAGTCAACAATAACGAATCACACCCAGTCCGCTCTTCTCTAGGAGTCCCCCAAGGCTCATCCTTATCCCCCACCCTCTTCAACATTTATTTATTACCGCTTTCCCAGCTCCAAACTAAAATTAACCCACTACATCTACGCAGACGATGTGCAAATATTCATCCCGGTTACGGAATCTCTTCAAAAAACTCTAGAATTCTGGAACAACTGCCTCCAAGCCATCAACAACCTGCTCTTGAGCCTTAACTTAATCCTTAATTCCAATAAAACTGAAATTCTCCTCGTCTCACAGGACTGTAACTATGCAATGTCCAACATACTTCCTACTAGTCACCCTTCCTTTCTTCTCAAGTCAGAAACCTCGGAGTCACCATGGACAATCAATTAAACCTTAAGAGATTCATTAATAATACCACTAAGGATGGCTTCTATAAATTGCAAGTTCTGAAACGGCTCAGACCGCTCCTCCACTTCCAAGACTTCCGGTCAGTTCTCCAGGCAATCATTTTCTCAAAAATTGACTATTGTAATTCCCTTCTACTCGGCCTCCCAGCTAACACCATAAAACCATTACAAATGCTTCAAAACGCTGCAGCAAGGATTCTGACTAATTCTAACAAAAGAAATCATATTACCCCCATCTTGAGAAACCTTCACTGGCTCCCAATTAAGTTCAGAATCTCCTACAAAGTACTAACAATCATACACAAATATATATACAACCTCATTCCACTGGAACTCAGTATACCTTTTCGACCACATATACCAGCTAGACCGGTGAAAGCAGCGTATAGAGATACTCTCCTCGCCCCTCCTATCAAAACCTCATTAAATAAAAGAACTATATCCACAGCGGGCCCAGCGCAATGGAACTCTCTACCACCAGAACTCTGGAAGGAACCTTGTCCAATCACATTTAAAAAGAGACTCAAAACTTGGCTATTCGAACAAGCTTTTAATCTATGCCAATAATCTCCGCTCTATCTATCCAAACAGGTGCTCCATGTACCGTGACTATTAAATCCAATAAGCACCTTGATATTTAGCCAGGTTAGTCTTAACTCAGCAGTAGAACTCGCACTACTTTATTTATTCATTGTAATTTATTCCCCAGTTCCTTGTTCCAAGTTTTTTCTCCTTGTTCGATGTAACCGCATTCTTACATGCATGTTAATGTTATAATGTAAACCGAATTGATATGTAACATTGCTACATGAATTTTGGTATATAAAAATGTTAAATAAATAAATTAATTAATGTTCTCACAGACTGATGCAATGTGTGGCAAAATGCCACTGACTTCCTGCATGGCTGCCCGGTGCTTGTGCAGCCGACTTGCCTGAATTTAAAGGGCCCATGGTGGGAAATCCTATGTGATGCCTCCAGATGACATCACAAGCCTTGGTCTATAAAAGTCCCATTCCCCCTGCACTCCTCACCTTGGCAACAGTTCTCCCTATAGCCTGTTTAGAGTGAGTTGCCTCAGTGTTCCTAAGTTCCTGGTCTTCTTTATGTCTTTAGTTCCTGGTCTCCATTTGGTCTTCAGTTCCTTATCTTTGTTTGGTCTTCAATCCGGTGGTCCTTGGTTCATCTTTAGTTCATCCTCCAGTCTTGTGGTCAGTTCTTCAGTTCTTCAGTGTCTCATCTGCCCACTTCTGCTGTTCCTTGCCTCCATGTCCTGCCTATCCATCCTGTCTTCCCTTGGATGGAAACCTGGTATTGATTTCGGCCTTCCTTCTGGACTCTCCTTGACTGCCACTGACCACTGCCTGTTTCTGGACATTCTTGATTGCCTCTTGCCCTGACCCAAGCTTGCCTCCAACTGCTCCTGTTAACATCAACCTCAATCATATATTTTCTGTGCTTCAGCAATGGCCCCCACTAAGACCTGCCACCCTAGCACCCGAGGGCTCAACCTAAGGGGAACATGGGCTGGTATATGTGAAGCTCCAGTTGGGCCTCTGCCTCAGCCCACTCTGCCAGCCAATGATGGGGACTGCAAGGCTCCAACCTGCAAGTTGTGCCAGCTCCACCTCGGTTCAAGGGTCCATGCCCACAACATTAAGCCATTGGTGTGTAAATTTGGGGGAAAGAGGTGAAATATTTGTAACCCCCTTTCTTTGGGGTCACCTTTGTAGGCTGTAGTTACATTGCTGCAGCCCCGGGAACAGCAAATGTTCACCAGGAATTGCCAAGTGGGGACCAAACTGTCTCTGGGAGGCCCAAGGGAAGACTTACCATACAACAAAGTCCAAGGTCCACACCATTAGTTGGATCTAAAAATAAATGTGATTTGGATTTATAAATAAAATTCAAAGTTAGCAGAAAAAATAGTAGAAATCTTGAATGAAATAATTGAATACAATCCCACAAAAATGAAACATGTTCAAAATTCTCACTCTTCTCAGTGCAGGAGGAATCTTACTTACTCTCCACTCTAACCCTAAGCCTTCAGGGCAACATCATTCTCAAAAAGTTCTTTCAGTGGAGCTTTCCCAGATGAAGAAGTTTCCTCTTTTGTTGACTGGTGTCCTCCCTCTAGTAGGCTAGCAAAAATCCTGTTCTTCAGCTTAGAATCTTTCCTGTTCTTTGCTTCAGAAATCCTTGGATGCGGGGAGGAAGTGACATCAGAGGGGGGAAGTGATGTCAGGGGGGAAATGATGCCATTGAGCAAGATGGCTGCTTAAGAGAAAGGCTCCCAACCTAAATCTGCAATCATCCTCCTTAGACATCCCTATATTTCATGATCACCTGTTGGTGTGGACTTATAGCTTGAACAGCAGAGATGGCTTCAGCGAAGAAAAAATAGATCTTAAACCTTTTCTCTTTTACAAATGTGACAGCGGCTGATACGTTGGGGCTTAGAGAGGAAATAGAGCTGGAACAGAAGGTGCTGGAGATATGCTGCGAACAGTGCACAACGCAACTGAAGGCGCACTGACACAGGAAGAATTCCAGGCCTGGTTCCAAGATATGAGAGGCAATATGGCCAGCCTATGAAAAGAGATTGGAGAAATGGAGACCAACATCCGAAGTAAGATAGACTTAGGCCGGTGGGTGGAAGAATCTGAAACCTGGTTAGATGAACAAGCCTCTGACCTAGCTAAATGGCAGGACGAGCAGAAACAATTATTAGAAGCTAATGAAGAGTTGTCTGCCCGAATAGAGGATATGTAAAATAGGTCCCACAGGGTGAATTTACATTTTCGAGGAGTGCCGGAAGAGAATGAATTTGGGGACTGTTTCAAGGCAGTCTCTAGCACTTGTTCAGCGGTACTGGTGTGAGATGGAGAGATGAAGGATATCCCAGTCATTAAGCTGGAAAGGGCACATAGGTCACTGGGAACAATGCGGAACAACCAGGCTAGAGACATTATTGCCTGTTTTCATAGCTTCCCCTTAAAAGATTCATGAATCTGGCAAGGAAATCTGGGCCTCTAACATGGCAGGGATATAACATTTAGATATTTCAAGACCTTGCTTTTTCCATCATTTGGAAAAGAAGAGAATTTTGGGACATTGTAGCTTTTTTGCACAATAGGAATATAAGGTATCGTTGGCTATTTCCTTTTGGGTTGAGCTTCATGGTAAGTGGAATGACATCTTGATTGAAGACTATTCAGGAAGCTGAGGAGATCCTAAGAGTGGCAGGCATGTTGGTGTTACACGCCCCGTCCGTGGCCATCCCGCGCACAGGCCTGCTCACCTTCACGGTCCCATGGCAGGTCCCGGGTCGGCCTCCCTAGCGGTAGTTGCCAGCTCCTCTAGGCCCTGGCATCCCGTAGCGGCGGTCACCGGGCCTTCTTCTGCGCGCCAGGCCCCACGCCGAGGTTCGGCGTCCTCACCGATACTGGCCATGCCTCTGCGCATGTGCGCGTGAACCGCCCGGCCTATTGTAGGGCCAGGGGCGGGCCTCAGCTCCGCGGTGCGCCCTGATTGATCCTCCAGTATAAGGAAGTTCCTGCCTATGCTTCCTTGCCTTGGCAATCGGGTCGGCTTGTTTGCTAGATTGCCTCTGCGTTTGTTCCTGCTCTTGTCTTGTTCCAAGTCTCGTTCCAGGATCCTTCTATTCCAGTCCTGTTCCTACTTCGTTCCTGCATCCTAGTTCCTGCTCGTCTTGTTCCTGTGTTCGTCTGTACGTTTTCCCAGGTAGTACCGCCGGACTGTCTTACTTGTACTGACCCCAGCTTGTTCCTTGACCTGCCTGCCGCCTGCCTCAAGACCTCAGCTTGTTCCTTGGCCTGTCTGCCTGTCTGCTGCCTGCCTCCCAACTTCGGCCTGCCTGTGACCTCGTCTGACCTCTGGTATCTGACCTCTGCCTTGTTGACCATTCCACGGACTGACCTCTGGACTCTGACCCTTGCTCACCTGACTTCATCCCTAGATTCTGACTCTGTTCCTTGCCTTGTCATCACCTATGCTATTCTGATCCTCCTTGCTCCATCGGACCTCTAGTCTCGAACCAGATCGCGCTCTCCCTGTGTCAGTGGGCATGCCAGACCTTTACTCTCCCAGGAGACACTGCGAGGCCCACCTAAGTCCAAGCGGCCCGGGTCCCTATGGGCTCCTCCCGGGGGGACCTCGGGCTTCCAGTGGTGGTTCATCCAAGCCTCTGTCTCCATCAAGTGCTCCGCCCCCTGGGGGCAGTTGCCTTCTGATCCCTATCAGGAGGTGTCTCTCCACTGCCTCAGGACAAGGGTCCACCTCTGAGTGCAAAAGTTGGTCCCGCAAGTGGAAGTGGTATTAAAAGGAACAGAAGGTGACAAGCAGCGTGATGACCCTCCGAGATGGCAGTGAATAGGTAAAGGAGGAAACAGACTATGATGCTAATCAGGTGGATCAACATCATCTAAAGACGCTCCAAGCTGAAGAAATGCATTCTAAGAGTTCCTTGGGACCTTTTCGTTACTGATAGTAAACTGTTCAGCTGGGTATACACTAGATAAATACTAGGGACATATTAAATTGTCTATATATTAACAGGGAAGCTATTATCTGTTGAGAAATCGATAGGTATAGGTGGGGAAAGTGGGGAATAGTGATCTGGCAAGGTGACTTAATTCCTCAGATTGGAGGGAGTCCATGTTGGAGGTTGGTGGACTAGTTCTGGGCATGGGTAGGAGGGTGGGAGAGTGTTAGAGGGGATGGAAGAAGGGTTACCATCTGAGCTTCCGATGAATATGGGGAGTGGGGTGGATTTGCACTATTGTATGGTTGACTGGGTGTTGATTCTGGGGGGAGTGATCTTATGGATGGAAGGCTGGATGGATGAACGTGGAAGAAGGATGCTATTTACAGATAGAAGGGCTGTTTAAAAATAGTTTCCATCAATACCAAGGGCTTGACTTCTCCAGTTAAGAGAAGATTGTTTTTTCAAGAAATGTCACGGCTTAAGGCCTCTATTCTATCAGGAGACCCATGTTTCTAAATGTAAAGAACGGTTACTTGGTGATACGGCGTTCCCGCAACAATTTCATGCTGCAGCACCTCTAGGGAAGAAGTATTGTGGGGTGGGAATCTTTTTTTTAAATAAGTGGTAGCAGACATACAAGCTGTGCTAAGAGATGTGGAGGGCAGGTATGTTCTAGTCAAAGTAAAGGTAAATGATATATTGTATGCACTGCTCAACTTATATACCCCAATATTGACCAAGGGCCATTTTTGAATAAAATTTCTGGTTTACTGGCGGAGTAGGCAGAAGGCCACCTTATTATGGGGGGTCATTTTAATATAACTAGATATCCTTATTTAGATAATATGGGGCCCACAATAGGAAACATAGACTAGCATTAAAAAATGTGATCATGGAAAGAGGATTGGTAGATATATGGCGGCTTCAAAATCCCACAGCTCAGAATTATACCTATTTTTCTCATAAGCATAATTCTTATTCAAGGTTGGCTTTTTTTCTTAATTGATAAATCTCTGGTGGGTTCTATTAAAGAAGCTGACCTGGGTAACATAACCTGGTTGGATCATGCTCCAGTCTGGCTGTTATTGCAATCGTCAGGTAGAGATGAGGGGACGCATTATTGGAGGCTAAATGACCAATTATTAGATGATTAACTTTTTGTTACCGTGCTCATGGAGGATATTCGGGAATATTTGGTCCTTAATAACACAGGGGAGGTATCTTCTGGGACTATATGGGAATGTTTAAAAACCATAGTGCAGGGCAAATTGATCTCGGGAGCCTCATTTCTTAAAAAAGAGAGAGAGTTGAAAAGGTTACAGCTTTTAGAAAGAATAGCGAGACTAGAGTTGAGTCACAGGAGAAATTGGAGATCTAACAGAAGTTAGAAAAGGCTAAAAGGGATCTGAAATAGCTAGATCTAGCGAAGGTGGCATTTCAGTTAGACCTATTAAAGCAGAAAAATTTTGAATTTGGCAACAAAGCTGGACATCTGCTAGCTAAAAGACTGAAGGAGAAGGTCTCCCAGCATCATATTACTAAAATTCGGGATGCTGCGGGAAAATTTGTATATAACATTGAAAAATCAGCAAACAGTTCCTACAATTCTTAGAAGAGTTCTATGACTCGGATACATTGGTGCCTTTGCAAGATATTGATAATTATCTAGGTAGAATGGACTTTCCAGAGGTACCCAGAGAGATAAGGGAGTTCCTGATCAAAGAGATTTCGGTTAGTGTTTTTCAAACTATTAAGGAACTGAACGTGGGTAAATCCATGGGTCTCGATGGATTCAATGCCAAGTTCTATAAGGTATTTCATCCTGTCCTGACTCAGCTTTTGGTACACATGTTCAATGCATTGTGGATGGAGGGCATTATTTCTCTGATGGCCAATACAGCAGGTATAACCATCCTTGTGAAGGGGGGGGGGGGAGGGATCACACTATTTGTAGCTCCTGTTGGCCTAGATCCCTGATCAATATTGATTTGAAAATATTGGCTAAGATTTTGGCGGTTAGGATGGGTAAGGTATCACCGATGCTCATCAAATCAGCTCATCTGGATTTGTACTGGGGAGACTGGCTTCAGACAATGTCAGATGGGTTACTGAACTGATTTGGAGTGCACAGCAGAGGCAAATGTCAGCTGTCTTGTTGTTGGTGGATGCAGAAAAGGCTTTTGATAGTGTACATTGGCCCTTTCTCTTTCAAGTGCTGTGGAAAATGAGTTTGGGTGAAAGCTTCATTGGATGGGTTTGAATGCTCTATGATGCTCCGTGAGCAAGAAGAAAAGTCAATGGGGGTTACTCGGCACCCTTTAAGGTAAAGAGAGGTACCAGACAGGGATGCCCCCTCTCCCCTTTATTGTTTACTCTCTCGCTGGAACCCTTCACTGAACAGGTGAGATGTAATCCCCAGATTCAGGGTATAAAGGTTGAAGAGGTGGATTACAAAATATCTCTATTTGCTAATGACCTGTTGTTCACGGTCACTAAACTTGAAACATCGCTGATGGCTTTGCTAGAGGGGATGAGATCCTTTGGGAGACTCTCTGGGTTTAAGGTTAATGAAGATAAGTCTGAATTGCTGAATATCTCTGTCCCTGGGGATCGATTTGTAGAGCTTGGCGGTGTGCTTCCTTTTAAACTACCTAAGAAGTGGGTGAAATATTTGGGGTTCAAATTGGTCCGGATTTGGGAGAGTTATTCACTTTCAATTATGATCCATTGATTCGGGAAATACAAAAGATTTAGATACATGGGATAGAATGGATTTTTCTTGGTTGGGTAGGGTGGCTATTATTAAAATGAATTTTTTACCTCGGTTTTGTTATTTTTTTCAAACCCTCCCAGCAGCAGTTCCTGAGGGAGCTCTGAAAGTATGGCAGCAGAAACAATTTCGGTTTATATGGAAACTGAAGTCCATGAGGGTATCTTGAAAAGTTTAATTTCAGGATAAGCTAAACGGAGGGCTGAATGTCCCTAATTTATTTTGCAGCTCAAGCCGGAGCCTTGTTTGGTTAGCATGCGCAAAAGGAGCAGAGACATGGATCTCTGTTGTCCATACAGTAGCGGGAGAACCCCCTTTAGAGGTGAGGGTATGGCAAACAGGGAAACCACTGGCTGCAGGGGTGACAACTTTCTCCAGGTTGGTGTTAGAGGTGTGGAGGAAATGGAGAGTTAAGTTGACAGGAGATGGGCAAGTTTTTCACCGCATTTCTTTTTTGTTTAACAAACATTTTGGGCCAGGGATGGAGTGGGAAGAAACAAAGAGGTGGAGAGGGAGGGGAATAACCAGACTGGAGAAAATCTGGGATGGACAAAGGTTGATTCCTTTTCACATTTTGCAGCAATTGTATCCCTTGACGCAGAAAGACCAATTCTCCTACAGTCAATTGGTTCATTATTTTTGCTCAGAGAAGTTTCACTGGGAGTTAAAAAAAAAAAAAGGGAAAACAGTTTTTGTAAATTTCTGTGAACAAGTGGATAAGTTTAAAAGGCCTGTATCCCGGATTAATGTATTGCTGAATGAGGAACTAGGAAGGAAGGTGGCGTATCAACTGGCCTGAGAGGCAGATCTGGGGGAAGTCCTAGAAGAAGGGGAATGGGATCAGTGTTATGTAGCTGTTGGATGAAGTTCAGTGTCAGCCCAAATAAAGGAGAATGGGTATAAACTCCTGTAAAAGGTAGTATCTGACGCCAGCTCGGCTATATAAAACGTCAATGACAAAATATGACAAATGTTAGAAGGGATGTGGGGCCAGAGGTACTTTCTTCCATTTATGCTGGACATGCCCTGAGGTGGATAGGTTGTGGGACAAAGTAATGGATCTTATAAGGGAAGTATTTGCCAGATCTTATAAGGGAAGTATTTGCCAGAATTCTGACAAATACTCGGAGAAGAGATCACATCTCCCCAATCCTCGAAGACTTACACTGGCTGCCGATCCATTTCAGAATACTATATAAGTCCATCACCACAATATTCAAAGCCATCCAACAAATCGCTCCGCTCAACCTTCAAATCCCTTTCAAAAAGCATACATCCTCCAGACCCATAAGAGAGCACTATAAAGATTCTCTTCAGGTACCTCATTCCAAAACCTCCCTCCACATAACCTACAGAGACAGGGCTCTCTCCACAGCAGGACCCCCTCTTTGGAACTCCATCCCAATGGAGCTAAGACAGGAACCCTGCCTCCCAACATTCAGGAAAAGACTCAAAACGTGGCTTTTCAAACAAGCCTTCCCAGACTCTGATTAAACTCATTACTCACCTACAACCAACTTTCAAGCACTACCAATACCCAGAAAACCATTACTTCTGATCTCTACCCTTAAGTAAAAAACTTTACCTTTCTATTCTCCACCCATATGTTCAAAACCGCAATTACCTCAAATGAACAATTCATTGTAAATCACAAAATGCTTTATATTGTACCCCGTCATACTTCAGGTTAACATTCTATGTTAAAGTTCCTATCAATTTCTTCTTGCTCCTAGTTTTACGCCTCCCTGTTTTATTGTAACTGGAACTATGTTATTTTTTAGCACCTATTATTTATTTATTTCGTTCACTGTTTCCGTTTATCATCCCACTGTTTATTGTAAACCGGCATGATGTGATACCCTCACGAATGCTGGTATAGAAAAAACTAAAATAAATAAATAAATAAATAAGTATCGGGCTTTACGGTCCCTAAAGACTTTAAAATGTGTCTGTTAAATATTTCCATAGATTTGGGCACCGAGCCTCAAAAGCACTTGATTACACAAATAGTGACAGCGGTTAGGTGCGAGATTGCTTACTGGTGGAGAAGACCTGAGCTGCTGTCCTTGATTGACATTCACTACAGGATCGAGAGAGTTCAACACATGGGGCGACTCACATCCAAGCCAAATGATGACTTGTATAACTTTGGGAAAATATGGGAACCTTATTTGCAATGGAAGTGTAAAGGTCAACATGGTTAGCGTGAGGGGTACATGGATCAGTGGGTGGGGGGGGGAGGTAATTGGGGGGCAAGGGGGATCTGACGAGATGCTTGGATTGTTATCTCATGTTTAGAGGGGAACATGGATGGGGAAATACTTTGGCAGGTGGATGTAGTTATTGCACCTGTGTGGTAAGGGATTTTCTTATAATATGTTGTGTCCAGACGGAGACTTGTTAATTTGGCAAATATGTACAGTTGCTGATTGTTACCCTGTTGTAATTTTCTTGGCCTGCTAATACAAATTTGAATTACAAAAAAATAAAATAAAGAAAAAAAATCCTTGGATGCCTCGCAAGCCCTGTTTCCTCTCAGGACCCACAAGACACCTAACAGATGCCAGGGTGCATCATATATGGACTCTCCCCTCCCCCACCTTGTTCATTCCCAGTGGCAGGAAACCACCTCCTAAATCAGCTCATCCTTTCCAGCACCGATTCTTTTCATCTCCCGTGCTTCCCTCCCTAATAGAGAGGAGGCTTGCAGCTTGCGGCAGCAGAACTCCCTGACCTCTCCCTGAACTCTCTCTAAACCTGAAGAGCAGGAAACCCTTCAGAAACCATCTAGAAGGGTTTAGTGACCCCAGGAAGGGTTACATATTTAACTGAGTGTAACGGCTCAGAAAAGCTGAGCTGGAGGCTTGCTTTACGTTGCTTGGTAAGCTACTTATAAGAGATCTTATGATAACGACTAAAGATTTTTCTCTGACTGGCTGTTGGTATTCACTGTTGAGTAGCGTCCCCTACAAGTCCTCCAGAAACCCACCTGCTTCTCCTTGGTATTGGTTTCTCCAAGTTTAAGCTAAATTACGCCCCGAAGGGGCTCCCGCGTGGACGTGTGGTAGTGTGGCATGCGGCACGTGCCCAGCAGGGCATGCTCATAAGTTTCTAGAAACTTTTATGGTAAATTTCCGTGCCAGGCTCCATCCGATGATGTCACCCATGTGTGAGTACCGACATCCTGCTGTCCTGGGAGAACACCTGTTACAGGTAAGCAATTCTGTTTCACTCATGTGAGAGGCTTCGAAAACTGCCCTCTCCTCCTCCAAACCCTGCTGCCGCCACTGCCATCATCATCACCACCACAGCAGGGTTTTAAAATCGGGGCCCGAATATTATTCACAGCAGCAAGCAAAATACATTTCTTCCAGAAGTCATAAACTCAGGAGAACGATGCCCCTAACAACTGCACTGTCTAAACTTGCTACTTTAGCTTCATAACAGCTGTCACCCAGACTTTATTTTCTCTAAGGCATACACAGCTTCTGCCTAAATAAAGCTCAACTAAACTGAGTAAACACCTATTCTGTATTTGACTAGTGGAAAGATTTTATAAGTTTAATAGTGTGTGTCCCTTTGGTATGGTGCTCCACACCCAGCAGGAGCAGTTAAGAAATGGAAGTTTATATTTGGCAGCAAATCAAGCTGAGTCAAAACTGACTAATGAATTGTTTGTGCCATGCTGATAAGGTGTGACTACAGCTCTGGTACCGTATCGTTCCGGAAGACGCAATGCTTCTGCAATTAACTCCATTAAAGAAAGATTTCATTCACAGCTACTCCAGGATCATCTCCCTTTTTAACAGAACTCTGTATCATGAGAGAGGGGAGAAGAGATTCGGGGGGGGGAGGGGAAATGGAGGGCTGCAGAGAAGAAACTGGGAAAGCCAGAGAGAGAATAATTGTAGGAGGAAGAGCAAAAGAGACAAAAATAAGGGGAGGATGATTGATACGGGAAGAGACCAAGATGTGGGTTGCCAAAGAAGAGCTAATTGAGGGAGAGAGAGCCAAGGGAGGGTGAGAAGAGGCATTAAGGGACAGAGATGGGGAGGTGGAAACCAGAAACAGGATGATTGTTGAAGGGGGGAGAGTAAGTCAAAGAGGGGGAGATTGGAAGATGGGAGCCATAGAGGGGATAATTGGGGAACACAGGGTGAGTGCGGGAGAGATTGATGTTTGAAAGTGCCAAAGGAGAAGGAAGACCCAATGAGAGGATGATGCAGGGCTGAGAGGGGTCAAGGAAGGTGACGTTCAGGTGGAATGTTGTGTAAGACCAGAGGCAGAGGTACAGGGTGGGGCACTAGCACACCCAGCATTGACGCTTGAGATGCCGACAGCCTCTGTGATAACCGAATGGCTGGCTGCTCTGGGTGCTTTGGAGAACTGCTGGTACTGACAGGAGTGTAAGACCAAAGAGGTACAGGAATCGGGAGAACCAATGAGTTGTGAGAGGTAGAAGAAGCCACAATGCACTCAGAGGCACCTCATTCCACTCATGGCCTCAGAAAGGACTTCATGCATTGCTCATGCAACTGCTAACCTGGCCGGCTGAGGGCATATGGACAGCACCCATCCTCTGGAGTCTAAGGAGCAATACCCAATTATGCTGGTCAGGGATGGGGCTGGCTGCTAGTTCTATAAACCACTTGTGCTCTCATCATGGAGGAGTAGGGGCAGTGCAGATGCTGAGATTGTTGTGGATTGGGGAAAGGGGATTGCAGAAACTGTATCCTCTCTCTCTCTCTCTCACACACACACACAAACAGGCTCTTACATGTGACCCAGCTTTGCTTATTATTAAATTCTCCCATAAGCAGTGGGAGGGGATATTTGTATTTTTGAGCTCCCTACCTGGTTGTAATCCCACCTTTTTGTGGGAAGGCTTGAGAGAACTATACATTTCTCTCAGTGCTTGTGATCTAGGTCATTGTCTCTCCCCAAAAGGAGTGATTAAGAGTGTTATCAGGAGTAATCAGGTTTGTTGTTGTGTTTTTGGATCCTGACCAGTTCCTGAAGGAGGGGAGACACACCCCCTCCCCCCCGTATGCAGAAGGCATTTAATCATTGTTTTCTTTTTTTGCCCTCGCTACCAGTCAAAGACAAGGGTGAAGAGAATAAAGGGAATTTTCTTGGTAGTTATGGACTCTTTTGTCAACCAGAGCTGCTGGGTTTTGGATCATCTCTAGGACTTTGTATTTTTGAATAAGGGTTTTTCATCTACCCCATTATATGATGGAATTACGATCAAGCTAGCCTGCCCTTTGGAGGGAAGGACTGTTGGATATGTATGGTGGAGGAGAAAGGAGGAGTAGAATGGACAAGGAGACTATGATTTTTCTGATGTCATTCATTATCTTTTCAATTCTTGCATGGATTCTTATTTTATAACTGAAGTAACATTTTCTTTGAATGCCAGTTGGACCAGACTTTTTTTCTTCTTCTCTCTCCCATGTAGAGAATGGACAGTGAGTGCAGTGGTTACTAGTAATTGTTTTACTTTTCTGATCTTTTTGTATCTCCTCCTGCAACTCCCTTGTCCAGCCAGTGTTCAGTGGGATTGTGGGAATGAGTGATGATTCCCACAGGCCTGGAGACAAACTAGTTTGCTTCATTGCCTAAAAGCAAAGAGCTAGTGTACACTATGTTTTGCCACAGGATTCAAAATCTTTGTGTGTACCCATAGACGCACAGCTTAGAGGGAACAGTTCTCCAGGTTACCATATTAAATATTTATGCTCTGAATGAGCCTTCTAAAGACTTTTTCAAGATATCTTAGAATTATTATATGTGGAAGGGAAGGGCATTCTAATAATGGTGGTGACTATAATGCAATTTTAGATTAATTTATTGACAAGGTGGGAATGTCTGGAAAAAATATACTGTAATGAGGCTTATTTCATTTTTAAATAGCAGTATGAAAGGTATAGACTTGGTGGTTGCATAATAGAAATATAACCCAATAAAAAAATATTTCATATGTTACTCATCTCAAGACCGATGGAAGAGTATTTGGCACCCTAGGCAAACGTTTGGGTATGCACTCCCTCTCCCAACTGACATATTAGCAATGCTAGCACAGCCCTGCCTCCCTCTGGTAGTAGTGGGTCCAGCACAGTGCTCCCTATGATGCTATTGGTGCTGGTAAATCACTCCTTTGGGCCTCATGCTAGTGGGATTTTACCGCCCCCAAAACTTTGGTGCTCTAGAAGACTGCCTAGTTTGCCTAATGGAAGCACTGGCCCTGATTCAGCTCACCACAGATCTTACTCAAGGATTGATATGCAGTAGTTTGGAAGAGTAGTGACATTGGGTCTATAATTTTTTCTGACCATATGCCAGTGACAATAGAGTTGGCCTGGGAAGTGGAAAAAGAGAACCACAATTGAAGCAGTGGAAGTTGAATGAAGAATACTAATGGACAAAAATATTTGTCAGGTAATAGAAGATATGTGGAAAGCCTATCTAGCACATAATGATTTGCCAGAGGTAGAATGATTTGGGAAACAGGGAAAGCTACAATAAGAGGGTATTTATTTATTTTACAAATTTGTAAAATTTTAGCAGATAACAAGAATTACATATATAATAAAAAAACACAGTAAGTTACAAACAGTACAAAAACTAATACAAAGCCTAGACTGAACAAGCAAAAGTAAATTAAACAGATTAAAATCTTAAACACAACAGCAAAAAATTGTTAGTCATCAACCTTAGTAAGGCATACTATAATCCCTTGCTGTAATCCCTTCAAATAAGTAGATTAAAGAAAGCTTTGGAGAAAAGATACATTTTTAACATCTTTCTAAAACCTAATAGGTCATATTCCATTTTTAGTGGTTCTGCGATGCTGGAAATTTGAGAACATGACTCAGCTAAGCAAATGAACTTACGGTATGTATAGGGATCACCTCTAATCTCCGATTTGTCAAGTGCAAATTGTGAGGAGGACAGTAGAAAACTGGTTGTGGAAAAGAAGAGGGAACAAGGCCCTTAATGGCTTTAATAATCATAATTCCATTATGTGCCCATAGTAAAGGAGGAGAGGGACGACATCAAAGCAATTTGAAGAAAGCGGGGGAGCATAAAAAAATCTGTATTAAAAGAGTTACACAATTTAATTTTAAACTTTAAAAAATTTCTGTAAATCTTTGCAAGAATTCAAAAGAAAAGAATGTATAGCAATCCCCAAAGAAAGTCACATAATATCAATAGCAAAGCCATTATGTCTATATCCAGGTCCACATTAAGGGGGGATAAACCAAATAAGAAAAGAAAAACAAATGTAAAGAAAGATATATAAGAGAGAATGGGTATCAACTATAACATCCAGCTACTCCCACTTGGTAAATTTATACTTCCATGATATCACCTCACTTAGAACAGTACCTATTGCAACATAGGGGTGAGATTTTGAAAGAAGCGCACACGCGTCCATGTGCGTGCACTTCCCGGCACACACGCATGGACGCGCCGATTTTATAAAGAGGGTGCTGGCGCGCGCACGTTATAAAATTGGTGCGCACCGGATTTTGTAATCCACGCACATATGTGCGGGCGGCTCATGCAAGGGGGGGTAGACTTCCGCAATTATTGCACGGCATCGCATCCCAGCCTTCCCCAGTTCCCTCCCGGTCCGCTCCAATTATGTGCGTGGCCGGGCCTTTTGGAAAATTGGCTCGGCGCAGGCAAAGCCCGACCAGGCACGTAAAGCCCGGATTTTACGCGAGCGGCCAATTTAAAATCTACCCTACAAATTGTTACCCCAAACTAAATGTTAAATACTGTTACAACAACTTTTATTTCCTCAATGATTATCAAATTCACATAAATCATATAACCTTACAAAACCTATAATATATATCACACTAATGCATCTTTAATCAATAAGGTGTCTAAAACATTATTTGTATCAAAGACCCAATAAGACTCATATTCTGAAACCCCCCCATCAAACCCTTGCTATAAATCACACTCACTCACCTCACATATGCACTTATCAAAAAAATCTAAATGCCCAAAAGAAAAGCTTCCAAATGAAGTGGATCATAAAGTACACACTTGAAATTCTGAAATGAAATAAGAAATTTACATGGGAATTTAAGGAAAAGGTGGCACCAATGGCTAGTTGGCTTCCACCATCAGCTTAAAGGAAAGAAAATGGCTCTTTCTTGCTTGTGTCTCACATGAGACATCAGGAAATATTTGTATTCTAGTACCGCAAAAAGAAATAGCCTTGTTCAGAGAACATTTTGAAAAACACATCTCTATCCTTTTCTAAGCTGAAAGAAACAAATAAGGTGGCCCAAGTAAGCACAATATCAATGGAAGCTTCTTGCCCAGAAGGTATTAATACACTTTTTGCTTCATTCAACCTTATTTGTCTAGGTAAATAGAAATGTTTGAAATGTTAGTGTTGTGAACACTGCCCGTGGCTCCCCCCGCGAGTAGGCTCCACTCACCTTGCTGCCTTCTGCCCGATGCGGCACAGACGCCGCCGAAATCAGGCCTTCTTGCGCGGCCGGAGCCGCGGACTTGATTTCCCACTGCGGCCCGGAGGCCGCCATCGGGTCGCCTCTTCAGCTGGTGCCGCGGACTTTCAGCATCATCTTCAGCGGCACAGGTTGCCGCTGAAGTCTTCTTTATCTTCGTGGCCGGAGGCCTCGAGTCCGGCCTGGATTTGCAGCTGGAGCCGCCCTCGGGGCCTCCTGCAGTGGCTGGAGCCGCTGCCGCCTTTGGGGCCTGCTTCCTAGGCCCAGCCCTGCCTCTACGTCGTGGACGTCGGTGCAGGGCCGCTGTCCACGGTCCTGCACAGCTTCTTCCTGCTTCCTTCTTCCTAGGCGCGCGGCCACGCCTCTCTTCTATATTTAAAGGGCCCACGGCCGGATAAGCCCCGGGCCCCACCTTTGTGACTATTTCCTGCCCAGCCCTATAAAAGGGCTGGTCTTGCCATTGTTCCTTGCCTTGCATCGGAGTGACTTCAGTCTGGAAGCTCCTGCCTGCCAGAGCTCCGTCAGGTCTTCTGTCTTCTTCTTGGAGCTCCTCGTCTCATCACGTCTGTGTCATGCCATGTCTTTATTGCCTGAGGTCCCCGTCCAGGTGTCCTGGTGTTTCATCTCCTGATGTCTCGCTCCTTGGTGTTCTAGCCCTCCTTGATATTCGTTCTTGCTCCAGAGCCTTCTGTTCTGCCGGCCGTGGATCTCCGGGTGACGCAGCTTCGTCATGGGACATGCCGGTAGTGGACTGGTGTCCTGTGCTCCTGAGCCGTCTTGTCCTGCCAGCCTTTGTGGAGCTCCGGATAACATCTGGTTCCATTGTCGAAGTTCTGCCTCGGCTGGATTCTTCCCTGTGCTTGTCCCGCTCTCCTCGTGGTCTGTGACCAACCTCCTTGGACTGTGTAGGGCGCGTAGTGGGACAGGGTGGTCCGCGACCAGCCCATTGAGTCCACCCGTGAAGGTGGGCTGAGTAGGGCGCCATGAGAGACAGTGCTAATGTCTACCTGCCCAGCTTCTCGTCTCATCTGGACTTTGTTAAGATCCTCACCTCTGATGCCGTTGCATCAGCCTTGGTGTCATGTCTTCAACAGTCCTGGTGTCATGTCTTCAACAGCCTTGGTGTCATGTCTTCGCTTCAACCCTTGTCTGTGATGCCGTCGCATCAACCTTGGTGTCATGTCTTAGTGTCAAGGCCTCCGTCTGCCCTTATCCTCAGGCCAGCCTGCTGCTCCATGCCGATCCAAGCGGCAGGTCCGAAAGGGCTCGGAACGGTCGGAGGACCGTTCCCCTACCAACATCATCATGTTGTTGGCGATGGGAGCTTGCAGGCCTGGCAGAGGGTAAGACCGTATCTCTGCCATCCTGGGACACATTGCCAACCCTCAGTTCGGTCCTGGATTCGTCTGGGGTCGGGCTGAGGCCCATGGGCACACTAAAACACCCTACACAACAGTTAGGCATTTGTTCATCTGAAAACCATAAAATCTCCTTAATATATTTTTAAATATTTTTATAGGTGACAATAGATGTATAATTGGGAAAATTTAAACCTCAAATTCTTTGAATGCAGAGAATTTTCCAAAATTTCCAAGCAATTATGAATACTCAAATTATCGTTTATAGAAGATAACCAGCATGTTGTACAGATGGAATAGTAGCATTAAGAGAGGCATTTTTACTTCCTAGGGAACTCAAATAGTTATCCTGTTTCTATTCTAATGGCAGATGAAATTTAATGTGGACAAGTGCAAGGTGATGCACATAGAGAAAAATAACCCATGCTATAGTTACACAATGTTAGGTTCCATATTGGGAGTTACCACCCAGGAAAGAGATCTAGGCAACATAGTGGTTAATATTTTGAAATCGTCGGCTCAGTGTGCTGCAGCAGTCAAAAAAGCAAACAGAATGTTAGGAATTATTAGGAAGGGAATGGGGAATAAAATGTATCACTCCATGGTGAGACCACACCTTGAATACTGTGTGCAATTCTGGTTGCTGCATCTCAGAAAAGATATAGTTGCACTGGAGAAAATACAGAGAAGGGCACCCAAAATGATAAAGGGGATGGAACTGCTCCCATTATGAAGAAAGCTAAAGAAGTTAGGGCTGTTCAGTTTGGAGAAGAGACGACTGAGGGGGTATGTGATAGAGGTCTACAAAATCATGAAAGGACTTGAACAGGTAAATGTAAATCAGTTATTTACTCTCTCAGATAATAGAAGGACTAGGGGGCAACTCATTTAAAACAAATTAGAGAAAATTCTTTTCACTCAGCACATAATTAAGCTCTGGAATTCATTGCCAGAGGATGTCGTTACAGCAGTTAGTGCAACTGGGTTTAAAAAAGGTTTGGATAAGTTCCTAGAGGATAAATCCATAAACTGATATTACAGTAATTATTAAGCAATAGTAGCTTGTGATCTATCTAATGTTTGGGTATTTGCCAGGTACTTGTGATTTGGATTGATCACTGTTGGAAAGAGGATGCTGAGCTTGATGGACTCTTGATCTGACCCAGTCTGGCATATCTTATGTTCTTTCCATGGGTAAAGATAAAACTCCTGGAAGAGGAACTCAATGAAGCACATTAGAAGGAAAGACAGCAACCCGATCATCAGATGTTTTTAAAGGGGAAACCAAGTCCAAGCCACAGCTTGCTCCAAATTAGAGGCTACTTGAGCAATACCACCCAGACTGACATTGGGTTGCATGGAATCGAGGGGTATAAATGCCCCTGTTGACGGGACAATACCTGGACTTAAAGAAACCTCTTAAGGAAACCTCTATAGGGGAGGATTCAGTACTACCCACATGATGAATATGAACATCCATTAGTCCTTTGAAAGTCCCTGATGCAGGAGAGGAAGTGCAAATCCTGCTTTTCCTTTTTTTCCCTATTGGCTATATGGAGTGTGTTCCTTTGATGCGCAGCATGCCTTCGTAAAGAAGACTCTGCTGTTCTCCATCTCACAACTCATAGATGGATCGGTGATGACTTGTTGCAGGGGAATTCCAAGAATTTACAAAGCTGCGGTAAATGATCCTGCCACTTTGTGACTCCCGCGGTATTTTTCTCCATGGGAAAATACCATGGCTTGCGGTAAAATGCCACATCCCCTGGTAATTTCCCATGGGGGAACAATATTGCAGCAGTGAAAGCCCCCCCCCCCCAAATAATATGCAATGGCAGCCCTAGGAGTGTGAGTAAGCCCCCCCCCAAAGTACTGTCAAATCCCAGAGGTCTGCAGTGACCCAGTACCCCACCTCCCACCCTTGCAGGCAGAGTTTTTGAAAATAAAAAAAAGATTAATACTTGTAGAAAGCCCGGCTCCCAACCCTACTCTTCACTCCAAAAATCCAGCCCCAAAATACTGGGACTTCCATCATAGGCCACCCTCCTGGACCGCCTCCCCTTGCAGACAAATGGACCCCTGGCAGTCTAGTGGACCCAGACCCCCTTCCCAAATGCCTCTTTTCTTCAGAAAGTGACCCTGGTCGTTCAATGGGACCCAGAGCTCCAGGCCCAGCAGCGGCCATCTTCAGGTCAAATAACATGGCTTGCAAACTTTTCAGCAAGCCGCATTATTTGATTTGCATCGTTTAGGGTATTTAGGAGCTCATTAGCGTGCTTCAATCCAGTGAAAAGTTTGTGTTTAGAATGCTTGAAATTATTTTTCTATTGTTTTAGACTAAAAACTGCTTTTTCTGTTGCAGTAAGTTTCAACCCCTGTGAAAAGTTTCTATTTAGAATGCTTGAAAACTCTTTTGCATGCTAATGAATTCATATGTGCTCTGCTGAGGCAGGAATAATGCAAGATATTTCAAATGTCTTGCGTTATCCCCTTTACCAGGTGAAAAACAGTATGTTTAGCGTGATCAATGGCCTAACACATCTTCGTGAATGAGCCCCTAAGCATGTACCTGAGGCAATGGAGAGGAAGAGACTTACCTATGGTCGTAAGGATGGCAGGGGGATTTGAACCCTGGATTCCCTGGTTCACAGCCCGCTGCTCTTTTTCTGGTTTTCTTTTTAGGCAACAATATGAGACATTTGTATAGAAGACATAAACATCATGAAGAAAACAGTCATATACGAAAACAAAAATATCAAGATGTCTCGTGCAAAACCACAAAAAGGGAGGTTGGGATTAATGGTGCAAACCCCAAGAAAAGGAAGAAAAGAAAACGTTCTGCAATTTAGCAGGCATTATAGGCTCTGGAGTAGAAGTAGTAATCTCAGCCAATCTATTATCTCAAAGATTCTTTAAATCAGCAGTATCAAAATAGGTAGGAATTAGGGATGTGAATCGTTTTTTGACGATTTAAAATATCATCCGATATATTTTAAATCGTCAAAAATCGTTAGAGGCGATATATAATAGGAATTCCCCCGATGTATCGTCAAAAATCGTAAATCGGGGGAAGGGGGAGGGGAAGGGGAAGGGGGAGGGTGGAAAAACCGGCACACTAAAACAACCCTAAAACCCACCCCGACCCTTTAAAATAAATCCCCCACCCTCCCGAACCCCCCCAAAATGCTTTAAATTACCTGGGGTCCAGTGGGGAGATCCCGGTGTGATCTTCCACTCTCGGCCCACGTCTGCGTTAATGGTGCTGGCGCTATTTCGGTTCCTGTCCCCCGACGTCAAGATCGCAGAAGATCGCTCCCGGACCCCCGCTGGACCCCTAGGGACTTTTGGCCAGCTTGGGGGGACCTCCTGACCCCCACAAGACTTGCCAAAAGTCCAGCGGGGGTCCGGGAACGACCTCCTGCAGTCAAATTGTGTTGCCGTACGGCCGGCGCCATTTTGCCGTACGGCAACACACCGGAGGCCTCAGATACATAGATGTTGTTTTCCATAATGCTGATCCATAACAAGACAAAGCTCACTTCCTAGACTCCAGATATTTGTCAGTAAGGGGGGCACAGTCAGAAAATGTTTCTTGGTAGCCCTGTGGCTGGTGTGTACCAGTCTATCATATCTTTCTTGAACATGATGGAGCTTTTATAGATGCAAGTGTGATACAGAGCTAGTTTAGCTATTTAGAAAAAAAAATCTAACCACAATTTTAATGACTTTAAATCACAATTTTAAAAGTCTCTGTGTGTCAAAGCCCTGCTTGGATGGCCCTGGGAACGTCGTTTGTTTTCTTACGCTGTGTGTATAATGGGTGCAGACCTAGAGATTACGAAGCCCAGGATTCAATGTGCTCTTCTTGGAACTTGTCTCACTTTAGCGGTGGAAGGTAGGGTTCTGAGCTGCACATTGGTGGCTTCTTGCCCTTTCTTGCCAGCCGCCTCCGGGTGCGGGAGGGGAGGCCGTTTCGGCAGCAGTTCTCTGGATGCTGCGATTGCACCTTATTTTAGTTGGCCAGGTCTTCTGTGCTAGAGCCTCATCGATGTCTCGTTTGGTGGTGGTGGTGGTGGTGGTGCAGTGGATGCCAGCTTGGGTCTCCCTGCCCTTCTTCCAGTCACCACAAGGGGGTGTGACCTGGGAGTGAGAGCCAATTGTGATGGCATAGAAGGGGGGGGCACGCCACTGGTTTGTGATACCCCGGCAGCTGCAAAGAGCACTGAGCACGCTGTTCAACAGCCAGGACCGGGCATGAGCATTTATTACTATGTGTGGGCCATAGGGCATGCTCTGCTTTTTGCTTTGGGCAGCTTGGTGCTCCCCTGGAGCCATAGCATGGCACTTACCTTTCTAGCCACAGTTTCCTCACCCTGGAGACTGTCAAGGTTGATCTAGTGACTTTCTTAAGTTGGCCAGGCTACTCTGACAAGCACTTAACTCCAAAAACACAAAAATGGACAAGTCAACCTGTTCCCTTACTTAGGGCTTAAGTCATCCAAATTCAGGTGTTTGAGAAACACCGACAAAAAGGGGTTCATATGGATACCTCGTAACCGTCAAAGTAGGTTCTGTACACCTAGCTGTGTGCTGTTGGCCCAGGTAAGAAACATTGCATGATTAGGCCGGGATTCAACCCAGACAGATAGATATGTATGATACGTATATTATGTATGATTTTTAAAGATGCTAAGATAGATGTAAGCTTTGAAAACAGGCTTATGTGGACACAGCAATTGCATAAATCACTAAATATTTTATGCAGACATGGCGCTGGATTTAGCTGCTGTAGTGAGTTAACAGATCTGTCCTAGTCCCTGCACTTAAAAAAAAGAATAACTTGGTAAAAGCTGCTTTGGTCAGACTTTTTTGGGCTAAACAGCAAGCTGAAGTATGGTTGCTCGTGAACTACAAGTCTCAGAATCCCTAGCAGTTAGCTCCTGGGGAGGATTTGATTAGAAGAGCAGAGAGGAGGTGGAGAGAGAGAACAGCACCTGGGCTATAACCCTGGGAAGCAGTGCTGAAGAAGAAGAGCAAGAGGGATGTTTTCATCATTTAAGGTAAGTCTGTCACCTAAATCTGTTGCCTAGGACAGAGGTTCCCAAACCTGTTCTGGAGGAGGCCCAGCCCGTCAGGCTTTCAGGATTTGTCCAGAATGTATATGTACAGGAGATCAGATTTGCATGCTATGGAGGCAGTGCATGCAAACCTCTCTCATGCATGTTCACTGTGGATATCCTGAGAACCTGACGGGCTAGGGGTCTTCCAGAACAGGTTTGGGAACCACTGGCCTTAAAGACAGTTGGACAACTAGGGGAATGTATGGAGGTTAAGTAGAGCTGTTAATGGGAGTGGAGAAGAGGCCTAGCGGTTAGAGCAGCGGACTACAACCCTGGGAAACCAAGGCTCAAATCCTACTGTCGCTCCCTGTGACCTTGGGCAAGTCACTTTACCCTCCATTGCCTCAGGTACAAAATTAGATTATAAACCCCACCTGGGAATAGGGAAATACCTACAGAACCTGCATGTAATCCACTTTGATGTACCCTTTGAAGTGCCAAAAAGTGGAATATCAAAATAAATAATTGGGCTTTGCGTATATTCTACTTGTGTTATCCGTTCCTGTAGAGGTTTGGGGGGATTCTATGAAGGCAGGTTGCTTGCACTATACTTTTAACAGTGTGGGAATAGAAAAGCAAACCACAGCCCCACCAGGTTAATTCCGCACTAAATGCAGCAGAGGAATTGAATTTATGTGAAGGGACAACTTGGAGATAGAAACGTGCAGGGCCAGCTGGCAGGCATAACAGAGAACCCTAATCAAGGCTGTGGCCAGTTTTAGAGAAGAGTTTGCTTTAAGTATGACTGTGAGGCTGTTGCCTACAGCTTAGTTTAGAAAGGGGGAAGCTTCCTATTGAAGGCAGCAGGAATGGAAGCTGAATACAAAAACGTATGATGTGGAAGTTACTTTAACAGGTGGAGATGTAATTCCCCCCAGCGTGCGGACTGGTTGGGAGCTGGGTTTGACTAGCATGGGGAGCTGCTTGAAACTCTGGCCAGGAACCTTTTTTTCTAAGCAAGATAAAGAGTGACCAGCAGCATTGTGACTTGTATCTCTCCTTTTTGTCTCCTGGTTGGGTAGGGAGCTTACATGTGGAGCCATCTCAAACTGTTGTCAAAGATGCTTCAAGTTACAGTTAAAGATTAAACAACAATTAGTTAAAGAGAACTTTTTTTTTTTACTAAATTGCAGCTTGCTGATGTGATTATTTATTTATTTATTTATTTAGGCAGGCATTTTTATATACTGAACATATTGTGTGCACTTCAAGTTAGTTTACAGCAGAATTTGGGGCAAGCCATTAATACATTGTCCCCGAAAAACATTAAAACTAAATATCCAAATAAACCCTATAAAAAATGTTAAGAACTCTTAATAATGCTCTCTACTCTAAATTACAAAAATAATAAAATACATTAAAATTGGTAAAAACATCATAACTGCTGGTAACATCATTTAAAAGAATTAAAATTATAGTACTAAAACCTTTATCTAATCTAAATTTTTCAGGGGTAGTCGCTAAAAAAGATGTTATTCTGCATTGTTAAACGCCTGCTCAAACAGCCATGTTTTTAGATGTCCCTTAAATGGTTGTATGCTCGCCTCTAATCGTATATTCAGTGGAAGAGCGTTCCTGGCTAGGGATTGTGCATTTAATTGTGCTGATTTGGGTGATGGAACTGAAAGCAATGCCTTGCCTAGTGATCTTAAGTTGCGAGAGGGCGTGTGAATAGGAAGAGATGCGTTTAACCATTCTGTGCTATTGCCATGAATTGTTTTGTGAAGGAGAGTCAGACATTTGTACTGAATGCGAGAATAGATAGGCAACCAATGGAGACTCTTCAGAATAGGGGTGATATGATATGGGGGAGCTGAAATGGTGCAAGGGTTTAGGAGAGCCCCAGGGTGTTAAGTAACGGGACACGCGTCCAGCGCCGGGTTTTGCCGAGTTTAAGAAAAAAACGAATGGCACCGAGGTAAACTCAAAATACGGGATTTCAGGCTCTTGCACATAGCCTCAGCTACTAAGGGAAGCTTGTGTTGGGCACGGATAATAAGAGTTAGTAGCGTGCTAAGGGATCAGAGCCCTCAGACAGGGCCTCGGTGCACGGGAGGCTGGAGAACGCACACCTGTAGGGCCGGTGCAAGGGGATTAGGCACCCTAGGCACCTTCTGCCTTCAGCCCGCCCCCCCCGTTGCACTGCCACCCCAATCTCAACCCCGAGCAGCTGAAACTCTACTCCTCCTTCTTGCTGCCGCTTGCGCCCCCTAATGGTTGGTGCCCTAAGCCCAGGCCTAGCTTGCCTGGTGGTTCCGCTGGCCCCTGCACACTTGCAGGGTTTAGCAAAGGAAGGCTTTGGAGATCACCAAGCACGCTATGGTTTGTCTGAGAATGACAATTAAAGGGCATCCTTAAATTGGACACCCCCATTATCAACCTCCCTTAAGCTGTGTTAGGGGAGAGGACAAGACATGTAAGTAGGGGGTAACTGGTAAATATAAAACCCATGGCTATAGAAAATACTCCGCCTCCTTATAGATCCTAAGATTTGCAGCGTGAAGGTGCCCGTTCCACCTCTAGAAATCAGTCCCTCAGACACCCCGAGACTGCACCCCACGTCACAAACCGTCTGCAGCTTCTGTGCAGTAATGTCACATCCAGAATATATTTTCAGTCAGCGCTCTAAATTTCTGACAGTATTTTCCTGTATGGCCCCCTCTGCACACTGACATTTTGTGTCTGCCCTTGACAGTGTGTCCCCCAAAGGTGAATCTGATTCCCTCTCTCTCTCTCTCTCTCTCTCTCTCTCTGCAGGGCCGGTGCAAACAGACCATACTAACCCTTGCCCCCTGAAGGAGGAGTACAGGTGACTGCTACTTGACTTGCATCAGGATGCCGCTCCAGGTCACTGAAGGTTGAATAGATTTTTTTCTCTTTACGATGAATTGGGCTCTCTGTTGTCCCGGCTTGAGGCGTTTCCTTCCTGTTTAATGTTTCAAAGTGCACGATTAATCATTGTAAATATGCAGACAGGATTTTCTGTTAAGGTTCACGACCTGCTGTTAAGCTGTGTTAGTCACTTGGTGCTTGTTATGTGCTCGTGTGACCTCACCTGGCGTCAAAATGAATTGTTGAGGTTTGAGTAGTGTCATTTCCTTTGCTTCAGACAGTTAGATAAATTGGCTGTTGTATTCCTGCTGTAAAACAGGTTTTTGATAGAGGTTGGCAACCACCATCCCCTCGCCAAATTTTGTTTCTGGCGATTTCAGAGCCCATTTTTTTTGTTTTCTGTTTCATTTTTGCCATTTAGTTTCCAATGTAGTGCACTCTGTTTGCAAATAGCGAGCACTATAAAAATGAAACACAATTAAAATGAAATTTCATTAGCATTTCTTTTTTGTTTTGCTTTCAAATGGCACAACACAAAACAGCTTGTCTCACTGGTGTTTTTATGCCATTTGAAAAGAAAAGCACAGCCTTAGCTTTTGAAGCAACGGAAGCCTTTGTCTCAAATATACAGTTGACCTAAGCTTGCAATGATCATTGGGCATCATAGCTCAAATAATGTGCTGAAAATAGCATTTGGTGCACTCACATTGTAAATGAGAATACAGAATCACCAGTGGAAGAGCAGCACAGCTTATCGTTGATAATATAGCATTGACAAAGTAAAAATTAAGAGGCCAATATTAACAGGTTTGTGTGGCTATGTCCTGCACTTAGCCAGACAAAACACAGGATTTAAACCTGGTCACTCTGCCTGCCCCAGGATTAGTTGGATAATTTTTTTATCCAATTAAAAAGTTAACCAGATAAGTTGGGACAGTCTGGGTGCATTCCAGGGTGGAGCACACTTATCTGGTTCAGTTACCTAATTTACAGGTCGATACTGTAACGTGCGGTTGAGGATTTCCCGTCTGTAACGAGCTGGGAGCGCACAATTCGGACGCTTAAGGCGATCCAGCGATACAGTCTCCAGTTTCACGCGTCCTTAGCACTTCTTAAAACAGACGCATAACCCTTTCCACACGCAGCATGTATATGATATGTAAATGAACGAATTAGCTGTATAATGAAGGAATTAGCTATTCCCCTCCGATACTGTGACGCGCGCTCAGATTATCTCCTTTGTAACCCGCTATTTTGCCGCGTCCTTAACCTGTTAGTTTACCACCACCCTCTACTTGGTGTTAGTGTGGTGTTAGAAAATTAAAACGGGAATAAAGTGTAAAAAATGGGGGCGATTTCGACGCTCAAGGCCCCGTCCGGTCTCTGGTGCAGCCCCAGTCCTGTCCCCTCCTCCCGAAGCAAAAAAAAAACCGAAAAAGTAGCAAGGCTCGGGCCTGCTACGGTAGTCCCTTCTCCCTTCCTCCCAATTTCGGTGCTCAAGGCGGCCGGGTGGGCGTGCAGTCATCCAGGCAGAGGGAGCCGGCGGCGAAAGCGGCCTCCGGCTCCCTCTGCCTGGATGAATGCACGGCCCCCGCCGGCAGTGAATGAATGCCCGTGCAATTTCCGGTCTCCGGTGCAGCCGCAGTCCTGTCCCCTCCTCCCGAAGCAAAAAAAAAACCCGAAAAAGTAGCAAGGCTCGGGCCTGCTACGGTAGTCCCTTCTCCCTTCTCCCCTCCTCCCGATTTCGGTGCTCAAGGCGGCCGGGTGGGCGTGCATTCATCCAGGCAGAGGGAGCCGGCGGCGAAAGCGGCCTCCAGCTCCCTCTGCCTGGATGAATGCACGGCCCCCGCCGGCAGTAAATGAATGCCCGTGCGATTTCGGCGCTCAAGGCGGCCGTGCATTCATCCAGGCAGAGGGAGCCGGCGGCGAAAGCGGCCGGCTCCCTCTGCCTGGATGAATGCACGGCCCCCGCCGGCAGTGAATGAATGCCCGTGCGATTTCGGCGCTCATGCCTTGAGCGCCGAAATCGCACGGCATTGTTTCTGTTTATCCCAGTCTAATCGGTTGCCCATTCAGGAGCCAAAGTTATTTTCATTATGACTAGGGTTCAGTGGTCTTTTTCTGATTTAAAAAAAAAAAAAAAAAGGCTGGAGATCAATTTATTTGTTAGAAAGAGGTTTTCCTATAAGGAATTTGATGCATGAATGAATGCCCGTGCGATTTCGGCGCGCAAGGCATGAGCGCCGAAATCGCACGGGCATTCATTCACTGCCGGCGGGGGCCGTGCATTCATCCAGGCAGAGGGAGCCGGAGGCCGCTTTCGCCGCTGGCTCCCTCTGCCTGGATGAATGCACGCCCACCCAGCCGCCTTGAGCATCGAAATCGGGAGGAGAGGAGAGGAGAAGGGAGAAGGGACTACCGTAGCAGGCCCGAGCCTTGCTATTTTTTCGGGGTTTTTTTTTTTTTGCCTCGGGAGGAGGAGACAGACTGGGGCTGCACCGGAGACTGGACGGGGCCAGGGCAGGTAAGCGGGGGCTGGGGGAAAGTTTGCCGAGCATCGGGGAACATAACTGTCCACTTCCTGGTACCTGCCATTTCAAATGTCATTTCAAATGTCATTTGAAATGACAGATATCAGCGCGGCCGTGAAGCGTTAGGCCCAGGATACTGTATAGGCGCTCTATACAGTAAAATGGGTTGCGCAGGCCTAACGCTTGCCTAACGCTTCGCAGCCGCGGCATGCATTTGCATGCAATTAGAAGAGAGTATGGAGCGCTAGGTGAAGAGAACTGTGCGTGCGGGGAACGAGGGTGCGCCTGGCAATGCCGCACTGTTTCTACCGCGGCCTTAGAGTATCGACCCGTTAGCTGTGATATGCAGCAGCATGGGAGCATTGCTGAATGTACCCAGCTATTTTTATATCTGGCTAACATACAGGTCGATACTCTAAGGCCGCGGTAGAAACAGTGCGGCATTGCCAGGCGCACCCTCGTTCCCCGCACGCACAGTTCTCTTCACCTAGAGCTCGATACTCTCTTCTAATTGCATGCAAATGCATGCCGCGGCTGCGAAGCGTTAGGCAAGCGTTAGGCCCGCGCAACCCATTTTACTGTATAGAGCGCCTATACAGTATCCTGGGTTCGCGGGCCTAATGCTTCACGGCCACGCTGGTACCTGTCATTTCAAATGACATTTGAAATGACAGGTACCAGGAAGTGGACAGTTATGTTCCCCGATGCTCGGCAAACTATCCCCCAGCCCCCGCTCACCTGCCCTGGCCCCGTCCGGTCTCCGGTGCAGCCCCAGTCTGTCTCCTCCTCCCGAGGCAAAAAAAAAAAAAACCCGAAAAAGTAGCAAGGCTCGGGCCTGCTACAATAGTCCCTTCTCCCTTCTCCTCTTCTCCCGATTTCAGCGCTCAAGGCGGCCGGGTGGGCGTGCATTCATCCAGGCAGAGGGAGCCGGCGGCGAAAGCGGCCTCTGGCTCCCTCTGCCTGGATGAATGCACGGCCCCCGCCGGCAGTGAATGAATGCCCGTGCGATTTCGGCGCTCAAGGCAGTCACATGACGTGACGTCACGCCTTGAGTGCCGAAATCTCACGGGCATTCATTCACTGCCGGCGGGGGCCGTGCATTCATCCAGGCAGAGGGAGCAAATCGCACGGGCATTCATTCACTGCCGGCGGGGGCCGTGCATTCATCCAGGCAGAGGGAGCCGGCGGCGAAAGCGGCCGCCGGCTCCCTCTGCCTGGATGAATGCACGGCCCCCGCCGGCAGTGAATGAATGCCCGTGCGATTTCGGCGCTCATGCCTTGAGCGCTGAAATCGCACGGGCATTCATTCATGCATCAAATTCCTTATAGGAAAACCTCTTTCTAACAAATAAATTGATCTCCAGCCTTTTTTTTTTTAAATCAGAAAAAGACCACTGAACCCTAGTCATAATGAAAATAACTTTGGCTCCTGAATGGGCAACTGATTAGACTGGGATAAACAGAAACAATGCCCGTGCGATTTCGGCGCTCAAGGCATGAGCGCCGAAATCGCACGGGCATTCATTCGCTGCCGGCGGGGGCCGTGCATTCATCCAGGCAGAGGGAGCCGGAGGCCGCTTTCGCCGCCGGCTCCCTCTGCCTGGATGACTGCACGCCCACCCGGCCGCCTTGAGCACCGAAATCGGGAGGAAGGGAGAAGGGAGAAGGGACTACCGTAGCAGGCCCGAGCCTTGCTACTTTTTCGGGTTTTTTTTTGCTTCGGGAGGAGGGGACAGGACTGGGGCTGCACCGGAGACCGGACGGGGCCTTGAGCGCTGAAATCGCCCCCATTTTTTACACTTTATTCCCGTTTTAATTTTCTAACACCACACTAACACCAAGTAGAGGATGGCGGTAAACTAACAGGTTAAGGACACGGCAAAATAGCGGGTTACAAAGGAGATAATCTGAGCGTGCGTCACAGTATCGGAGGGGAATAGCTAATTCCTTCATTATACAGCTAATTCGTTCATTTACATATCATATACATGCTGCGTGCGGAAAGGGTTATGCGTCTGTTTTAAGAAGCGCTAAGGACGCGTGAAACTGGAGACTGTATCGCTGGATCGCCTTACGCGTCCGAATTGTGCGCTCCCAGCTCGTTACAGACGGGAAATCCTCAACCGCACGTTACAGTATCGACCTGATAGCCAGCTAACTTTAGGACTTCTGAAGAGCAATCCTAAGATTAGCTGGATATACTTATCCAGATAACTTCAAAATAGCCGGGTATATTCAGTGGCACTCCCATGTCGCTGCATATCCCTGCTAAATTAGCCAGATACTGTAAATTTGTCTGGCTAACTTTGCTGGTTGACTATCAGCTCAATATTCACCCTTAGTTATTCAGACAAATATAATAATTTAACCCTGTATATTGCTGAACACAATACTACTACCATTTATTTCTTTACAGACACACAAAAGAGACAATGCCTGCTCTCTGGAACTTACTGTCTAGTGATGATACAAGCACTAGAAAAAACCCTTCAGAAAATACATTTTTTACAGTAAATATAGCACTATTCTGATCAAGGACAGCCAGAGGTCAATTTTTAGCCTATAGGACGACCAGATTTAGCCGGATAAGTTATCGGACTAACTCTGCTCCTCCCAGGAACACCCCAGACTTTTCCAGCTAAATTCTAGAATTTAGTTGGATAAATAGCGGAAAATGTTTTTGCCATTTAGACAACTTTTAAGTTTTCTGTCTAATGGCTTTTGAATATGCACCTTCCAGAGTTTACAATTTAACAGGTGCATTTTCAATAGGATTTATGCAGGTAAATGTAACGTACAATTGCAGCAATTTTCTAAAGCCATTTACTCACGTTAAATGAACTTAACACAGATAAAACCTATGGGCCAATGGCATATATTGTAGCAATTTTCAAAAGCTCATTTATGTGTAAAGTGCATTTAAGCATGTAAATACTTTTGAAAATTAGACAAACTGTATGTATAAACCCCCCTCCCCCCTTTACAAGAGGCCACACTTAGAAGCTGCAGAGCACTCTCCAACTCATTACAGCTCAGGAAATCATATTCTGCTATAGGGTACAGTCTAACCTGTAAGACCCAAGGAATTGCGCTTTGTTACTCTGATGATAAAGTCCATACACAAAACACAAAGGTAAAATTAACTGAATCAAAAAATAAGCAGTCCGGTATTGCAAAGGCAGACGACATTTAGAAATGCAAACATCAGCTTCTTGCACAAATTGAGTAGGAGGGTAAAGGCTGGGACCCTCCTCTTACTTTCACAAACGTCTCTAGAAGCCCCACTAGGGAAAAAGAAAATGCCCGTCCTTCCTCCCACTACTTAGTTGGTGACCCAGTTTCTTAGACAAACTCCTCTATCCCTTAGACCTTGGGATAAGAAACCCGCTGAGACTGTATAAAGAGGGCTGTCCTGCGAAATCCACACCAGATAGAAAAGAGAGGAAAACCCACCCGCTCTTCCTGAGCTGTTGAGAGCCAGAGCCCATGGTTGGCTCCCGCTGCCTCCTGGAAAATGTCTTTTCCCAAATCCTCTCAATGACTCTTTGAATTGCCCGTAAAACCTCTGAACCACTGGCACCCTTTAGGGGATGGACCCTTGCTATCATTCAGCTTTCTGCTACACCTCCTCCTGGACTTCGCATTGTTTTCCTGTTTTCAAGTGAAGTGGGGCCTAGTGGGCTTTACCAAAGCGTTCGCAAGAAGCTGGATTTTCAGTTTGGACTAGGAAATGGCCAGAGAAGGAGCATGAAGGCAAATGTGGTAAAACAAGACCAGTCGTCTTGGCTGGAGGGATTCCTTTATTAGATACATAAATAAAACCACGGAATAGGTAAAATATGCCCGACTCAGGCTGAGTTTCGCCCTGGCATAGGGCTGCGTCAGGGGCTAGACTGGGCGTCAAAAGTCAAAAATTGGGTCTACTCCGATGGCCACTAGGCTCAAGTTATGGTTTGTACATCACTGTCGTCCCTTCAATAGTGCAGGAGCTCTGAAAACAGCGAGTATATCGCCGAATGAAACCTTCAAAAAGTGCCGCTGTATTATGGAACCGCAATGAATAGAAAAGCCAGCGTCATGAATTGGCCCGGCATTTATCTTCAACAGTGTAGTGACTCTGAAAACAGCAGCACTTCTACGCACAGTCTAGCCCCTGACGCAGCCCTATGCCAGGGCGAAACCCGGCCTGTGTCGGGCATATTTTATCTATTCCGTGATTGTATTTATATATCTAAGAAAGGAATCCCTCTAGCTAAGACGACTGGTCTTGTTTTACCACATTTGCCTTCTGGCTCTACCCGACTGTTTTCCGTGTTGTTTTTTTTCAGAGGAGAGCATGACACCCATTCAGAAATGCTCTTCCAGGCACACAGAGGACAATTTCCAAAGTCAATTAACTGTGTAAATAGGGAATTAGCCACGTAAATTATCTGAAAATTGCCTTTCCTCAGTATGACTGAAGGAATTTTTCAAACAGCGTGCACTCTTAACTTCATTTAGGGATGGTGTTTCCGGGTCATGTTCTGGGCAGGACTGGAAAACAACGCGCACAGATTGTATTTTCAAGTTTACACATGATTATTTTCCTTGCAAATTCTACCGCACAAAACTAAGGGGAAAATCTGATAAGAAGTACCTCAGGCTTTTCCCCAAAGGGATGGTGATGGAGGAGTAGGGCATATTCCAACAACTATACTGAACATTAAATATCAGCATTTTTTAACCTTTGTCAGTGTTTTTCTCATCATAATGTTTACTATGCTTTTAGCTGCCTTTTCTTGGCTGTTTTCTCCTTTCTCCAGCTGTCCATTGTCTCTCCCTCTTTCCTCTCTCCTCTTTGTCTCACTTATTTTCATTTTTTTCTCTCTGCTTCTTATTCCTCTACCCCATCACTGCCTCTTCGCTTCTTTTCTCTCTCCCATTCTTTTACCCTGGTCTCTCCTTCTCTCCCTCAGCAGCACTGGTCCTCCCCCTCTCACTCTTCACCTTCTTGTTTTCCAAAATTTCCCTTCTTCCCTCCACCCAGCTGGGCCCCTGCAAGACCTCCATTTATCTCTCTTTGGTCCTAGACTCCACCCTATCCCAATCCTCTACTTCCTTGTCTCCAGCTATGAATTCAGCCCTCCACCTGAAGCCTTCTCGATGCGCCGATCCTCCGGTTTCATTCTGACTGCACTCGAGCCTCTCCTGGGTAGAGGCCGTGGCAGCAGGCGCGCTGGGACGGAACCGAAGAGCAGGAGGCCCTCACCACAGGGACATCGACTCCTTCTTCTCGCTGTCCCTGCAGTGGCCGCAGAGCCTGCTCTTATTCGTGTGCTGCATGATCCCGCCTCACTTACTCCCAAGGCAGAACTGGGAAGCAGGAAGGCAAAGAACCTGAGAGAAACCCGGATGATCCAGGTTATCTAAAGGTGTGAGCGGGTAAACGGTTTGCGCGGGCTCTAGATGTGTAAAATACATAAATACAATCGGATCACAAACCGTTTTCCTTTGGCAATTTTAGTGGAAAAATGAGAAGCGTAAGCTTATATCAAAAGGAAACCCTGAAGAGCAGATCACGAATGTCTAATCAAAACCAGCTTCTCTCTAGCTGCTGTGATTTCATAAACAGAAAAATCTCAACATGAAATAATGTATCCTGTTATTGTACCAGCTGCTCTAAGGCATATGGCCAGATTTAGTGAGGTCAGCAGAGCCTCAGCAGGGTTCCTGCTGCACCTCTTGGCATATCAGCAGCACCAGGATTTAGATAACTTTATTGGCCTGACAATTTTACACATGTTGCAAAAGTCATACATAACTAATACAGAAAGGGAGTAATTTTCAAAGGGAGCTCTGTGTGGAAAACAGCGTGCAGATATGTCCTTTTTACAAAACTGCCCGCTCAATATGTGGGTGAACTTAGGTGCGTATGTCATGTTCACGAATAAGTTTAGCCAGAATGAGCGGAGATTTTCCTGGTGGTGGAATTCGATTTATGTGCATGCTTTTTTTAAACTCTTTATTTTGAGACAGAGTCAGAACATACACTGATGATGATCAGAAAGTAAACAAGAGGGACAGGGCCACAGATAATAGTCCCATAGCACACAAGAAACTTTAAAGCGAATGATAAAATTTCCAACATGGGCCCCAAATCTTATCATAGTGGGATATATTGTCCCGCAACCTAAAAGTTAATTTCTCTGATAGTGCGACAGAGTGAACCTGAGTTCTCCAGTCCTCCAAAGTTGGGGCGGACTTCCACTTCCAAGCGATGACAAAGTGAGCAGTGTGCAGCATTTGCTGGATCAATAACCTTTTATGTTTATCGATTCTCTGAGAACCCCACAGTCCGAGAAGGCAGAGACCCGGGCTCAGTAGAAAAGAGCATCAAGCCACCTGCTCGATCAGTCTCCCCACCTGCGACCAAAAGGCAGGTATGATAGGGCATCCCCACCAAACATGCAGAAAACGTAGAAAAGAACAGTGGGAATCTATAAGAACACATGAGCAGTGTAATCAATAATTCTGCCCTCTTTGCACAAAGAGAGGATTTATGTGCTCTGCGCCATATTCCTCTCTTCGAGTTGATTTGGATCCCTAGGTCAGTGCACCACTGCCTCTCCACCCTCAAAACAGGTTCCCTATCAATCCATGTCTGGATGATGGCTCTGTAGAAGAAAGAGCTAGTCTTCCGCCGCATAAATCCCATACTAAAGCAAGCTCCAGGGATGTGGGAGAGACCCAACACCATCCTTCCTCTTCCCTCCTAGCTATCTCCTGCTTCAGGTTGAGATTTCAAATTCATCCTGAAGCTCAGGGAAAGACATCAATCCTTTTCCTTCATAGAGGTGACCCAAACGATATAAATCGGCTGCCCACCATGGTCTGGCAACCTGACTAAATGAGTGAATAGTTAGGGCAGGATTCTTCCAGAGAGGGAAGAAAGCACACGGCCCTTTGCCCTGATATCAAGCTCTCTACAAAGTGCTTTCCACGTCTTGACAGTGCATGCGATAAGAGGGCAGTTATGTCATGCCTGTTGTTCCCCCTGGCGATAAAGGGGACGATGAAAGCAGCAACATTAGGTCTACTTCCTCAGCTAAATAACTCTCAGTTGCAAGCCAAATTAAGGCACAATCCCTATAAAGCCAAGTAAAAACTCCTGATAGGCGTGCTGCCCAGAAGTATGCCTGAAGACAAGGAAATGCCATCCCCCCATTCCTTTGGCCTAAACAAAGTGTGAAAACCAACCCGTGCAGGTTTACTCTCCCATAAGAAGTCCAATAGTGCAGATTAATGGAAGAAAAATTAACCACTAGGTAAGAAATAGGGGACATGTTGGAACAAGTAAAATAGGCGAGGTAAAATGTTAATTTTAATTACATTAAGCCTCCCTCCCCAAGAAAGATAAAGCCCTCACCACCCCTGAAAATCCCATTTAATAGCCGTGACAACCAGGGCATAGTTTAACCTATATAATTCACTCATAGTCACTGGGACATGAATACCTAGCTATTTTAAATAGGTCATCGCCCATTTGAAAGGAGCAAAACAGACTGGTACCCTCTCTGGCGTAGAGATACCAATAAGGAACACCACCAATTTATGATAATTGACCTTATACCCTGCCACCACTCCAAAGGAAACCAGTTCCGCCAACAGCACCGGACCTTCCCGCCTCGGATCCACTAAAAATAAGAGAACGTCATCCGCATAGAGGGATATCAAATGAGAACAATCACCAGCTGGAAACCGCACAGAGCAGAGTGTTTTTTGCAATTTTACTGCTAGGGATTTGATAGCAAGATCAAAAAGCAGTAGTGATAACAGCATCTCTGCCAAGTACCCTTCATTTTGGGGAAAAAGCCCAATAAGAAACCATTAGTAAGAATTCTGGCCTTAGGACTACTATACAAGGCTCAAATCAAACCACAAAATTGCTCAGAGAACCTCAATTTCTCCAACACTGCAAACAGGAAAGGCCAACTGAGATGATCGAAGACCTTTTCTGCATCGAGACTAACTACCAGGCCAGGAATCTTGTCTCTTCTAGCTAGCACCATGACGTTGAATAAGCACCTGGTGTTATTCACAGAGAAGTGGCCACTAATAAAGCCAGACTGGTCAGGGCTGATTAGAGACCCCAGACAGCACTCGAGCCTCAGCTGTAGTACCTTCGCTAAGATTTTTACATCTGCATTTAATAGAGAGAGAGGCCTATAAGCTTCCGGATCGAATTTTCCCATCCAGGTTTTTGCAACAACACTATGGTAGTATCAAAGAGACTGATAGTATGATCTGGATGGGTCTGCAAATAATCAAAAACATATTTCAATGACCCACAAGAACGGCCAGGAAGTTCTTGTAGAACTCAAACGAGAAGCCATCAGGTCCTGGGCTCTTTCTCCCCAGAAGACGAGAGATCGCTCCTTGGATCTCCAATGTTGTGATAGGGGCCGCCAACCTCTCTCTCTCTCTGGGGATCGGTCAAAGATGGCAGAGGCACGTCGGCAAGATAATCCATAATTTCAGCGACCGAACCAGGGCCATCAGCTGAATATAACTGTGCAAATAATTCTTTAAATCTGGCAATGATACCCTCGTTAGAATACACCAAAGTACCATCAATCTGACGAATGCCAGAGATCAATGTCTTCTGGGACTTCCTGTTGAGAAGGGCGTCCTTGAAAGGCCTTGCATTCTGTTGCATACGGGGGTGTTTTAGTGTGCCCTTGGGCATCAGCCCGACCCCAGACGGATTCAGGACTGAACCGAGGGTTGACGGCATGTTCCAGCATTGACGATCTTACCCTCTGCCAGGCCTGCAAGCTTCCAAGGCCAACAATAAGATGATGTTGGAATATGAATGGTCCTCCGACCATTCCAAGCCCTTTCAGACCTGCCACTTAGATCGGCATGGAGCAGCAGGCCTGGCCTGAGGACTAGGGCAGACGGGCCTTGACATGAAGACATGACACCAAGGTCGATGCAACGGCAATGCAGACGAAGACATGACACCAAGGCTGATGCGGAAGGCATTAGAGACGAGGGCTGGCACAAGACATGACACCAAGGCTGATGCGAAGACATCACGGACCAATGGTCGATGCGATTGCATCCTGGACCAGGGTCGATGCGACGACATCAGGAACAAGATGTTGAAGCAGAGACATGACACCAAGACTGATGCAACGGCATCCGGGACGAGACGAGGAACTTGACGAAGTCCAGACGAGACGAGAGCTGGGAGGGAGAACATTGGCACTGTCTCTCAGGATGCCCTACACAGTCCACCCGCGGGACTGGTTGTGGACCACCCTGTCCCACTGAGCGCCCTACACAGCCCAAGGAGGCTGGTCACGGACCACGCTGAGAATGGGACGAGCGCAGGGAAGAATCCAGTCGAGGTGGGACTCTGACGACGAAGCCAGATGTCATCTGGAGCTCCACGAAGTCTGGCAGGACATGACAGCTCAGGAGCACAGGAACAAATTCCACCTGCAGGCCACTCCATGCTCGGGAAAGACATCATCCGAGGAAGCAAGGCCTGACAGGTACCAAAAGGCTCAGGAGCGCTGAAGACACAGGAGCAGGACACCAAGGAACTTGGGACATCAGGAAGCAGAAGATCAAGACAAGACACTAGGACACCTGGATGGGGACCTCAAGCACGAACATGACTTGACATGAAGAGACGAAACGAAGAGGAGCTCCACGAAGAAGACCTGACGGAGCTCTGGCAGACAGGAGCCTCCAGAGTGAAGTAACTCCGATGCAAGGCGAAAACTGAAGTGACGGAGCAGCCCTTTATAGGTGGGGCCAGCAACACTTCCTGTGGCTGGCCCCTTAAATTCTGTAGAGAGGCGCGGCCGTGCGCCTAGGAAGCAGAAACTGTGCAGGACCGTGGACAGTGGCCTGCACAGCGTCGTCGCATAAAGAAGCAGGACTGGCCTGAGAAGCAGGCCCGATGACAGCAGCGGCTCCAGCCGCTTCAGGAGGCCCCAGGGGCGGCTCCAGCCACTACTCCAGCCCAGAGCTTGCGGCCTGCAGCCCCGGAGGATGCAGTGACGTTGGCGGTGGCTCTGTGCCGCATGGGACTGCGGCAAAGTCTGTGGCTCCGGCCGCGGTGAAGAGGAGGCTTGGTGGGCGGCCTCTGGGCCGCAGAAAACAGCAAGTCCACGGCTTCGGCCGCACTAAAGGCCCGACTCCGGCGGCACCAGCCACGTCGGGCAGCAAGAGCAAAACAAGGTGAGCAGTGCCTGCTCGCGGGGGGACCCGCGGGCAGGGTCCATGACACTTCCACCACAGCAAACGGGCAAGCATAGGCCCAGTCTTGTTTCCAAACTCATATACTCTCTGACGAGAGTAGCAAAAAATTCTCTCTACTTCTTCAAGTTGCAGCTCACGAAGAGCGGCCCTGCACTTCTCCAGCGCCCTATAGGCGCGATAAGATCCAGTGCATTTATTCGCTTTCTCCAATTGCTTTATCTGAAGTTCCAGAGAATGTTCGTGACGGGCCCTGACATTTTTGCTGTGAGAAGCAAAGCTGATGATCCGCCCACGCAGGACAGTTTTTAAGGTCTCCCACACAAGACAGGGGAATATTCACTAGAATCATGGATCTCAAAGTATTCTTTCACCGTATCCCGAATCATTGTACAGAAAGGCTTCAAACGTAGCAAAGCCGTATTCAACCACTAGCCCTTCCCCATTGCCAAACCATGTGAGAAACACATCGGTAACAAAATGGGATTATGATCAGAAATGACCGTGGAACCAATATCAGCCAGACCCACCAGAGACAGAAACAGATGAGAACAGAGAAAAAAGTTGATCTGACTGTATGAGGAAAACTGAGGCGAAAAAGAAGTATAATCCCGACCAGTAGGATTTTGCTCCCTCCAAACATCCACCAGATCAAGGCGGGATATCATATACTTCAAGGATTCGGCTAAACCAGTTGCTTGGCCCCCGGAAAATCTGTCCAGCCTGGGATCTAGTCTAACATTCCAGTCTCCCCCTGCAATAAGATGGTATGGAGAGAAGGCCTCGAGCAGACCCTGCAACTGTAAATAGAAGCCCTTTTGACCCACATTAGGACCATATAAATTAGCTAGGGTAAAATATTCCCCACTAAGGGAGCACTCCAGAAAGATAAATCGACTCTCCAAATCCTTATGGACCCTGTGTATAATAAGGGGCACCGCTTTATGTATCAGGATGCACACCCCCAGGCTTTTAGAGCTAAAGGAAGCATATTCTACATGCTCCATCCAGTCCCGAGCCGGCTTGTCATGCTCACTATCAGTCAAATATGTTTTTCCTGGAGAAGAACCACCTGTGCCCCATTCTTCTTTAAGAAGTCTAAAATTCGCTGATGCTTAATAGGAGTCTCAATACCCCGAACATTAAGGGAGAAAAATTTAAGAGAGAGATTAGCCATAATAAAAGGGAAAAACCAAAGCCTTACTTTGCACAATGTGAGAAAAAAAGCCACTGTGTACGTCTGACCCTAGTTTTGTGTTACTCCAACTTATCATAACTAACTTCGAGAGACCGCCCTCCCTTACCTACAAATCAGAACATCCCTATGCCTAAAAAAGGCAACCAACAGGATGACCCACGTATATCCCCACCCTCCCAGCCCCTCACCCCCTAAGGAAAACCAGGACAAGTGGGGGAACACCTGAGACCTGCCCTCTTTTCCAAAAAATACAACCTAACCTACACAATCACCCATCCCCTCTTTTACAGAAACAACCATACCCCAACAGTCAGCCCCGCCCATATGTCCAAGAGAAAAACCTTCATGTCCAGCAGAAAATGATAATATCCAACTCGAGGAAAATATCATCAGGACAGTAAGATGTATGACAAGAAGTTCTCCAGGAATAACAAATGAAATTCCTCCAGGAGGAAGATGCATAACCAAACCATACCATCCTGCCATATAGGGGAGAATAAGAGGGAAACATCTCAGATAAGCTCCCTCATATAGGGCATAGGGAAGAAAAAAGAAAGGATATAGGGCCATCGAGTTCCTCTCGGAGCGCCATTCGAGGAAGCAGCAGCAGCAGCTCTCAGCAATTTCTGAAACAGCTCACCTGCAGCCTGCACCGACTCACAGATCTCAGATTTGCCTCCGTGCTTCACCTGTAGGCAGGCTGTATACAGCATAGCCTAGCTCGAGCCTAAACTGCGAAGCTCCTTTTTAATGTCCACAAACGCAACCCTGCGCCTTTGCACTTAGGCTGAGTAATCCGGAAAAATGAAGATGCGGTGCTCCTTGAACTTGATTTCTTTGAGCTTTCTGCTAGCATCGAGAAGACGACATTTATCTTGGTAATTATGTACCCGGATAATCAGTGCACATGGTCTATCATTTGCCTTAGGTGGAGGCACCAGGACCCTATGGGCCCAGTCGAGCTTCACCCTTGCCCCCCTTAAAGGGAACAGAGAGGGCAACCTTGTGGCAAAGAACCTCGCAGGGTCCGTACCCTCCACGTTCTCTGGAATGCCTATGATGCGGAGGTTGCTGCAGCGACTCAGATTCTCGAGGTCATCCTGTTTTTCAACCACCGATTTGTGCCCTCGTTCCAGAATCTCAAGTCTCTGCCGTGCTGTGGTGAGGGACGTCTCCAGTTCCTCCACGCATTCTGTTAGACTATCCAAATGTGCTGTGGTTTCCCCCATGGTGGAAACCACTTGTGATACCTTATCCACAACCGACTCAAGCTAGTGTCCAGGCTCGAGTGACTTTTATTGCCAAGCTGGCTGATGGCGGCCCTCACCGCTTCTGCTATATCTGCTGGGAGTGTGCTGTTGGCCATATGGTCGTCATCAGATGCCGGCTTCTCAGTACAGGTCATCCAATCCACCGCCAATTTGCGGCAGGATCGCTTTGCTTGGATGACTTGTGTTGCGATGTGGCCCGTGGCTGGGTGGGGCCGCTGTCATCGCTGCCGTCCCGCGGCCCGGTGAGGCCTCAGCCTGTCTTCTCCTGCCCGTGGCAGGAGCCGCCAACGCTGGGGCCTTTATGGCCTGGCTGCCATCTTGCCAGCATGGCAGGAGCCATGCTGAGCCTTCCCTAGCACAGCAGGGAGCCGCTGGTGACATGGTGCGCTTCGCGGCTTGCAGGCCGCCGAAGCTGGGACCTCTCCTGTGGCTGGAGCCACCCTTGGTGACTCTTCAGCGGCTTGGACGCTGCCGCTTACCTCAGGGCCTGTCCACGGTCCTCCTCCGGCTCCTTCTGCACGACTGCAGCAGGGACGTCGTTGTCCAGGGTCCTGTCCCCTGCTACAGATCCTCCTAAGGGGCAGGCCCGCGGCTCTCTTCCCTATTTAAAGGGACAGTGAGGTTGCGGTCCCTGGGTCCTCTCCCGCAGGCTCCTCCCAGGGAGTTACCTGCTAGCCCTACAAAAGGGCTCAGTTGCTATTCAGTCTTCGCCTTGGAATTGGGTCGTTCCACTGCTCCTGGTTCAGTGTTTGTTCCGGATCCCATGTTCTGGTTGACCACTTCTTGGGACTTCCGTTGTGTTCGGCGTCCGTTTCTGTGGTGGCTGGGACTAGGTCCGGAAGTACACTCACTCTGGTTGATCCCTCGCCAGGTTGCCACTCTGGTGGCTACTGATCTGAGTGCCATCTGTTCCAGTGTCCTTGTGTCTTCATTGTCTTTTCCAAGTACCTTCAGTTCCAGCATCCTTGTGTCTTCAGTGACTTCCATGTCTCGCCTTTCAAGGTAGTACCCTCGGACTGTCTTCCCAGTACTGACCTTTTGCCTGTTCCTTGACTATTCTTGCCTGCCGCCTGCCCAGATCTATGCCTGTGACCTGACTACGCTGATTGCCTTCTGGAACCCGACCTTGCCTTGGCTAACTATTCTGGACTGATCTCTTGGTACCGACCCTTGCTTTCCATATGGACTCTCCTTGCTGGCCTCCTATGAACGCCGGCCTTTTTCCTAGGACAATGACTGCGCATCCTTGTGGTGGTGAGCCTACTCTGAACGGTCTCTGCTGAGATTCTGCAAGGCCCACCGATGACCATCTCTGCCTGTACTCCACCTCCTAGTACTAGGCAGGCGCCCTCCGGGTCCGACCGGAGGACCGGACCAACCCTGCCCTAGGCCAAGGGTCCACTTCATGCGCAACATTGCCCTCACAATGATTAAAATGAAAAAGGGAAACAAATTTACAAAATTGTAGTAATAACAATAAGATAAATATTGTCACCGTCAGAGATAGAAAAAACTTAAAATCAGCCATCACTGTTATGACGTGGGGCTATTAATAAAATTTGTATTTTATAATGCATTACTTATAAAATTTTCTACAAAACTCTTTTACAAAAACTATTTAATTAACTGTGTCTGAAGTTAATGGAGTGCAGGAGTAACCTAGAGATAAGAGCAGTGGGCTACGACCCAGGGAAACCAGGATTGAAATCCCACTATCACTCCTTGTGACCTTAGGCAAGTCACTTAACCCTCCGTTGCCTCAGGTACAAAATTAGATTGTAAGCCCTCTGGGGATAGGGAAATACCTACAGTACCTGACTGTAATCTGCTTTGAAGTGTCAAGAAACAGAACATAAAAAACTGAATTAATTAACACCGAATTTCCTTGAGACCAGGTTAGAGCACAGCCTGTCTTCCTTCTGTTTAAATGTGAGTAGAGACAGATGTCACTTGAGAGAGGTTTTATGTCACTGGCTGGTTTCATTGGCAGCCATATTTAGCACTGAGATTAATTCACATTGCATTTTTTCTTTCTTTCTTTTTTCTGACCTGCATATCTGTCTTGGCTCACAAAGAAATCTATTCATTCAGATGGATGGATGGATGTATTTATTTATTATTTATTTATATATAGGTTTTTACATACCGTCGTTCATCCAAGGATATTGCGTCGGTTTACAGGTAACAAAAACAAAACGACAGAGCGTTGTCCATAGAACAAGGTAGTAATAATTATGAACTAGTATAAAAATAACTGAAAAGGCGTAACATTATACATATAACAAGATAATAGTAAATAATGAACTAAAGCATAGATAACTAACAGTGAAAAAACTAAGTAATTTGAACGGCAAAAAAATAAGATTATAGGGAAGGCGGGTAGGGGAGGGGGAGGCGGAGGGAGGGAGCGGGGGGAGGAAGAGAGGAATGGACATTCAGGCATAATTAGAAATATTGCATCAAGGGGAAGGAAGTGCATGAGAGATAATGTTTAATGTGTTTGTAAGTAGATAGCATGGAAAGGGCAGTAGCAAAGGGATCATGTGTAGGCTTGGGTAAATAGCCATGTCTTGAGATTTTTTTAAAAAATCATCGGAGACTGTTCGAGTCGTAGTTCAGTGGGCATAGAGTTCCATAAAGTAGGGCCAGCTAGTGACAGGGCGCGGGCTTTAGTGGATGAATATTTATAGAGTTGAGGTGAAGGGGTTTGCAAGGTAGCCATGTATGGGTTTCTGATCAGCCTGTTAGAGGTGTGATACTGTAAGGCGTTAGAGAACCAGTTCATTTCGGATTTATGGAGGGCTTTGTGTATGAGAGTTAAAACCTTATATTGAATACGAACGTGAATGGGTAGCCAATGTAGTCGTTTAAGGATAGGTGTAATATGCTCCTTTGAGGTAGTGTTGGTGAGGATGCGAGCGGCAGTGTTCTGTAGTATTTGTAACGGATTGATGGCATTTTTGGGTAGTCCTAATAGCAGCGCATTACAGTAGGCAATTTTAGAGAATACCATGGCTTGGAGTACGGTGCGGAAATCAGCAAAATGCAGTAAAGGTTTTAATTTTTTAATTGTGTGGATCTTGAAAAAACATTCTTTCAGAATTGTGTTGATATATTTTTTGAATGTCATATGGTCATCTAGTATAACTCCTAAATCACGTAATTGGTAGGAAAATTGGGTGTGGGGTAATGTGATAGGCATTGTCGGCGTAGTATGGGATGGTGTGGGAGAAGTTATAACCATAAGTTCAGTTTTTGTAGTATTAAGAGCAAGTTGTAAAGAATGAAGTAGGTTGTTGATTGCGTTGAGTGTGGCATGCCAGATTTATTTACTTGTGTGCCTTAAAGGGGCGAAATTCACGTGATCTCTGGTGAATATCTGGTGTCACAAAAAGATATTTATCCGAAATGTCAAGTGTGGTTGTGAATCTTGCTGAGGTATTCTAGCTGCATAGAAGATGTGGTCTCCGTGGATACTTCATATGAAGATGTAAAAATAGCATGTACATGCACAGACTCTATACGTGTGTATGCTATTTTATAAACATCAAGCATACACGTGTATTTTCCATTTTCCGTATACATTAGACTGCCCCCCGAGCTCTTTGCGGAGCTCTGCTATAAAACCTCCTGCCAGGGATATCCATTATAGCCCCGCCATGGGAGGACCACCACTGAATGGATCCTCCCCCTCCCCAATTATATTTCTCTAACTGCATTAACAGGTCTTTTCCCAGGGCTTAATGGTAACCCGGAAAGGTGCCCGGGTAACATTCTTATTCCAGATGTGCATATCATTAGGTGAGGATGGGCATGGGGGTAACAAATATCCAAAATGAATTGCCCTTGGAGCAGGGAATATTTTTAAACCCAATTGTGCAAAATTGCCAAGCTAAAAGCCACCGCTGAATGGGCGCGTGTAAGGCATGCTGATGATGACTGATTATTCCCTTCAAGTAACATTCAAAAGGATTTAGGGGAGCAAAACTGTCACCTGAGAAAATTTGGCTTTTGAAAACTGCTACAACATCTGCCACTTTTACTTGCATTAATTCATTTGGAAATTCACTTCTAGGCCCAGAAAATAACTTTGGACTGAAAATATTTTCAGACCCCTCCCCCCTCCTTTTGGATAAAATGAGCTCTGTGTCTATTTGCCTTATCTGGTCATGAGAAAGAACCCTTAAAACATTTCTTTGTAGAGTTTCTTTTCACAGTATGTTTACTTGTGGTTTAGGTATTATACAAGCCATGAATAGACTGGACTGTATCCTAGGCATCAAAGCTGTAAGAATCGAGTCCCCATCTTTTGCCGCCTGAGTGCTTCGGGTCAATGTGTAACTAGATACACATTAAACATGACGCGGTTAGGGGTCCTGTAAATGTATTTATTTATTTTCCAGTTTTATATGGTGTCTTAACCAAGGCACCTTAAAATAAGCGTCAGTCACATGAACATGAAAAAGTGTAGCAACAAAAAGGTGGATGCACAGAGGTCCATAGTCATCCGGTGGAGGCCGGATAAAGTTACCTGGATTTGAGAATCCACTCCAACTGAATATCCAGTCTAAAATTACCCAGATAAAGTCGACCGTGTTACCTTAGTATGTACACTGTTTGTCCCCGCCAGTGTCACCTCTTTTTGTCTGAGCATGGGGAATTTAAAAGGTCTGGATTTGGCTGATAACATCAGACGTTAGCCGGGGAAACCCTTTTGAATATGAATCTCAAAGAGTGGGAAAGGAATAGATTTTCCACTGAAGGCTGAGAAATAGAGAGGAGGTGTCTTGGACAGCTGGAGAAAGCTCATGCCGAAGGGGGTTCCCAGGTGTAAGCAAGGCAGAGTGGCGTGGAGGAGCCGCGGGCGAAGAACTAGGGAAACCACCGTTCAAAGCCCACTGCTGCTCCTGGTGACCTCGGGCGAGTCACTTTACTCTCTTTTGCCTCACGTACAAACGTAGGCCTAAAGCCACTAAGCTGAGATGTATTTTGGTGGGGGGTGGGGGCTGTCACTGCAGTAGTGGAGCCCCTCCCCCCACAAAGCGTGCGGCTCCATGGTGCATGCGTTTGTCTTGCAGTCAAACACCATAGGGCAAAAGAACGTGCCTAGCGGCCCTTTGACCCAATGGTGGTCCCAACCTCAAGGGACCGCCATCGCCTTAAAGGACTGCTCCCTCCCATAAAAAAATAATGTCGCAGCCACATGGGGAGGTTGAGCGGGGGTCAGAGTTGAACCCCGGCTCAACCCGGGGCTGCCACTTGAGGCTGCCCCAACTCTCCCCCCCCCCCAAAAAGAAAAAGAAGTCCACATGGCGATGGCCCCGGCCCCCCCAGTCCAACAATTAACAATAGGATCCCGGCCCTGGCTCCCGCATCCCTCAAACTTTAAAAATGTGTAGAGGGTCCTGCGTTGGGGCCTCCGTGCACCCTCACACCTGGCCCAGTCAGCGCCATTTTCCAAACTAGCGCCGATTCGACCTTGCCTCAGCCATGTGACTGGGGCAAGGTCTATGGATCAGAATCAGGCCACGTGGCTAAGGTCCGATGCCCGGATCTTGCCCCGGTCACATGGTTTGGGAGAAGATCAAGTTGGTGCCATTTTGGAAAATGGAGCCGACCGGGCCCACTGAGGCCCCAACGCGGGACCCACTAAACTTTTTAAAGGCTTGAGGGGGGTGGGGTCTGGACCTTCTTTTTTGCATGAGGACCTTTCAGGAGGGTGGGGGTCCAGGACCCTAATTTTTATTGTTAGACTTGGGAGTGGAGAGGTCGGGGCTGGGACACTATTATTAACTGTTGGACTTTGGGGGGGAAGTGGAAGGGGACACTAATCTGCCAATGCCCTATTTGCTTTTGGGAGGAGTGCGGGAGTTCCTGGGCCCAGACTCCTTATTTTTTTTAATACTCCTTTGTGTGTGTGTGTGTGTGTGTGTGGGGGGGGGGGGGGGGGGGGCTGGGGCCATTACCGTGTGGAATGCATCTAGTTTGAAACTTTTGGGGAGTCAGGGGTCAGCACTGCTCAACGTTCCCATTTTGGTGCTACTTTTTTTTTTTTTTGCTGGATCTTTAAATGTGAGGCGGGATCCTTGGGACCCGCGTTAGGGTCCTGGGCCTCCCGCCTCACGTTTACCGCTTTTCAAATAGGTATTTTATCATGGCTGACTAGCTTCTGGGTCGGCAGCGATAAAATATTTGCATCAGATTGCCTATTAATGACCTTCTTTGCATGTGTTTGCATTATTCATGCAAATCGCATGCAAAGAATGACATTGTAATTGGGGAGGGGACCTGGGCAGGGAGATGCAAAATATCACATATATCATGCGATATATGGTTTTTTAACGCAGGATAGATGCATCTTCCAGATAGATTGTAAGGCCTCTTTGGATAGGGAAATACCTGCAGTACCTGAATGTAATCTGCTCTGAAGTGAAAAAAAAGCAGAATATAAATAAATAAAATGATTGCAGGTGTCTGACCCCCACCATAAAAGCTTAAGCACCTCAAATACATTATTTCCAAAATAGCCTGGTTAGGAAAATTATATATAACCCCAGGCTGATGTCCCAATACAGGACCCTCAAGGGGCACCTTTTAAATTTAAGGGCTCTGAGGGTTCAAACTACCCTGACTTTTATCAAGCTCCTTTCTCCAGAATTCCCTGTCGGGGTGGGGAAGGGGAAGAATTCCCTAAGGTCCTGAATGTGGTTAAAACAGGCTTTAAACCCAGGCAGTGAGCAATAAAATCATACATAATTTAAAATAGAAATAAAAACAAACAGGACAAACTTAGCTATCTCACAGGTCGATACAGTTATGCTGCGTTAGAAAGAGTGCGGCAGTGCAGGGCGCACCCTCGTTCCCCGCACGCACAGTTCTCTTCACTTACCGCTCGATACTCTATTCAAATTGCATGCAAATGCAAGCCGCGTCTGCGAAGCGTTAGGCGAAGGTTAGGCCCGCGCAACCCATTTTACTGTATAGGTGCTTAATACAGCGCCTATACAGTATCCTGGGTGCGCTGGTACCTGTCATTTCAACTGACATTTGAAATGACAGGTACCAGGAAGTGGATGGTTCCCCCCTCCCGAAGCAAGGCGGGAGGGGGGGAACCATCAAAACTAAAACAACCAAAACTAAAACAAAAGTTGTTATATATATATATATATATATATAAATACCTAGATGTCACTTTCCGAATCCCCCATCTCCACGCACGTTTATCCAGGCGGCGGCGGGAGCCAGCGGGCGGGTGGGCGCCCGTTCATCCAGGTGGCGGCGGGAGGTGGCGGGCGGGTGGGCGCGCGTTTATCCAGGCGGGAGGCGGCGGGCGGGTGGGCGCACGTTTATCCGGGAGGCGGCGGGCGGGTGGGCGCCCGTTCATCCAGGCGGCGGCGGGCGGGTGGGCGCGCGTTTATCCGGGAGGCGGCGGGCGGGTGGGCGTGCGTTCATCCAGGCGGAGAGAGCCGGCGGCGAAAGCGGCCTCCAGCAGCCCCCGCCGGCAGTGAATGAATGCACGCCTGTTTACGCCCGTGCAATTTCGGTGCTCAAGGCGTGACGTCACAACGCTTGACGTCACGGCATGTGACTGCCTTGAGCGCCGAAGTTGCACGGTCGTAAACAGGCGTGCATTCATTCACTGCCGGCGGGGGCTGCTGGAGGCCGCTTTCGCCGCCGGCTCCCTCCGCCTGGATGAACGGACGCACACCCGCCGCCACCGCCGCCTGGATAAACGCACGCCCACCCGCCAGCCGCCTCCCGCCGCCGCCTGGATGAACGGGCGCCCACCCGCCCGCCGGCTCCCTCCGCCGCCTCGATGACTGCACGCCCGCCCGCCCGTGTGGAGATGGGGGATTCGGAAAGTGACATCTAGGTATTTATATATATATATATATATATGTATATATATATATATATAACAACTTTAGCATTTTATGAGAACTGTAACTTCTTTTGTAAGCCGCTGTCAGCTCCCATACGGAACATGTGGGATGAAATAATTTTTTTAAGCAAATAACTAATGCAATCGGAGTTCCGTGCAGCATCGTTCATGCAAAAAGAAGGGCTGAATGCAGTTTGAAAGCGGGTTAGTATATATGGAGGTCGTCCATGGTGCAGGACTAACACCAGGTAGAGGGTAGCAGTAAACTAACAGGTTAAGGACGCGGCAAAATAGCAGGTTACAAAGGAGATAATCGGAGCACGCGTCACAGTATCGGGAGGGAATAGCTAATTCCTTCATTAAATAGCTAATTCGTTCATTTACATCTGATATACATGCTGGGTG